>NC_054374.1:129336325-129704450 GCF_017654675.1 Xenopus laevis | reverse complement strand
GGGGTCGCCACCCCAGCCTCAGAGGCCTTTATGCCTCTACATAGTGGCAGCTGAACTCACTAACTCCTTAGTGAAGTACAATCAGCAGAAATCCTCCAGCAGTAATGGCCGTGAGCACATGGCAATTCTCCTTTTATAGGGCACAGCAGCAACACCTTGTGGCTGCTTTTGAGATCAGCCATGCTGCACCAATCACAAAGGTTCTGCCCCTTAGGAAACCCTGTATCTACCATGAGGCTCCGACTAAAAAGGCGAATTTAAGCCTCAGGGTCCCTACATTTGTTATCTAGAAAACTCTAGATTACTAGAAGGCCATCTCCCATAGTGTCCATTTTAAAGTATATGTAAGCCTTTTATTTTAAGATTTCCTAAAATTAGTCTAAACAGCCCCCAGAATAACATACCTTTCTCCTGCTTCATTTTTCTATTACAGATAGTTCAACTGCAGCTCTCTTAGTTATTTCATTGTCTAGTGTGAAGCGCCACCCCTTTTGTTTTCTGTTTCAATAAATTTTAATCAAATCATTTTAAAAAACTTGAATTATTTCCTTTTTTCTGTAATGATTAAATGTATTGTGTACTTGATTTCATCTAAGATATAATCAATCCTTAATGGAGACAAAGCAATCCTATTGACTTTAATTAATGTTTAAATAATGTTTTAGTAAATGTAAGGATCCAAATTATGCAAAGATTGTTTACCCATAAAACCCCAGGACTCCTACCTGTATAGCTAAGATCTAGTTCTTAGTCTACCAGAACGGTAGCATTGAAGTCACAGGGTGTCCACTGCAACGGGCCATGAATTTTGAAGACGACTGCATTTTCTTTTACAAATTTAAAGATATTGGAGGCACAACAATCTGAGCCAGTGATGTCCAGGCTGTTTGTATTGTTTTGAAATCAAAAACGAAACAAAAAGCTTTTTGCTTAATCTACTTCTGTATTTGTTATAAAATATGTAGCAGGTCTGAGGCTACAGTGTCACACACAGAGCTGGGCACATTTCTGAAACTAAGCAGGGGTAACTTAAGGGTTGAAACTGTTCTGAAAATTCTGCATGCCAGGGAAAGCATTAACAGCTCATTGCCCAACCTGAGTCCTGCCAGCCTTGCTGAACAACACTTTGCTGGAGTATAAAGGCTTAGCCTACATGTACAGTACATACAGATATGGACACAGATATAAACACACACTAGCACTAGTATTTTAGCAGTTCTTTTATTGCAGTGACTTTAACTGTTGGAATTTTTCCTGCTTTGTGCTTATTGTTTGGTGGCATAAAAAGTAACAGTGTCAAAAATAGCAGTCAGTGGGATTTCCATTTGGCTCACGCTAATGAGTGAAGAAGGCATGAAATGTGGGTGTGTGTATATGGTTAACATAATAATGGAAGACATGCCGTGACACCAAATAGAGCAACGTATGGGATGACCTCCAGCAGAGTCTATGTGTTTTCAAAAAAAAAAGAGAAGCAATTTGCATAAACAAATGATTCAATGACAAAAGCTTAATTGAAATGATAAAAAAAAAATATGGAAACATAAAAGCTGTTAAAGCTACATATGTATTATTCCACATATTCATCACATTGTTCTCTAGCAGATGCTAAACTACAACTTTCAGTATTCCTGGCAATCTTTTTAGCTGATACATCCTCAGAAAAAGGTGTAACGTGATCACTTACTAGATTTTAGAACTGCCACAAGCAGTTGTGTAGGGGTCAGTTGTGTAGGGGTCTCTTCGGTGCTAAAACTAATCTACACACATGTAAAACAATATGCTATGGCATTGCACACACTACACCATTCTCCTGAAAGAACAGAGGACAGCATATTAATGGTGTAAAATTACAAGGGGTGTTAGTAAACGTGTGTAAGGAGCTTGTGTGTGTTTAACACATGCCATTCAGTATATTTTCAGTCCCTCTGATTTCAAGGGACACACAGAAGTCTACAGTGATGGAAAATGATGACACACATATATGTATATTATTGGCGTTTGTCATATTACCCATAGTGCTGCATATACTTGTACACATGGACCTACATCTCGAACTGAGATGTGCTTCCAATTGGAAAGTGAGCAATTACATAATACATTGGTTTCCAGAAACAGTGAATGGATATGGAACTCACAGACTTTCATCTGTATGGAGTGGAGGTGAGTAATCCAAAAACTCAAACGGTAAGATAACTTTATGTGAACACTCTGTGGGATAAGATGTACTGTATGTTTTGTTTGTTTTTTTAATACAAGTTATTTTCAGGTTTTGCACATTAGTCTCTCATCTACTGCTATTTATGTTTTGAGTGTCCTTTGTATCTGTGGGTCTGTGCAGCCTTCCAGCTAATGTAGAATTGTCTTGCCTTGGCTGCCTGTTCCTTATAAAAGCTCTAATGATCTTCTGCACAGGGTAACAAAGACATCACATACCATTTCCTCTACATGGTGATATATATATCATCCCTGTATAAAACCATACTGCATCCACATTACTGTGTTGTAAAACTGGGTGAACTATAACTTTTCAGAAACCATTCAAAGGCAGGGCAGACATATAAGGCATAAAGAGTGACATTTATTTCTATTAGATTTTAACATCACCTCCAGGGCATGGGCTTGAGCATGCTCAGTTTGCTCTTCTCTTCCTCTCCCCCTCCCTCCTCCTTTCCCTGCTGTAATCTGAGCCCAGAGCTATGAGTGAGCAGGGAGAGACTCAGGCAGGAATTGATGTCACAGCAAGCTAATATGGCAGCTGTTATCCTAACAAACAGAAAGGTTTTAGAGCTGTTTACTCAGGTATGGTAGCATTCTACAGAATAAAGATAGCGTTCTAGCTTGCACTATTGTGGTTAATCTATTGGCAATAAACTGCCTCTGTGGTTTTCCTTCTCTTTTAATAACAACTGGAGAGCTACAGGTTGGACAGACTTCATCTTTTTGTAATTCCCACAATTTTAAGTGGTGGCCTTATATACTTTCCTATACTATCAATATGTTTTTTTCTGTCATGGGAGGCAAGAACAGGGCTGTATTTAGGTTTGGTGCCACCCTAGGCATGGGCGCATGTGATGTCCCTTCCACCAAATGTCACTTACGGTTTTGATGCAATGGGTTTTGTGGGCTGCCCCCAAAAGCTGAGGCCTTAAGAACAGGCCTTCAGGTGTCTATATATAAATATGGCATTGGACTGGAAAAACATATCAGCATAGAGTATCAGGAAATTGAGTTGCATCAACATAGGGGTCATTATACTAATATATTATGATCTACTGAAATATGACTTACTTTTTAAGGTAGCTAATTAAAGTATTTAAACATTTCACTGTGATATAAAAGTTAAGTGGTCCCTAATTTTTTTCTAGCATGTACTGTAGGTTTCATGCATTTTCTGAGCAAGGGGCTCCCTCTAGACAACACAACTCAGTACTGCAGTTTGTAATAGTTCTAGAGTTATTGTGATATACATGTATACATACAGTATATAGCTTTAAAACACATAGTTTCTATGAGCTATCCCCTTAGAGTATATACTTCAGCAATAACTGATCCAGATTGCCAGACATCTCCTTGCCCACTCCATTGTTATTTCACCCTTTTACTTGCACCTGTGGGAAGCATGTGCCTAGCATTAAAGGTGTTTCTGCCCAGCTGACTTGAGGATATGGTAAGATGCGACAGTTTGGCGAATTTCTTGAACAATCTTGTGAAATTTTTACAAACTCCTCTTATAGTTGCCTTATTTAGTGTCCTATATTCCCTGGTTTTATTCCGTGTCTCTGGAAATTTCCATAGATTTTAACCAACTGCAAAGTATTTTTCATTGTCATTTCTTACTGATCAAGTTCAAAGAGGGGGTGTTGTTATTATCAATCATCATTATATATTGGGTCGTTTTGGCACGTTATATGTCCTTAATGTACTCTTCTTATATGGTACAAAAGCAAAGCAACAAAGTATCCTTGAAAATTATTTCCAAATTGTATCTATGTGTACAGAAGTAGTTGGGTCTTCAAGTGAGACCCCAGCAGCTTGTAGCCTTGTCTGGCACCAAATAATTGACTTTGTGCTTGACACCAGAAACTATATGTGGCACTCATCAAACTCAGATGATAAGGCACAATTCCAAACACTCCACAAAACATGTCTCCACAGCTCCAGAGTGCAATTTTACACAACTTGAGCTGACACCTGGTAATATATATAGTGACATTACGTTGGTTTATGGCTGCACACCCACTGCTCCAGGGAGAAAATGTACTGACATTGTTTCAAGAGATTGTTTGTAACTGTATTAATTAGGGATGCACCTAATCCAGTATTTTGGATTCGGCTGAACGCCTGAATCCTTCGCGAAAGATTTGGCAGAATACCGAACTGAATTAGCATATGCAAATTAAGATTCGGATTGGGTTCAGACGGGCAGAAGGATTATGGATTAAGGATATCTTTTATTTTAGGCACACACCTATTATCTCCAAATCTGACTTCTATATTTTTTTATTCTTTTTAATTTTTCAAGGGGAAGGGGTACAGAAGAAAAAGAGGGTGAGGGGAAGGGAGGGGTTTACAAGTTTATTACAAAATATATAATATTAGGCAAGAGTCCGACACCAAGTTATTTCTATAATATTATTATCTACTATTCTTCATTATGCATAGCAGTAAACCTCAAAATATTATGTATGACTAGAGGATATGTTAATTATTTTATATGAAAAGAGCTCTTCCACATTTCTAAGGCAATTAATGGCTAGCAACCAGATAATAGTTGAAAATCCAAGCTTAAAAGTTGCAGAATAAATATATGGAATAAAAAAAAAAGGCAAATTGTTTTAAAATCATTTTAATAGCATTCCAGGCCAACGATCAATAAGTGCCCTACTGCATCCCAGTTATTTACACCAGATGGTGGCCCTGTCATATGAATAACTTAATAAAAGATGTATTGGACCAACATAAAGCCATTGTACCATTGTTGGGAATAAATACACACAAGGAAGTATTTTGACCCACCCAACTAAAGCTAATAAGGCACATTAGGTAGACCACTTTTTGCTAATCATTCACTCTTCTTGAATTTAACGAGATGGGGAAAATCTGAACCCAAAGCTACATACAGCAAAGTGACAACCTAATGGTCATAACATCAGTTATTTGTTGCATGGCTGTCACATATTAAAGAAACAACAGAGCTGTTACTGTACACAGGTCTGTCTCATCACATTACTATACTTATCTATGATGGCTTGAGAATTTCTCACATAATGAACCCTAGACCAGAACAAAGCTGATAAAGGTTAAGGAGGATCTCAGTTATAGTTACATTGTTAGATCCAATTGAAAAAAGACCAAAGTCCTTCAAGTTTAACTCCTTCTAATGAAACCCAACATCCATACATACACTGTCCCCTCATACACTCACATAAACTATATACTCATACACTAACTATAGATTTAAGTATCACAATAGCCTTGAATATTATCCTTGTCAAAGACATCATCCAAGACAGACTAGACAAATTAGGATAATCTGCGCAGAAGAAGAAATGCTTGTGGAGAGACATGTTCTCTATGCAAACATATATAAGGGGTTGCTCATCTTCGAGTTAGCTTTTAGTAAGATGTAGAGAGTGGTGTCCTGAGACAATTTGCAATTGATTTTCATTTTTAATATCTGTGGTTTTTGAGTATTTAGTGTTTTATTCAGCAGCTCTCCAGTTTCCAGTTTAGCAATCTGGTGGCTATAGTCCAAATTACCCTGCATTGATCTGAATTAGAGACTGGTATATGAATATGAGAGAGTCTAAACATGAGTAATAAAAAGCAGTAATAACAGCTTTTTATTCAACAGCTCTTAAGTTTTCAATTTCAGCAGTCTTGTTGCTAGGGTCCAAATTATCCTAGCAACCATGCATTGATTTAAAGAAATGATTGGAATATAAATAGAAGAGGGGGATATTGGTCGCCGCAAAGACAAGGCGATTAGTCGCCAGGCGACCAAATCTCCCCAAAACGCCCAGTGTGGCCTTATCCTTAAAGGGCAATTCACCTTCATTACCAAAACTGTAATAAAAAACATATAAATGTGTTCAAACTTTCATAACCTGCCAAATTTTGTAAAATGGGCATGGTAATTAGGGGATGTGGCCACAAAAATGGGTGCGGTCAAAATATTTCGCCATGCTATGCGAGGAAAAACTTTTTGTCCCTTTTCTGTTTCCAAAATGTTGGGAGGTATGCATTTTATTTTGCAGTTCTCCTCAAAGCAGAGGTCAGTGGCATAAATCCTGGGGTTGCTGATGTTTCTTCTTGGGTTATTGTTAGGCAGATAATGAAGATTGAGATGCAGTGACCCCTTTTTGAAAGGCAGTGGTGCAACTACCGGTATGGGATGCATTATCTGGAAACCCGATATCATGAAAGCTCCAAATTGCGGAAAGGCTGTCTCTAGATTTTAAAAAATCATTACCTTTTTCTCTGTAATAATAAAACAGTACCTTGTACTTGATGCAAACTAAGATATAATTAATCCTTATTGGAAGCAAAACCAGTCGAATGGGTTTCTTTAATGTTTACAGGATTTTCTAGTAGACTTAAGGTATGAAGATCCAAATTACAGAATAAGCATTCTGGATAACAGGTCCCATACCTGCATTGGGGGAGCAGCAGATGCATCAGCACTTCAGGCCTGTCCCTTTAATAGTGCCTGCCGGAGTCACCGGGCACACAGAAAAGTGCAATCGTGCAGCACATCTTGTTGGGGAGCCGGGTCCAGTTCTTACACCAAGGTCCTCGGTCCCCTAGTAATACCACTTTTAAAAGGTAGAAGAGAAATTCAAATAATTTACTATAAAAAAATTTAAAAATAAAGACCAATTAAAATTTCTAAAATAGCAACTTTTATAATGTACAAAACATTAACTTAAAGGTTGACCGCCCTGTTAAAGATCTGTATAATTTCTCTTGTGGATATACATTTAGAATATGTTCAATACATATTTTGTTTGATATTGAAGCATATTAAAGTATCCTGGAATATTAAAAGGAATATTAAAAGGCTTTACTACTACTATGTTCCTATTAGTGTGTTCTTAGAGAGCCTTAACTGCTTTCAAAAACAAATTGGAAAAAATGATCTATATAATAAACTAGAGCACCGTGAGGCTTGACAAAATTCCCAGTTATTGTTCTTCTTCCCCCTCCACAGTTTCTGTAATATAACTGATGCCCCTGTTATAGAATTGTAATAAGGTGCCTGTGCAACTTATTGTGCTCTGCTGCCTGTGTTAAGCTACAGGCAGCAGAGCACAAAGACAGGTCCTTTAAACCTAGGGTGAAAGAGCTTAAAAAACTGGTCAATGCACATTTATCTCGAGACCCTTGAAAAATATGGATGTTTGACAAAGACCCTTTTTAAATGTTAATCATGTCTGCCTTATACCAAGAGCAATGGTCATTTCTCTCCTCTGTGCACTCCCCAAGGAAATCTATAAAGAATAAGACATATGTCCATCAAATTCCATTTAATCTAAAGAAAATCAGTGAACACATAAAAAACAAGGAGTGAGGTGACATGTTGGTTGAAATTAAAATACATTTGGCTAGTCAACATACTCTTGGTATACATATGCAGTTTTGAGGAGATATCAGGGCTGGTATCTTATTATTTATGTGGACCAATGACGTACACAGCCTTTGACAAAATAACAAATAACCAGTATAACTAGAAACAAATGTAATATAATACACAGAAACATGCATGAAATAGTTTAAAATATATGAATGACAGCAAATAAAAGCTCTTTTCACAATGAGGAGAAGGAGCTGGTTTAAATAAGGCAGTGATTCTACAGATTCACACTCAGTGATCTGTTAAACAAACAAATCTGTTAATCCCATTTAATCTTTCACAAAAATCCCATTAACATTTGATTCAGATGGTAAAAGTGGCTTGCTATTCAGAAATGCTTTTCCATAACCTGTGCCATGAGATTCTCTAAATATTTAGAGGCACAATTTCACATTTTGTCGATTTTACTGTTCAGTCTTTGAAATTCATCTTTTTATAAGCAGGTCTCACTAGAGTTCCTGAGCAAAGGGTAAGTGAACAGGGTGACTCCACTCAGTTGCATATAAGCACATTGTCGCTGGAAGCTCAAAGACTGAAAATGCACCTAAAGCTACTAAGTAAAAAGCGAGGTAAGTGAACACAGTTCCAGTTCACAGTATTTTCCCTTTGCTTCTTTATTTTCCTAAACCATGGGTACCCAACCTTTTTTTACCAATGAGCCACATTCAAAAATAAAATAAGTTCGGGAGCAACACAGGCATGCAAAAACATAATGGGGTGCCAGATAAGGGCTGTAATTGGCTATTTGGAAGCCCCTATGTGGACTGGCAGACTGCAGGAGGTTCTTATGCAATAAAACTTGCCTCCAAGCCTGGAATTCAAAAATAAGCACCTGCTTTGAGGCCACTGGGAGCAACATCCAAGGGGTTGGTCTAACACCACCTTTATTGAGGTTTAGCCCAATAGTTGGTCCTTAATTAGAGCTTTGAACCTGATCTATGAAAGAATGCATCTTGAGAAAAAAGCAATAGGACAATCATTTCATTTGCTTCCCCCCTCCCCGTATTTACACAGGTACAAAGGACTTTTCAATGCATGCATATGCCTCCGAAAGCCCTAAGAAATTGAATTGCATAAGAAAACTACAGTGAACCAGGGGTCATTTGTTGCATAGAGCTGCTGTACAGGGGAATGCAGGAAAATAATCAACATATTTAAATTATATGGGTGCTCTCCCCCACATTATATACTGTAGATGTTGCCAAAACTAATAAATTGCCATTCCTCTCTCCATCAAATGTAATTGTTATGATTATATTCTGCATCTGTTTGCACGTGATCCTATTCCTGTGTTCCAATATCCATTCCCAACAGTAGAATTAACTACAAACCTTCAGGCAATCTCAGCAGCATTTTGCAGAATATTTAGCATCTTAATAAAGATATTTAGAAGCAGATTTATTAAAAGTCAAATTTTAAAAACTCCCATGAACTTGAAATTCGACCATTTCGAAATGTATTAAAAAAAAATCTCTTTTTATCTCTGAAAAAAAAATGTTAGGAAGGCTGCAAACAACTCACAATGGATCCCAGGACATCTCCCATAGACTAAAACAGCAATTCCGCAGGTTTTAGGTGGCGAATAGTCAAATTCATGTTCTTAAAGCTAGAGTATGATAAATCTTGAAAATCTAATGTGAATTTTTTAAAAAGCTCGAATCGAATTTTATCAATTCCCTAGTCGAGTTTTGGCCATAAAAAACTCAAACATTCTGTCCCTTGATAAATCTGTTCCGTAATGCTTGTTCCATGAACAGACCACTTTACTTAATAAATTACCCCACTCCAGTTAAATATTTTTTATTAAAGGCTAAAAAAATCCCTACTTCTGTAATCAAGAGACAATATTTCACATTCAACATGAATTTTGTGGCAACAAAAATTAAAAAAAAAAATGTAAATATTCAATGGCCAATCCTAATAAGATTTGATAGGACAGATGGCAGAAGATGAATGCTAACCAAACAGGAACTTGTGAAGCGCAGATTTAGCAGATATTGCTTGGTAGTTAGTATGTAGCCTCCTGTGAGCAGTGGAAAATTGGGCAGAATAAATATTGCATGGCATGCATTATACAGACATCATGCTTAATGGCCTGAAGAATGTATGCTCTTTTCACTCCAGAACATCATCTTTGTACCTCAAGGGTTAGAGGTCGTTCTGAGAGACTGAGAATGACAAATACAGGCAAAGAGTGTCCTGATATATTGTTAGAGAGAGACAGATTGATAGATGTATAATAGACAAGACAGAGACAGTTGGACAAAGAAATAGTGGGTGGTGCATGAGAAAAGTCCAGATAGATGGCTGAATTAAGCTATAACAAGAACAACAAATACTAGAGAAATAATGCGAAATTAATTTAGTCATTTTTGAAGTGATGTTTAATAGAGCCAAGCAGGACAAGCGAGGCCTGCAACACAGGATTTTAGGCAAGAAGAGTAGAAGATAGCAGGTATAAGTAACCATTGCCCAAAATGCAGTCAGTGTTGGACTGGGACACCAGGGGCCCATCCAAAAACCTTAGACCAGGGGCCCACTCTCAGTACTATTATTCTTCTTCTCCTCACTCAACCTCTATTCTCCTGGTCTCTATTCTTTACATACTATAATCTATTATTCCATCTATTAGCCTCTTTGTTCTTATAGAAATAGGGAATGGCCATGAAATAGGCCTAATGTTTAGCAGCACAAGGGCCCACTGACACCTGGGCCCACCGGGAGTTTTCCTGGTTTCCCAGTGGGCCAGTCTAACACTGAATGCAGTCTTTTAGTAGTGTTGGTGGATGCATAAAGTGAACAGCTGAGAAGGAATAGGCTGAGCAGCCCTGAGCTCCATCACTAATAGTACAATTTAAGGCCTTTGGACACATTAAAACTGTCCATATGCAGTTTAGCATAAAACGTTTGTTGAGATTTTAGCAAGGCTTATTCAAGGATATATTTGGGGAATTTTTTATATTTGTTCAAGAATATAAATATTTAAAAAATAATATCGAAAAGTCACTATAGAAAATAAATATACCATGAGTCTTTTCTGTATTTGATTTACATTGTTTCAGCTCGTGACACAATCCTGCATTCCCTGTAGTTGTACATATTTCAGTACCCCTTGACTGCATACTAATAAAAACCCTACCAGCAACAGCCCTGCAATAGATATGCAATGCTAACGTATTCACATGGCACTCAGGGATCTGTTCTGTCTGAAGTCAATTAACCTGCATGTGTATTTTTGGAGTGTGGAAGGAAACCAATGCAGACCTTAGTTGAATCAGTTAGTTGGACAGGACTGTAAAGTAGCATGCTTAAAATTAATCTAGCCTTAAAGGAGAACTAAACCCCCTTGCTAATAAAAAACCTACCCTCCATAGTCCTCCCTCCCTGCTCCACCTGCACAGGTGTTAACAACAGTAAATGCCATAAGCCTGGAATAACTCGCAGTAATCGCAGTGGAGCCAATGAGCGCCATCTTCCAGTGCTTTGGTAATCTTCGGGTCTTCTTCCGGCACTTTCGCACTTGCACAGTTATCACAAAGCAGAAGTCTGCTCCAACCGCGCATGCGCCAATACAGCGCTTACTTACCGAAGATTACAGAAGTGCTGAAGATGGCCCCCATGAGCTCCACTGGGCATTTACTGGTGTTAAGACCTGTGCGGGGGTAAGGGTTTTTATTAGCAAGTGGGTTTAGTTCTCCTTTAAAAATGGTCTATCCTTAAAGGGGATCTATAATGATCTGAGTTTTTTTAAATATATTTATACCGCATCAAAGTTTATATACAATTATGAAGAATACATCCATAATTATGTGTATTATTGCAGGCATGTTTATTCCATATCAGTGTTTGCTTTTTGCACATAGATACACAGTATTAGGTGGCTGGAGGCACTTACACATTTCCAAAGATAGGTAGTCTATAAGAGGTGGCCATATACTGCTTGACCCCTCAAGATATCAGACCAACTTGCCCACAGTTTAAACAGACTGACTGATTGGCCATACATAGGGATGCAATTCATCTTCAGACTGATGCTATCATTCTTTGGGAGGACAGTCTGGAGCGGTTGTCTCACTTACTCATCTGTTAGCATGATGCACTAAACAGAAAAAAATAGCAGCTTGGACAGCTCAACTGCAGACCATGGAGAGCATACTGTACATGCCTACAAGGTTGGGCATTATGGACAAAATTAACCACACTGGCTAAAAGTCTGAGAATATATGGCAAGCTTAATTGAAACAAACAGCGTATTTATAAGCTTGTTTTGTACAATTCTCCTGCCTTGTAAAATATGGATTCTTATTAAAAAATACCCTGACATTGCTTATTACCTTTTGAAAAACATTTTGAACTGGAAATCTTTTTTACATCATCTGCTCTGTGTTGAAATGAGCAAATGCTGTCGTAATTTAAATACATCACCCAACTTGCCTCTCTCTGACATCACCATAGGGAACAGGGCAAATGTGAGGATATACAGTATCTGTGTGTGGCAAAAGAGAATCACTTACTTTAGTTCAGTATTTGGTGTGACCCCCTTGTGCAGCAATAACTGCAACTAAACGTTTGTGGCAACTGTCGATCAGTCCTGCACATCGACTTATCGACATTTTAGCCCATTCCTCTATACAGAAGAGCTTCAGCTCTTGGTCTTTCCACATTTTAATTAGATTAAGATCAGGACTTTGACTTGGCCATTCCAGAACATTCACTATATTATTTTTTAAACAACTCGTGTGTTTAGGATCATTGTCTTGCTGCATGACTGTGTCTCTTGAGATCAAGTTTGGGGACAGATGTCTTAACGTTTTCCTTTAGAATTCTCTGGTATAGTTCACAATTCAAGGTTTCTTTAGTGATGACAAGCCATCCAGGCCCAGATTCAGCAAAAAAAGCCCAAACCAGAACACTCCCAGCACCGTGTTTCACAGATGGGATAAGAATCTTACAGTGGAATGCAGTGTTTTTCTTTCCTTAAACCAAAAAGTTATATTTTTGGTTTCATCTTTCAGTATCCTTCTGGTTTGTCCAAATGATCTTTAGAAAACCGTAGATGGTCAGCAATATTTTTGGGTGAGAGCCATGGCTTTCTCCTTGCTATCCTGCCATACACAACATTTGTTGTTCAGTGTTTTCCTGATGGTGGACTCATGAACATCTACATTCGCCAATGTGTGACAGGCCTTCTGTTGCTTAGAAGTTTCCCTGGGTTCCTTTGTAACCTCTTGCACTATTAGAAGCCTTGCAGTTGGACTTATCTTGATGATTGGTAACAATGGTCTTCAGTTTCCTCCATTTGTCTGACTGTTGATTGATGGTCTTGTAACCTTTTCGAGCTTTATGGGCATCAACAATGATATTTTTCAGGTCTTTAAACACATCCTTTGCTTGAGCCATGATACACATTCACAAATGTGTTTTAGGGTTAGTCCACACAAGGAGATTCGGGGGGAGATTTTGTCGCCCGGCGACTTTTCATTGTAGACTCTGGGAAAACACGCTGAGGCAGTTCGGGGAGATGGTCGCTCAAAAGACGAGGCGATTAGGTGCCAGGCCTCGCCAGGCTTTTTCAGGCGACTGTTGAAAAGCGCATCGCCTCGTGTGGTTAGCACAGGCGTTTTTACATAGGCGCCCATACAAAACTGTCGCCTGCGCCGGTCGCGGCGACTGGCGCGGCGCTTTGTCGCCGCGACCGCAAACGCGTGGCTATCTCCCCGTGTGGACTAGCCCTTAAGTGTGACAGGCTTTGCTGGATCCCCGTTCTTTAAATAAAACAAGGTCTCACTCACACTCCAATGACATCCCAATGACTGAAAACACCAGACTCTGATTTCACCGTGAAATTATATGATAATCCTATCATATGCAGTTATGTTATAGGATAATTTTTTAATAAAAACATGACCAAATATAATAATTTTTTATTCTTTTGATTAACTAGGTTTTCTTCATTTACTTTTAGGACTTGCTTGAAAATCAGATGATTTTCAGATTCATATAGCAGAACATTTGGAACAGCATCACTAATTAAATATGTTTAAAATGCCTTTATTGCACACTTAGGGCATTGCAGCAACATCTCAGGCCATATAGCCCTTTATCAAGCTTTCTTCATCTACTTTTAGGAATTGTTGGAAAATCAGATGATGTTTTAATTTACATTCATATAAAAAAAAAAAAGAAAATTTTAAAGGGTTCACAAACTTTCAAGCACAACTGTACATACAGTATTCTATTCAGAAAGCACAGGTACCGAATTCAGACTTTAATTTTATTTTTATTAAAAATTTGATGTACTTGCGTTCACAGAACGGCTAGATGTGTGGGACCACAATTCATAACGCATAAAACCCCATTAATAGAAATACTAATGGAATGCAAATTGCCACTTTAACAGGAATTCATTAAGAGACATTAAAAAAGGACCCTAAAGTCCCACCATAGCAGAATACACTGGTGCATCTGTGGATAAAAGAAAAGTGGAAATCTGTTAGACATGGTTTATACTATACATCGAGCACAGCTCAGTAGAATGTAGTAGTCCTCTTGTGGCAGTTTTACAGTATGTGGCATTTGAAAGCCAAAAGTGATACAATGAAAGCACTGTTCTAAAAACAGAACCAACAGTAATATGTACAAAAATGAGCTGCTGTGTGTGTGTGTACAAATATGATAAGTCAATTAATGTGCAAATTATTATGTCCAGGGCAGTCAATCAGGAAAAGACATAAGTTGTACAACAATTTAGCATTTGTCTGTTAAATAATGAGTGATGAAGAATGACCATGAAAATGGTCAACCTAAGAGCACCCAGATCTCTGGTATTTTTTTAATGAGGCCTCAACAATTAAACTTTAACCAATTATTTAGGGGATGCTATGACTAATAATGAAGGCAACTAGAGAAATATATGTCTTTGCAAATACTATTAGAGAACCATTCTGAAGCACATTTACCCCCAGTAACATTCCCATATAAAACATATTTAGTTAACAAGAGGAAATCAGACTTTTCTAAAACTAACCCTGGGGTGAGCAAATAGGTTTTATATTGTTTTCGTCATTGTGTTGGTACCAGTCATTATGGGGCACATTTACAAAGCTCGAGTGAAGGATTCGAATTAAAAAAACTTCGAATTTCGAAGTGTTTTTTTGGCTACTTCGACCATCGAATGGGCTAGTTCGACCTTCGACTACGACTTCGACTACGAATCGAACGATTCGAACTAAAAATCGTTCGACTATTCGACCATTCGATAATCGAAGTACTGTCTCTTTAAGAAAAACTTCGACCCCCTAGTTCGGCAGCTAAAAGCTACCGAACTCAATGTTAGCCTATGGGGAAGGTCCCCATAGGCTTGCCTGTGTTTTTTTTGATCGAAGGATATTCCTTCGATCGTTTGATTAAAATCCCTCGAATCGTTCGATTCGAAGGATTTAATCGTTCGATCGAACGAATAATCCTTCGATCGTACGATTAGCGCTAAATCGTTCGACTTCGATATTCGAAGTCGAACGATTTTAGTTCCTAGTCGAATATCGAGGGTTAATTAACCCTCGATATTCGACCCTTAGTAAATCTGCCCCTATGTGAATGCAATATCATCTACAGAGTCAATGTCACGTTGACTTTACTTTTTGGGCTGCTTTGAGCCTCTGGTTCTGGAACCTTCCAGTCCATTTTACGGCCTTTCTCGTACAGCCCTTTTAACACTTTGCGAAAGTTCTCTGGCTCTGTCCCGTTACGGCTCAGTTCCAAGTACTTGCGATATAGTTGCAGAGCTGTCCTTGCATCCTCAATACTGTCATGAGTCTCCCCTTGTATTTTAAGGTCTACAAAAGAGCAATGATATATATTGCAGAGGACCTTTTTAAAAATCATTTTCCACAACCGCACTGAAATTTCGGTGATAAAAGAGGAGCAGAAGGTACACATACCAGTAGGGAGAGAAGGGGGAAAATATATGCAGCTTACTTCAATGACAAAAAGAGGAAAGGAACACAGTGACCAAATAAGGGGAACAAGATAAACACACCCATCACCTGAAAGCAATTCAGGAACTAAAATGTACATGCACACCACTTCAAGAGAAGGAAGGAGTACACAAGGTTGGCTAAACAAGAGGTAGATCCACCATTTAATTGTCAAAACAAGTGGAACAGGAGGTACATTCATCACTTCACTGACAGAATGAGAGAAATAGGAGGTACCAGAACTGCTTTCTTTCACAGAAAAAGAGGAGTCAGAAGGTCACTAACCAAAAAACATGATACTAAACAAATAGTTTTTACCTAGAAAATACCAGGCCAGATAACGGAGAGAGATCATTCTTTTGCGAGGCATGTGAAACAAATGAACAGTGTCAATCACTTGGTCCTTTGGAACCTATAGGAAATACATGCAACATAACATTTAATTTTCAATCCTGATAGGTCATGTCCACTTTCTATTGCTAAACATGAAGCAAACATACCATCAGGTTAATCACCCGAAAATCCTTCTGCAGCCCATGACCCACAAATTTCACTCCTACATCAATAAGGAAACGTAGTTTAAGATATGTGGATTTGAGCGTTGTCAGATGCTTGGATGAGATCTTTGCATCAAGGTCTCCGGGCTTAATCCCAGAGTACTGGGTGAGATAGTCCACCACCTGCAAGCAAACAGGTCAGTTACTTTACACTTTATACTCTCCATTCGATTACTGCTTATCTTTCCTACTAATCATATCAGTGCCCCCTTTAACAATATTTTTATAATATTGCCAACCTGTTCCTGAGTTGAGATATAGTCATCTATGAAGGGCACACCCTCGTGGGGCCCTTGTCCTCTAACACAGGTGATGCGAGCCACTGACATTTGACTGGGTTTGATTGTAGACTTTGTACCATCACTTCGAAGTTCAGCCTCTTCCTGCAGAGACACAGAAGAAATATATATATAGTGAATAATAAAATAATTGTCACTGAGAATATTCATAATTACTTTATGAAGAATAGGCAGGAAAAACACCAGGAAAATCTCTGCGTGACTTTCAGGAACATGTGTATAATATGGCTGCATAAAATGTGAGCAATGACACAACTTCGTTTCAGAGTAACCATGTTTTGCAGCTAATAAATATTTGTCCTGTAAGTAGTTTTAATAAGGATTGTCCAGATAAGCAGATGCTTGATGATGGTAGCCTTTGTGCCAGAGAATAACCACAGAATACTTAGGGCCACTGTACCAGATAAAACACAGTGGGAAATAATTTATAAACACTGGGTGAATTTGCACCTGGCAGTAACACATAGCAACATCAGATGGTTGCCATGCAGCTGGCTGATAAAAGCTAATCACTGGATTTTTGTAATTGATTGCAGCCCAAGTGCAAATTTGCCCAATGATCCCCAGTGACCCTCTTGTACCTTTGTGGCCATCATTTACACCTGGACAAAAACTAAAACAAAACAAAATCCACAGCTGCGCAGGAGCAAAGCATGTTCAGCACCACCAAGAACATTTACATAATTTAATAAGATGCAAATCGTTCACATCTGGTATTGGTTTTTGGACATTCTTAAAGCTGGCCATAGACGCAAAGATAAAGTCACACGAAATTCGTTTTGTACAATTTTCAGGCTGTGTGTGGATCGTCCTGACATTTTTTGCACCGTCAATTGATCGTTTAGTCAGGTTAGAAGATTTCTGTCGGCTAACAATAATATCTCTGCACGTACTGAGATATCAATGGGTGACTGTCACTATTATTTGTCGGACATAAGTTTCGTACAATTGCTGTCACTGCCAGAAAATTCTGTGATTTGTTCTTTTAATACTTTATTTAATCTAAATGTTTAGTTGAAGGTCGGGAGATTTAGACGTATGATCGTTCATTGGATATGAGGCTAAAATCTGCACGTCTGTGGCCAACTTAACTATACAGGAGAGGGAGGAAAGGAAGTTTAGCAATAGCCTCTTTCTAAAAGAAGCACTGAAGTTGCTCAGGTTATACTAAAATTACCTGATTGAGAGTAACAAACTCTGCGTCAAGTCCCACCAGATCTCCTGCCTGTGGCATTTCATTAAGTTGCAATGGAATGAAGGTGGCATGGCATTTTCGCTGTTTCCTTGCCAAGGAAGCTTCGGCTAACAATACACTGGCTTCTATGGGATTTTTAACTGCAATCAAACAGCAAAATACAAATTAAAAAAACAGATATTTTAAAACAAAGGGCAATAGAGAAACTGATACCAAACACATGTTCCATAGAATATGGCACCTATTTAATATCTTATATTCTATTTACCTTTTCAACAGATACAGCAACAAAATATCTACACTTTTAGAGATATTTACTAATATAACATATAAGTAACTATGGTAATAGTAGCATGTCATGGGCAGTATATAGGGTTGCCACCTTTTCTGGAAAAAAATTCCGGCCTCCCAATATATTTTTTATCTTTTTTCCCTATTAATAACATTGGGATCAACCATCATTTTTACCGGCCAGGCCAGTAAGATACCGGCCAGGTGGCGACCCTACCTGTATATGAAATCATGTCCCTACCTACCTACTAAGAGCAGCATGCCATATCAAGGAACAAACGTTCGTTTACCAAAAACAAAAAAATAGAGAAAAAAATATATATCGTTTTAATGTAAGTTATGGTATAAGGGTCATATTCCTTTAAGGCATCTTACTTGTTAAATTGTACTTTGAATTCAGGTTCCTCTTGGTATAAAACAGAATTGCAGGGACTTTCCATGTCATGTCAAACTGCACAGCCTCATACTTAAGTGGAGAAGAGAGAGAAAGAATCAATAGATATTATAATGCCTAGCTACTTCCATTTAAGTTGTGCACAGACATGGTTTCATTCCATTTGTTATTGGGAAAATTGCACTTTGGGAAAAACAAGCAATTGTTCCATGCAACTGACCCTGCAAATGGTAAGTAGCATATAAGTAACAGTTACCATAACAAACTACAGAAAATAGTAGAAACATGTACAACATACTCATGAAAGAGATAACTGCATACAATACAAACATGGATGTGGACAGCAAGCTGTCTCATTTGCATAAGGTAGCTCCCATTAATGTGACTTGCACTGGAAAAATGACTGAATGGCTCCAATCATTAATTACCCCATGTAACTCAGCATGACAGAAAGCCAGAGCCACTTAGCAGCTTTATGGTAAAGGCAAGTGCTGCAAGTAGTCCATCAACCCAAAACTGCATTCTACATCAGTGAGGTCACTGCTAAAAGTGATAAATAACCCTTGCTGTGACATAGCACAGAGTAACCAATGATTTAAAAGTTTCCTGCAACAGGATATACCAGACTAGCATTCTACTACTACAGTGCCTATAATCATGTACAAAGCAAGCTTTATGAATAGGTATCAAGGAAGGCACCCATTGCTTCTCACCAGTGTCGGACTGGGACAACAGGGGCCCACCCAAAAACCTTAGACCAGGGGCCCACCAAAAAACCATAGACCAGGAGCCCACTCTCAGTATTATTATTCTTCTTCTTCCCCTCACTCTACCTCTATTCTCCTATTCTCTATTCTTTGCATACTATAATCTATTATTTCATCTATTTAGCCTCTTTGTTTTCAAAGAAATAGGGAATGGCCATGAAACAGGCCAAATGTCTAGCAGCACAAGGACCGACACTGCTTCTCACTCTTACCTTATCCACAGGCTCTATAAGGAAATCATTGAAAAGGTACCACTGCTGGTGTGTGACTCCCTAGATAGAGAAACAAAGCCAAATGAGGAAAAAAGCAAGCAGACTAGTAAATAGGAAGGTGCTATATATTCATAAGTGGCTGTTATTGCAAGGCTGGCTGGACACATTCCTGCTTCAACTAAACTATAGTTCAATCACTGATCATTTCAGATTTGTATTTAAGTAGATTGCAGACACTGTGTACAATTTACACTACAGATAAACAGTTTATTTTTCTTTGCCTCACCTCTTTCCTCTGATGGTATGTCTCACCCACTTTAAAATGAGCCACCAAGCTGCCACCAGTACGTGGGTCCAAGATATGAACTACAGTGGCCATAAGATCATACACATTTGTGGACTCATCTTTGTCATCATCTGACTGTAGCAGCTGTAAGGGATACAAAATAAAGAAGCAATGTGGGCATTATAAACCAATATATATGTGAATTTACAAAATAATAACATTAGTTTTATCCTGAGTGAAACAAGGGTGCTCCCATGTCTGCGATATGATTTCTTACTGCTTGGTAAGAAACAAGCCAAACAAGCATTTCATTACATTATTTAAATATCATTAGCCACTAGATGGCATTTTCCATTAGTATATGGATGACATATCTTGTCAGAGCAATCATGGCAGCTCCCACTGATATGACTAAGCATGCATATGTAATAACCCATGTCAGTTTATTTTGCTAAATATTTCTAGGAAAAAAACTAATTGTAAACCTGCGAATAATGGCAACTAAACAATAAGTTGTTAAGATGATTTCACAGCATCACTAAAAATAATGTAGCTTTTCCAGCAATTCCTACTATGGTTATTATGATCTCCTTGCATTTGGCATGTTTGCAAGCAACTTTCCCAAGAGCAGTTCAACTATAAACAAGACCCTGTGTTTTCAGAAGACAGCAGTATGCCACTGAAACCAGTCTGTAGTTGGCATTTGATCAGCACAAACCATGGCTGTGCTTTAAAATGTATGTAACTCCACTTCTTAGTTTTTACTTTTTGGGTCAGTGCAAAAGATGCCTGCCCCCCTTCCCAAATGCATTTGCATATTCAAATCGGGGCAGGGAGGGAAATCACCTGACTTTTCATCACTAAACAAGTTAAAAAAAAAATGTAAATTTTCCATTCCCAGGCCCTAATTTGCATATGCAAATTAGGATTTGAATTCAGTCGAATCTTTCACAAAGGATTCGGCTGAATTTTTCACAAAGGATTCGGCTGAATTTTTCACAAAGGATTTGGCTGAATCCTAAATAGTGGATTTAGTGCATCCCTATGGTGCATTAGTGGAGTAAACCTGATAAAATCCACAACTAAACATCAGTTGATGTGTGAAGCTAAATTACATTAGTACATGGTGCTCAATTTGTCACTTCTGCTACTTGAGTTAAGTTGCAAAAATGCAATGCATAACCCTATGAATACAAACAATACTCCTCACCTCCTCATTCTCTGAACAGTTCAGAACTTCCAGTCCTTTGCTCTTGGAGAGCTTCATTTTAAGAGAACAAGGCACCCAAACATTGCGAAGTTCTTCTACCGAAGGGATAAAGGTTGGTGGTGGCACTTCTGAATTATTGAGATCATCCCTGGCAAGCAGAAAGAACACATTTAAAACGTAATATAAAGTAATATATATATTACGGACTCTGGCAGCTGTACTTACCAGTCTCCAATGTTTTTCTCACTAGTGTTAGCATTAGGGAACGTTAAATCAGCTTTTTGAAGAGCTTTTTTAAATGCATGCTGGAAAGACAAATAAGGTCAACAGAATAGATTTCACCTATACAAAGTGTAAACAACATTTAACATACACAAATTCCAGCAGCTTTATTGAACTGCAGAAAACACATCAGACAGAGGCTTGCTCTGCATTTGCTCCAAGATTTTAGGGGTCATTTACTACATGCACACAGAACCAAGCTCCCCTGAACATACATTGATGCTTGCTGCTTTTACCTGGCCTTCAATCATGGCCTCACTGTTTGTTGTGCCTTGGCATTTATAGATTACCTAATACTGTTCCCCTCCCACTCCATCTCCTTCCTCTCCCCAATATTAATCTATACAGCTAGTAAAAAAAAGGATACAGCTGAATATAAAAATATGCCTGTAGCCATAGTTAAATAAATATATCTGTACCTCAGCTTGAGCACGCCAAAAGTCTGCCTCCTTAGTGCTGTTCACCTCACAGTTTATGACAAGCACATCTGGCAAGCAGCGTATATTCCGGGTCTGAACCTGTGTTATAAAACAGATTAAAGAGCAGTTCACCTCTATACAAACATATACAGACAGAGTTGGTTTAATGTAAACTAGGGTTCAGATCGGCGATTGGCTTAATTTTTTTCATGTGAATTCTGTATACGTCTGAACACAGAATTTATGAAAGCCTTTGGACCCTTAAAAAAAAAAAAAAATATATATATATATATATATATATATATATATATATATATATATATATATATATATATATATATATATATTTTTTTTCTCCTCAGAGTCTTTTAACAAGTTTTAAACTGCTGGCTTGAAACACTGACCAGGAGTGCAGAGAATGTAAACAACTATTAGTTTTATAACATAATAGGAATTACATTTTCAAATTACTTTAATACCAGTGAAAATGTTTAATATATTTACATATATTGGAAGGTTGCTTAAGTGGATAACAATAATAAAATGTTTTCATTTTAATTCGTGGTTTTATTGTTCTCTTTAAATGTAACTGCAACTAAAATCTGTTTGTCCTGGTCTGCACTCCTGGTTCTCACAATTGAAACAATATAGGAGGAATCAGATCTCCATAATCCATAATCTGTTTATTAGCTGACTCGAGATACATTGCTTAAATAGTCAGGACCATCCAAGGGAGAGACAAACATTTTAACAGAATTAACATTTTACAAATAATTCTATATCACTGAATATTTTTAATGAATGCTCAGAATAACACTTTCTTTTGCTAGACAACACATTATTTTGGGGTTTATATCCCTTTTAACTGGTCCTTAAAAATATCAAACCACATAATTCATATTTTATTTATTTTTCCTGTTGTCATTTATGGAAGGGCTGGTTAGTGCCATTCAACAGGATAATAAAAATCATACAAACCAATTTAATTTCTGCTACCAAATGATATACTTTACAATGCTCTGCTTGAGACCCTCACTTCACATTAGGGAATCTCACTGTGGAATACTTTAGGACAAAAGTACAAATGTCTCACATTGCTGAACAGATTAACACACACACACCATGAATAATGGTCACATTGCTAGTGGAATCATTTCTAATATATGCTTAAAATAAAGAGAGTACTGTGCATAAAATTTACACTGTTCATACCACACTTGAGATTTATGTTTACATAGGATGGAGAGCATCATTAGGCACTCATACAAGTGCTGATCTTTGCATGAATTGTGGTTTGACCTTGAGAGTAGCAGTTATTGTACTTTCTAAACTTACTGTGGGCTGGTACTTTTCACAGTTCTCACACCAAGCCTGAGTGCTCTGCTCAAGACAGATACTTCTCCTTAGCACCTCTACAAACTCAAAGTCCTGTGGGGCCTTATCTGAAAAAAAGTAAGATATTAAAATGGGATGGCTAAAAAGGGGATACAAATCAGACAGTACTAAAAAAAATTAGAATCTACTATATACAGACCTAACTTGATTTGTATAACAAGATCTTTTACAAAAAGACAGCAACCGTGATGCCACCCCTACCCTTTCTCATAGGATCGGGTCAAGGGGGGGGCCACATTGCTAGTTTAGACAGTAGAATTAATAACTTATTACAGGTATGGGATCAGTTATCTGGAAACTTGTTGCAGAAAGCTCCAAATTATGGAAAGGCCCATAGACTCCATTATAATCAAATAATTAACATTTTTAATTTATTTTCCTTTTTCTCCATAATGATAAAACAGTACATTGAACTTAAAACAAACTATGGTATAATTAATCCGCATTAGAAGCAAAACCAGCCTATTGGGTTTATTTAATGTTTACATGATTTTCTAGTAGACTCCAATATATGGAAAACCCCAGGTCCTGTATAAGGGCCTAGTAATTCATAGCAGCCAATCAGACACGCGCTTTCAAACTGTGGGTCTCTGAAGAATACTAGACCTGGATGGAACATACTTTATAAAATTTTTTAAATTCCCCCTTGATCTAGTATTTATAATTCTAAAGATAGATGGTGGCCATTGCTCTCAGTCCTCACTAATAAATAATGTTTTCACCTTACAGTTTCTGTCCAACAAGTCAAAGGGCATTTTATGAATGGTCAACAGCTTCCATAAATGTTTCTTCTAGCAAATTGCATAATATTTTTTATAATTATTAAGGTTTGGAAGAAGGGGAGGTGTGAGGTGCAGTGATAGAAAATGAGCACATGAGTTAATGGGCAGCTTTATTTTCTGTGCTAGTTTTCACAGCAAATGACCCTCCATGTGTAAATTTAAAGGTTACAGAGCAGAGTGTCAGCAGCATCTATGGATTCTGCTTTCAAGCCATGCACATTTATTACGTACCATTACTGTTTGTCTCTGGGTAGGACAGAGTAAAAAGCAGGGTTGTAGAGACACGCACTGTCTCTTTGCCACAGCGGCACATGCTGCAGTTTTCAACTTCACATCCAAACAGTTGTCCAATCACAGAGCCCCCTGAGGAAGCAAAAGAGCTGTAGGGACAGTTAAGCACATATACGTCAGGGCAGCAAATATCCACACACTACAGTTGACAGAATTAAGCTGCCAATGGAGTTATATAAAAGGCAAGAGTTCACACCTTATGAGAAGTTTTTAAAAATGAATTAATGGGAATCAGCATCAAATGTTAATTGGTAGTGTGGCCAAATATATTTAAGGATTTATAGCAATCTATGAAATAATTCAGTCACAGCTGAAATGAAGTAGGGTAATAATAAGAGATTTTGCAGCATGGTGTTGGATCGACAGATCCCATTCAACAAGTCAAAATGGAATGGGATTGATACAAAAATCTGTGTGATTTCATACAAAATGTGTAAACTACTACTATTGAAGATTGCAATCCAAAGCTTCATCTGACAAAATCTGATGGTGTCTGACAGACTTTTTTGTCTCATTGAAATACAGTGAACATCAGATGAACAAAATACATTTGTACAAATACAATTCGATTCGATTTCAGATTACAGCTATGGGGATGAGAGCTTGTATGGTCCAACAAAAGCTTGTGCTGTTGCGTGGCAAGATCTGACCCTACAAAATCGAATCAAAATCTCCTGTGTAGTTTAGCCCTAAAATTGAATACCATACATATCTTGTTGCTTGACTTGAAGAAAATGTTTTTATAATAACGGATAATAATAAAATATACATAAAGGATAATAATAAACATACCACAAAAATCAAGAAGTCTCACCACTGTTCAATTATTTATTAAAGCAGCGCAGACCTTTATTTTCAACTAGATTAAATGGAACAGATTTCTCTGGTGTGCTTAACAATATATTAGCACTCTTACAAGATATCGCTTTCCCACCTGAGGCTCATTAATGAAGGCGTGGCACCAATGTTTTTGTCCAAACCCGAAGCTACTTTCTTCAGCCAAAATATTAGCTTTTTTACTAAATGAAGCTGTCAGTGTTTCAGTTCAAATCAACGTCAGAAATTTTCACATTTTTCACATTTACCTGCTGCTCCCAACACCTCGGTAAGCTTGTGGTCCTTCCAGCTCCTGTGTTTCTTGATGTAGTTGTGTCAGAAGGAAGCGACACCAACTCTGGATCAGGCGACCTAGATTAATCTTCCCTGTTGCCTCATCCGAGTCAGCCAGTATAAGCCCTAGTGCTGCTGCTTCTGGAATCGTTCGAAAGGCCCGCAGAAAATTACTAGCCTACAAAGCAAGAGAGCAATTCTTAAACAAAATTTTTTTATTAAAAAGGACCTATTTTCTTACCATATTTTGGTTCTTTAGCCGAATACAGAGGGAACCCCCTTGCAAAAAAATAAAAGAATGCGAACATATTTGATATGAGAAAATGTGCTGGCTGGCTGTTACACTGTTACACTGTTTCTACATGTAAAAAACGCAGTACAAGCAGGACATGACTAAAAAAAGCCGAGCATAATCTATGATGTTTGTTAAGTGTACAGTGACGTACAAGATAGCATGGAGGACTCACGAAACCTGACCTGACAATTCTTAGCAGAATATTCAAAGAAAACAGGATTTTTTGATACTCACCGTTAAATCCTTTTCTCTGTAGTGAATAGGGGACACAGGGAACAGCTGGGGTTAAGCTCCACCATCCGGAGGCAGGACACTTGAATAATTGATTAAAGGGGGCGTGACCTAGAGTCTGGCTTAACCCAGTGCTGTGCCAACTTATTCAGTTTGTACCAAAGAGACTGCTAAACAAATAAGAAACTTAACTAGCAGAACGGTAACTCAGGGGGTATTCCCTCATGGACCAACATGGTCAACATCCAGGGACGATCTCCTGTGTCAGGGGCCCATAGTCCATCACAATCCGGGCTTATTCGCTTTGACGGCTTGGCTATTGAAGCAGACAATTGGTAAAGACTAGGTATAACTGAAGAGGTCATTGCCACAATGTTAAATTCACACAAGCCTACTTCATCCAAAGCTTACCATAGGGTATAGCACAGTTCTCCTTCCTCGAGTACAACATACCAAGAATCTTGTCCTTTTTACAACGAGGCTTTCAGTTGGGCCTCAAGCTCAGCTCATTGAAGGTACAAGTATCAGCACGGTCTGCTTTTTTCCACTCACGATTAGCTCTAGAGGACACTGTCCATACCTTCCTGCAGGGAGTTGCTTACGTAGCACCACCTTTCCGCCCGCCGGTCCCGGGATGGGATCTCAACCTTGTTCTGGAAGCTTTACTGGATTTTCTGGGGGGATGAGAAGAGAAGTCCAGATGATAGCCTTCTGAAACAATTTCGTTGACCCAATTGTGTGAAGAACCTGCCCCCAATCAGTTGCTGTGACTCCGGAGGGAGTGCCCCGTCAAACTGAAGTGGACTTGTCGGCTGGGGGCTTGTTGTGGAACTTGTTGGGTTTCCATGCTGGGCGTCCCTTATGGCTGGCCTTTGCTCGAAAATTGGAACGGTGTGAGGGACTGCTACGTCTGGTATAACGTCTGCTTTGGCCTCGAAAATGTTTTCCCTGCCTATAGGATGAGGCTGTTCTAGTTTTAGCTTGAGGGAGGAATGTGCTCTTTCCTACGGTAGCTTGAGATATGATATTTTCTAATTCCTCTCCGAAAAGTCTTTGTCCCTTGAATGGTAGAGAAGTAAGGGACTTCTTAGACCTATGATCCGCCGTTCAACTCTTTAGCCAAAGGGTTCTATGGGCTGCTACTGATAGAGCTGATGTGAGAACCCTAATTTGGGCAGCGTCCAGCGTAGCATCACACATATAAGCAGACGCTTCAGCTTTCACCTGTGCTGTGGGGAGAAGTTCAGTTCTGGAAACTCCCTCTTGAATGTCCTTGACTAGAGACTCTGCCCATGTCTGTATGGCCCTGGAGACCCAGGTAGATGCCAGAACTGGGTGTAGGGTGGATCCAGCAGATGAGTATACTGATCTCAAGAAACCCTCTAGTCGTCTGTCAGACGGGTCTTTAAATGCCGCCGCATCTCTGACTGGTAGAGCTGTGGTCTTTGAAAGCCTGGATACTGGCGCATTGACCACTTGTCCACCCATTCCTTGGGAAAGAGATAGGATTTAGAAAAGTTTTGGGAAGCTTGGAATTTTTCATCAGGTGAATTACATTTGTCATTGACTATGGCGAGAAGTTGATCGTGAGCCAGAAAGACCGTAGAGGATTTGTGTTGTCTCTTGAATAATCTCGCCTTTTGAGATTGTTGATTAGGCGAGGGAGAAACCTCCAGAACACCCTTGATGATGTTGTCATTATCATGTTGAGGCTCACGGGATTTAGATGCTTCGTCTTCCTCCTCTTCACCGGAAGATACGTCAGAAGGCGGGAGTTCACCCTCCGACTGAGATGAGTCTGCTCCTGCTGAGGAGCCCTCTGAAGGGAAGAGAGTGTGAAAAGCGTTGTCTTCTAGATTGGAGTTATCCGACCGAGGCACTGAAGGAGAGGTTCCTGGGATGGCAACAAGTCCCTGCCCCCTGGAACAAGATTTGCAGAGAGGCTCGCTCTGACCCCCTGAAATTTTTGCATTGCATTTGGTACACATGAAATAAGTGACCATAGCTGGTACTGCCACTGCTGGTGCTCTCCCCCTGGCCTGGGGAATAACCCCTGCTGACTTACCTTCTGCCATTGCAGTGTCTATGGTACCTGTTGAGTAGGTTTTGGTAGAAGCACTGAGCACAGGCAAAAAGGAATGCCGCTGCTGCGCCTGAAAATCCTCCTGCCCTGACTGTGGGAGAGGAGATGGTCCAGAGATCAGTGTGTGCTGCTGCTGCTGCTAAGTGGAAGCGGCTGAGAGAGCGCTCTGCTTTCGGCGTGAATGGATCCAAAATGGTGCCGTGGTACGCATACGTGCGTTCCACCCGCTGCGCGCAAACAAGATGGCGCCCGTGCGCATCGAGAGGGAGCCCTGAGAGATGCTCTTGCCGCTGCCGGCGGTAAACCAACCCCCCGGCTGCGTTGGCAAACACCACCCTGACAGGACATGCAGTACCCCTCTAAAAGGAAACTTTGTAAGGGAACTGCAGGGGGCTGCTAGTCACTCAGGGGAGATGCGAATAACAGGAAGCACCAGAGGTATGGCAGTATAAAAACAGCAGAGCTAGAGGGGGGAGAGCAGGCATGCGAGTGTAGTAAGCAAATCTCTAGTTACTCACATTACTGCATACCGGCCAAATACGCCCTGTATCCTTAGCAGGAGCAGGCATGAAATGGGTGGTCGTTATAGCCCGCAGGCTACGAAGAGACCCCGGTATGATTCCCACGAAGGAGGTCCCCTATTGATACAGGTAGCCCTGTTCTTGGGGGACCCCTTGTTGTCAACTATGTAGTTTAGTCGAGAAGAACGTTCTACCTCCTAACAGGACACTGAAAAACTGAATAGGTTGGCATAGCACCGGGTTAAACCAGACCCAGGTCACGCCCCCTTTAATCAATTATTCAAGTGTCCTGCCTACGGATGGTGGAGCTTAACCCCAGCTGTTCCCTGTGTCCCCCTGAAACGACAGAGAATCATTTTAAGCAATATTAGGTAAAAAGACAAAGCAAATACTCAGTTCATACCCCATAATCTTTCAGGTGCCCTATTCTACTCATTTTAATTACTAAAATGGATACACAAATTAACGGCTAATATGTATAAGTTCTGCAAGAAGTTTATTAGCAATAAATAAATCAAAGTGTATTTCTTGTCAGCATAAAAATACCTGGCAGGGGTCTCCCCGTGACAGATCCAGCATGTGGAACAAAAAGCCTAATTCGCAGCTCAGGCAGAATTCTTTCTGACAAAGGTGGTTCTGTACAAGGCATCGCACTGCTTCCAGCAGATACATCACCTGGTGGATTAAGGAGATTGACAGGTCAAGGCAATTATTAGGATGTAAAATAAAATACTCACCAGCATTTGGCATATGATACTTTTACTCTTAAAAAAATATTCCTTGTTAGTCTTATCAATAAATGGAGTTCACTTTAAAATGATGCCCATCAAATATTACTCATCTAAAATCAATTTTGCCATTTAGCAGGCCCCATGGATTTCATTTATATCAGTTGACAAGCCACATTTAGTGAATGCCAATCACACATAATTACAGACATTTAAAACCTGGCTCTGATTTAATCAGCCAACAAGTTCCACCCACACAATGTCAGACAGTTCCTCCTCTTACCTGGATCATGCAGTTGCAGTAGGCATTGGGAATATGAGGTTCCAAACCAGCAAACAAGGTTTTGTTGTAGTGTTTAAAGTCAAAGTCTTCCAGTCCCAGTTTTGAATACTTTATTGTGACCTGAAATACAAAACATCAACTCAGATATTTTACAAACAGCCTAACTTTGTGTTCCTCCTAATACACCCCCTATAGGATGCATGACAAAGGCTCTTTTCTGTTTCTAGCACATATATTTGTGCAGATTTGCAGTTTATATTAAGAAGCAAACATTCCAATCACCACACCATTAAGGCCAAATCAGGTTTACAGTACAGTTGTAGTGCAAGAGGGTTTCCTAATGTATTCTGCCAAGTGCATAACCAAAGCCTTCAGAGTAAGAATAAAGTACTTCAGAGCATCTACTAAAGACAAACCTAGCTACAGTGTTTTGTTTAAAGAGTATCTAGAGGCAAAAAATATGTAATTTCTCAGTGCATTTTCTATGTCTTAAGGAAGCATTTTGTAATACAAAAATTTTAAATTACAATTTAAAATTTTCAAAATTTATTGGCAGTTAATTGTCCTAGCTTCTGCACACCTACTAAACGTAAAGACACCGGCTGCCACTGTCTTCATCTGTCTGTTTAAGTTTAGAGCAAGTGCACAAAGAACAGAATTATTTGACCAGCTGCATAAACCGACAAACAAACTTTGAACAATTTGAATTGAATTTGAAAACTGTTTGAGCTTTTATTGCATAATGGCATAGAAAATGCACTCTGGGATTATAATTGCATTTAGATCCCTAACGGTGAATCTCTGTAGTATGAATGTATATATATATATATATATATATATATATATATATATATATATATATATATATATATATATATATATATATATATATATATATATATATATATATATATATATATATGTTGTCTTTTTGTATTGATAGTGTGGGTTAAAAAACACCTCATATAACCTTTTTGTCTTTATGATGAAAATAAATTCCCCCAAGACTATACATATAGTAACAACCTCAGTTGTTACAATTTTAATCTGCAAAACAAAAAACAAAATTGAAAAGCACTCCCACTCCAAGAATGGCCAGTAGTCAAAAAGCGCAGGATCAAAAAGTAACCTTATTAGTAGACTAGAGAATTACAGTAATCCATTGTAAATGCACCACCTTTATGAGTAGTTAGCCAAGCACATCTAGAACCTGTAGTTACAAATACATCTCCACACTTTTCCATCGTATTGCATTAAGGAAAGCTCGATTGATCGAAGTGAAAGACGCCTCAGGCAGAACGATTTCAGCTTTTAGTTATAATGAGGACTATTCATTTCTTAGGAGGGGATCCATGGCCATTAGTGTTATCAAACAATTGCATCAGCAGGCTAGTCAGAACCCCTAATTACTATTGTTACAGAACTACAGTCTAGCAGTGAAAGTAATTTTGGTGGCTGGGGATTCATTGTAATCACTAACACCTCTAGAATATAGTATATAGGATCGCAATATTAAAAGAGGGTTACCTGTGTTTGGAAACTTTATATAATAACACCTCTAGAATATAGTATATAGAATCGCAATATTAAAAGAGGGTTACCTGTGTTTGGAAACTTTAGATGATAGCACCTCTAGTTAATACCTGTCCTGACCTTTGTTCTGGAGTTTTGGCATATGGGTATTTTAAGTACAGTAATAAAAGTTGCATTGTAACTGTTTTTGTATTGTGTTTACTACTCATAAGGGGTGGTGCAATTACAATGGATTACTTTACTTCTGTACTTTCTCGATACTGTTGAAATAGTAGTAAGATATGGCGCACTTGACCTATTAACATGCTTGTCAGTAGCATTCACACTATGTATAATACGTTGGCTATATTTCTGCACTCACTAAGTATTAGGACACTTGGCAGTGGTGTGGGCAAAAACCGTTACTATTTGTTCCAAGCAAATTACAAAGTACTGAACCTTGCGATACTTTTTGGCCACCATGTACAGATGTGGTTCTTCCTCTCGCCCAATAGGAGACTCTGGAACTTGGCTGAAGATGTCAGACTCACTTTCCAGCTGATATGGTACCTTTAAGTATGTAGAATAAAAAAAGATAAGCAACCATGTTCTCTACCGTAAGATACAATCTATTACATAAAGGGAATGCCCACCCTTCTATCTATCTGCCTTTCTTTCCTCACTTTTCTTCTCTCTTACTTATGTTTTGTTTATAAACTCAATAAAAATAATCTTTAAAAAAAAAAAAAGATAAACAAAATATTTTTAAAAAAACCATATAGCATTTAAAAAAAGCACCTTAATTATATATATTTTACAGGTATGATGCCTGATTTGCACAGATCCTCTCTGGTCTAGTGAGCATGTCCTACAAGTTTTTCCCGAGAAACTGAACCTTATAATATATTGCATAATGACCCAGCAGCCACAAGAGAAAAAAACTGGTTGGAGTGCAGGCAGTTCACTGCATGTATATATACACTTCCTACCTAGTTTTCAAACATTTAAATTATACATAAGTATTAAGACCCCTAGTTGCATTGAGTGTTTGAAACCAATATGCTTCCCTGAAAAGCAATTTCTTCGTCCTATTGCCCCCTCTACTGGAATTACACACCTGCTCTATAACTATTTTCTTAAGTGAGCTTAATGGATGATTATTTTTGTGCAGAATGCAGGGCTACCCAGTCCCCTTTTAGTTATTCTTTCACACGCAGTTTTCATATGCAGTGAATATAATTTTTCTAAAGATTAGAAAGATTTTACGTAGATGCAGTTAGCATCAGAATTTAATAATAATGAGAATTTAATTTATAATGACCCCTAAGGTTAGCTTCTCAGTAGCTGAGCATGTGCAGTCTTCACTGACATGCCTAACAATAATTCAAGATGAAACACTCCTGTAACAAATCTGAAGGGCAGGGACATTAATACTATAGCCATGCTGCACCTCTATGCTGGTGCAATAAGTTTAGAATGAAAAATATTGGATTTCTAACTATATTCATTTTTAGAGCTTAGTTCTCCTAAGACAAAGGGGTCTTAATTCATACGCAGAAACAAAATTACTACACTGCAGTTACCCATAGTAACCATACATATAACTACAATAGACTAAAAAATGTTAATTGCTGATGGGTTGTTATGGGTTATTGCAGGGGTGCCCAAAAGGTAGATCGGGATCTTCCAGTAGACCTTTAGCTGGTGATCAGTAGATCTCAAGACACTGTCAACAAACAGCTTGTCTAAATCACCCTCCTATTTCATTCTTTTCTTTCAGATTTTTATTATGTTATGGTTACATAGAAAAAGTTGTTTGTTAAATATAGCAATATACATTTTCTCATAAATCGATATTTAAGTAATATTTTCCATAGAACAGAAAGCTAGCAATGCTTTTATGGATGTATATCATAATGGTACAACATCACTAAAAGTAGACCCTGCATTAGTAAAGTACGGGCACTCCGGGGTTAATGCAATACTGTAAATGTATGAGCCTCAACTGTTCTTCTAAATTAGCTACAGCTCTCATTCTGCCCCTGAATAACACAAAAACAAGGCTAACCTGGTTCCGAAGTTTTGTCCTAGGGTTGGGAGAGTATCCAATGAATCCAACTTGCTTCATGTTGCGCAGTATTTCAGGATCCACAGGAGGAGCCCACCTATTAAGAAAAATAAATGAATACATAAATAAAAGGCTGTAGTGGATGGCACATATTAAGGTAATACACATGAAAAACAAGTGAAGGAAATGCTTTAAAGAACAATGTTGTTTGCTTTATAGAGAGATTTTACAGAATGGTGCATTTATAGCTAAATCTTAAGTGAAGCACTATAAAAAAAATAACATTTATGAACAGTTTATATTAGCTTTATCATACTGAAATAAATTCTCTAAATATAATAAATGAAAAATGATGTATAGTTTCTGAAATAATCAGGTTACTCTTCACTACCCCCTCTCAGCATCTGTCTCGCTTGCTTATGTCTTCATGAAAATGATTTAGATCTGATACAGCCTTTGAGGGGCTCCTTTTGCCTACTTAAGTTGTATTAGGGCTTACTTTTTCAAAATCACCAATCTCATCTCACTACATGCTGAATTTGTGCCAATGTCAGTTATTTTTTAGATTGTGTTTTCTAAAATAAGTTGAGTGAGCTTGAATACATCTACTAGGAAACAGGCACCCCTCAAAGATATGTCTGTCAATCAAAATCAGACTCCTGACACCTGCAAGAAGAGAGAATGAAGAGACACACAATAGACTAGGTAATTTTAGAAATGACACAGAGTTATTAATTGTTTATACCTGTATTGAGAAAATGTCTTATTTCGTTATGATGAAGCTTATATTACATGTTCATTTTCACAATAGTTTTCCTTTAACAAAGAGTGCTATAAGGTAGATACATTTTTGATGTGAAACAGATTAACAGATTAACAGAACAAATAACATTGGCATAGCAATTAGGTATTACCGAGGGGCAGGTGTGGAGTTAATGGCTGGCCAATCTGATAACAGTGTCTCATTGGTCAGAGGCATAGGAATAAGTGAGAGCGGCATAAGATCCTGAATCCAATCAAGGTGCGGCAGGTTGTCCACCATGCACGGCAGTGCAAATTCTGTGCCACGAGAGTAGGTGTTAAACGTTGCATCAGGAGTGTCTGCCCAAAGGTGGGTGCAACCACCAGAGTCTCCAAAAGCCAGCACTTGCTTGCTAGATGACACATCAAAGGACATAATAGCTTGGCTCACTGTGCTAACATGGAATATGTCTGCAGGGCTGGCAAGGCCAGTGGGTTCGCAGAACTGGCACTGACCTGTGGACGATGGGAAAAAAAGACAAATGAACTATATTGCTCACATTGGTACACCTGTAATGGTTGGAAGGTTAAACCAGTGGTTAAATGATACCCTTATGAAACATGGTTTCTTAAAAAAGCCATATGCAAGAATACCATTATGCTAGGCAATCATTATAGTGAGGAAAAATACGTTTATTACTTGGATTTTAGCTGTCCTTTCAAATAAATAGAGAAAGCCTAATTATTTTTAATATTAGAAGACAAATAAAAGCTAATTCAATTCAAATATGCAGGATTTTTATATATAATATATTCTAGGACTTCCCAACACTAAGGGGCAGATTTATCAAAGGTCGAGGTGAAGTTTCAAAGTGAAAAACTTCGAATTTCAAGCAATTTTTTGTGTACTTCGACTAGGGAATAGTCATGTTTCGATTCGAATTTGAAAAAAACGTCGAAATTCGGAGGTCGAATTTTTTTGAAGTACTGTCTCTTTAAAACTTCGACTTCGACCATTCACCACCTAAAAGTGCTGTTTTAGTCTATGGGGGACCTCCTATAACCTGTATGGAGGCAATTGGGGGATTCGAAGTACGCTCGTACAATTCGAGGTAGGCCAAATTCAGCCCACTTGACCCCAAAAAACTTTGAACTAACGTTTTTTTTTTTACTTCGACCTTTGATAAATATGCCCCTAAGCTAACGAAGGACACAGCAAAGAACCCAAAATGCTGGTAACAGAGAATAATACCTGAAATAGACAATAAGGATGCATATAGTGGCAAATATGAATAAACAAAGCTGTTCCAGGTACAAAAAAAAAAATGTTATGTAGGGCTACTGGTGAAAAAGAAAAATCACACACAGGACTCACCACGTTGAGAGATGATAGCTAGGCGTGAGGTATAGGTTGGAATAAAACGCAGGAAAAGGGGATCAACATGTACTTGTAGAGGCGTGATGGCTCGCATCATACGCAGGTCATACACTTTTAGGAAACGGTCACAAGCTAGGACATTCATGCGACTAGAAAAGCCACATGTCACTACAAGATTTCCATGAACGTCAAAATCAGACAAGCTGCCCGAGTAGGCATCAAATTCATGCTCAGTTTTAAATGTACGTAGATCTCGAAGGGATAACTGGAAGAAATATGAGAAATCACAATACATTTTTTCCATATAATGTATTACTTTAAATGATGATGCCATCCAGCAGTGGGGGAAACCACAAAAAAAGATTAAAAGTTATAATGTGACCCTTCTAGAAAATTTATATTAGGGTTGTAGCACATTAATATATGGCCAATGTTAATGTACAGAGAAGAGCTACTGAGTGGATCAGAAATATAGAAAAAAACTTTATGAGAGATATATTCACACTGTGTTTTTCTCAATGTGACATGATTAAAATGTAACATTATTCTAATCACATTAATCCACAATTAATGCATAGGTCTGTCTAGTTTTTAGCACATATCATTAAATCTATACATGCAGAGATGTCAACCCAGAGTATCTGCAATCTAGGAGATCTTTGGCATGCTACAAGCACTGCCATAAATGTGCAGTGATGTAATTAGTGATATCATGGAAGGCCTAAGTGCCATGAGGGGCAAGACCCTCCATGACATCCCTAATTACATCACTGCATATGCACACATCCTCAATTGGCCCTGTCGTACATCTGAAATTGCTCACTGTACATGCACACATGGGACTAATTTGTAAAATACTGGGGAATAGCCAATAATAACAAGAGTGTGGGGGAGGGCTTCTGGGTAACTTCCATGGAAAGCAGTGGAGTTGACATGTAAAACGTAAGTGACCCAAAAGAATGAAAAACAGTAGAAGAAATGAGATACCTTTCCTGATGTGTGCCCACAGAAAAAGAAACGATTGGACTGTCTCATGATGGTGATCCCTGGGACCTCAACTGTGTACTTGAGAAACAGAAAGGAATACAGTTTCAACAAAAGGATATTATATAAAGTACATAATGTTACAATTAGGAAAAACCAAAAAGCCTTATAAAAAGAATGCTACAAAGAAAAACAATAATATTTATTAACATATTCTTTACTTAATATTTCTGTAAATATTCTATTTGAATAATAAAATGCAGTTTCTCGCTTAGCATAGTACAGTTATATTACCTTTTGTGTCTCTTGTACAGTGTTTAGGTCCATCTGAATGACATGATTCTGCATCCCTCCCAGAAGCAGAGTGCTGTTGTCTGTAAGCAAAAGGCTGTGATTGTCGATGTTTTCATCCATCCTGCGGATAATAATCGAAGCCTCTCTTAAAATGCTTGTGAAATAAATGTTATCAGAGACTGATGTGGATACATACAGTACCTTTTAGGGTGTTAAAAGGAGAACAACACAGTACAAGTACCTTATAGGAAGAACATGCTGTGTTTTGTTTGCATGCCTGTCAATATATGCCAAACTGAAAACCAGTTTACAAATAGGAACTGACTAATCTGATGGAGTAATTAAAAAAAAAAAATACATGTCATTGGTATTTTTACAGATTAGAAAAAACAAACGTATTTTAGTGCTACTAAACTACATACATACTTTCAATAACTGAAACTGTAGAACCTATACAATCTTTCACAGCCTGTCACACCTGTCTTTGAAAATGTGCAGAAAAGGTTTGGAGTGACTGCTACAGCTGCAAAGGACAGCATTTGTTTACTTTCTTTAATCTGCTTCCAGAAATCCCCATATATATATATTATATTTATTAGGTGAAGGGATGAGTACTATATGCCTGGCACCCTTGTGTTCTTGCATGTGTAGGCTTGACAAGTTATAGCTTTACAGGTGTTGTGCATTGTGCAATTAATTTCTACCCGAATGTAATGAATCAGGAAGCCACACATGCTGAAATGCAAACCACATTACCACCTGTAAATATCATTTTGGTGGCTAACTGGATTAGTATTTCAGCACCAAAAACCTGGTTAGTGACAGCAGTGAATCTGAAAAGTTGAGGCTGCAGAAATAGAATGAGAGGGATGAACTACTTTATTTATACCCTCCAACAATTACTTGGGGTGTGGAGATTTCTGCAGCCCTACAGCAGCTGTTCTTGCATAGTCTCTGAATAGTCTCTCATAGTCTCTAAATGGGCATATTCCCAAGTATAGTCCCATATTCCCACGTTACCTACAGAAACTTCAGTAAAGGTCACCTCTAAAATGTTTTGTGCATTGTGGAATTGTGTATTAAAGAAAAATGTGTTGTTGATATATGTGCTATAAGTGACCCAATTGAAAGGGTTGATTTGACAATATTTTTTTATAAATCATGCTAGTAAACATGTTAGTTATCAAGCGAGACTAGTAAACAATCATTGGCTTCTGTTTAACAATGCAGTTAAAAGATTTAGTTATGGCTCATACAATAGAAATAATTGGCAATTGTAGATGAATAAAATACACATGTTTCACTCTAGTAGTAATCAGTTCAGATCAAAATTGCATAGTTGCAGTCCACCAGCAGTATGCATAAGACATGATGACAGGTGTATTGTGTGTTTCACCATGTGCTCAACTCATTAAATGCAACCAGAGAAGATTGAGCAAGTGCTATACCTAAACAGGAAAGAAAAATGGGGGGCAACGGGGAGCATCTTTGACAACATGGATAGAGGATTGGGTTAAAGTTGTATAAAACAATAAAGGTAACACTACGTAATGTTATGTGTCCATTTAGAACAAAACTCACAGATAGTCAAAGATAATAAGCCCCCCACGAGTCATGCATTTCAGATTATTCTTTGTGAGGAACATCACCCCATTCTCCAAACTCTGGATCTGCCGGATATCATTACTGCTGTGTACTTGGAAAGAGGAATATCGTTCAAGGTCATGGCCGAAGAAGGAAGTGGCATGTCCCTACAAAAACAGATACAAAACATGGTAAGGCATCACGTTAATATAAACAAACTATTATTTCCAAGTGGCATACAGCAACATTAACAAAAGAAGACAGATACGAAAAGCATTTTATTGTAGTGCTTAATCAATTTATTCAGCCACAAACATGACTTGTGAAGCAAAAAATATTTAATATTGCAATGCTGCTAAATGTGTTTTTAGCACAGAAAACCTCTTTAAAAGAGGTTATTCACATACACAAATAGTGGCTCAACTGATTTACCTCTCAATATCACTTCCTGAGGACTTTAGAGCTGTATGAAGAGCTTGCAAAGTTTTCTAACTCCCCCTCTAAATAATTATTGGGTCCTGATGGGGATCTGACGTACTAAATATTTTCACGTATTTAATTTAGAGATGATACTGGCTTACAAGTACGGTATTTAAGCGATAGTATACTCCATGTTGTAGATTGGTCATAATTAAATAATCACTTTATTCTTTATATTTCAGGGCAAGGGGTATACTTTTAATCAGTGTTGCCATCAGGGGGATACGGATTGAACTGTTGTCAGGAACACAGACAAGTTTGAACTGATGGGTCTAGCCACTTAAACTTGTGTATAATGTTAAGTATCTTAGAACTTCTGCCGAAACTGAAGTAACTTAAACTACATATGTTTCTAGGTAGGTTACATAAGCATCAATCAATTATAACACAGACCAGCTGGATATGGGCAGGCAGGTGTGTAGAGTTAAAAATGAGGACACACTCTACTGAACTCCAATGAATTAAAATACTTCAGCTATTGTCCATTGACCCCTCCCCCAAGTAATTGACATGCACAGTAGAACTAAATAGCTGACTTTTTCGTTAAAGTTTGGCTTTTCTCCCTACTGCGCATGCGCAAGATGCGAGAAGAAAGACAAAGCAAGAAGAGGATCGCTCTGTGGTGCTCGCTGTAATAACCCCAGGCTGGTGCAGTTTTCTGCTGATAGGAGAACCAGCACAGGGTTCCAAGTAAGTAAATACATTCACTTGGGGGTGCCTAATATTTGGCACCCCCAAGTGGGATATGACTTTCTTCTCCTTTAAAGCTATTTTTTTTACTGAAAAACAAGGGAAACACAATATAAATCTGCTGAAAAAAAATACTTACCCCATGATTGCCAACCCATAACATCTCTTCATGAAGATCAAAGTGTACAGCAGATACAGGTACCCCAACCTCAGACACAGCAGTCTGCAACTCAGAGTACATTCCTTCCATCATGCTCACAGTATCAGCTACAGGGAGCCCCTCCAGTGCGTCATGATCCAGTTCCACTGTCTGCAAGAGGCTGGGGTTCAAGTGGGCATCAAGGATTGGGTCCATAGGAGGATGCAGGCTTGGGGCATACTCCGCCAAAGCAGGATCTAAGCCGTCAAAATTCATGATGATGATGGCTAGGTATGGTTTGTGGGCTAATAAAAAGAAAACAGCATCACTTTCTGAAAAAAACAGTAATCCCTGGTATTTACTTGAAAGTACAGACACAGCGGAAGTTGTATATATTCTACACAAACGGTGTATAAAACAGGCTGAGATACACAATGCTTATTAAGGTTGTTATTCTAATGGGTCTGGTTATCATACTGTGTAAAAAACCATACCAGTGATGTTGCCCATAGCAACCATTCAATTTAGATTTCAAAAGTAACAAAACAAAAGCAAAGATCTGATTGGTTGTTATAAGCAACATCGCCAGTAATGCTTCACTCAACATTTTACGCAGCAGGATAAATAGACCCCTAAGTGTTTTACTGTTCAGAGCATACTATCACTTGTATATTTGCTTCACTCCAGATCAGTAACAAGTTATATTGTCATCATTTGTGCATTCTGTATTGGCATGTCTCTGTATATATCAGGGTTCCCCTGTATAAGTGGGCATTGTACACTCTGTATATAACAGGATCCAGGTTTATACTGATACCAGCACTAGACAAACTCTGTATATAGGCTCTGTGCTACCTGCATATAATATCACACTGCAAAGAGTCATAGGTAGGCAAATATAAAGCACAGCATACACACCTTGCTTTCTGACTATGGCACACAGCACTGCTTTGTCTCTCTCATGCTCTGCTTCTCTGCAAGCTCCAGGATTCTGCCACTCAGCTCTGCCATAGAGAAAGGAACCCAAACAGGAACAGTGTGCTTCCAGGGGCGGGACGGAGGTTGCTGAGTGACGTAAGGAAGGGAGAAGCTGTCATTGGCTGAAAAGCAATAGGGCAGGGCGAGATTGCAGAGTTAGGGATCGTCTGCCAATTTCATACTCTTCATGAAAACTCCAGTTGTGCATTGTGTTACAGCTTGAAAAAAGTATTTGTGCCAAGTTTTAAAGGGATACAAATAATGTATATAGTTGATATAAATTGAGAATGCATTACTTTTTAAAGTTCTAAATTGAGTTTGCTGAACAAAACTAAAATCGTGGAACTTGCAGATAGTCCCTAACTTTACCTTTTCCCTCCACATACTATTTCCACCAGTCAATGACAGCCTCCCTGCCAGCACTGGTTTGCAGCTTCCTGTTTGCCCTACAAGCCTATTCTTTATTTTATTTGGGCAGGGGATGCAGCACTTGCACAGGTGCTTGTATTATCCAGAGCTGCCATTTAGGGGAGAGTCGTCCCGGGCAGTGGATTTGGGTCATAAGGGGGGCTGATGTGACTGTGTAACTAAATAGGCTGTTTCTCCTCTGCTCGTACCTCATACTTTTGTTAGAGAAAGAAAAAAAAAAAAGACTTCTTTTAGTTGCCCATTAAGTCCTGCACCACCTCAGCTCCCAATATTTTCTCAGAAGTCATTTATCATTTCCCACCAATTGTGGCAGGGATCTGAAAAAAAAGACATTTTCTTGTGTTCAAACAGTACCTGCTGCCATCAGAGCTTCTTCTAATTTGACTTAAAAAAGGAAAGTTTTTTTTAATGCAAACTAAGCGAAATGAAGTAATTTTTTTAGTGTTTTTGTCAAACAAGGGGCAGAAAAGGGGCTAATTCAGGAGACGACGATATATTTGAAAAGTAATCTTATACCTTTTCTTTCCTCCAGTCCTAATTCTGATGTTTTCCCTCTTAGTTCTGCGACAGAAACTTTCAGGGCCCAAAAGGGCGTCGCTGAAGTCAAGTGCCAGCGAGGGTTTCCCCTGTTTCACAGAGGAGTTACCTATAAACACATTTCAATTATATAGAATTCCGGTTCAATGTTTTATGTGAAGACAAGGACAATATTTTTCACAACTGATAGTCTCATTTAGGAGAATGTAATGGGTACCAACATTAATCTTTAATTTTTAGGCTCTTTTTTTTCACAGTGGCGCCAGAGGTCCCAGACATTTTTTTCTGGTTGCCAAAGTACCTGCCACCATCAGAGCCTCTTCTCCCAAGTTGACCATAAGGGAAAGAGTTTTTGTGCAAACTAGGTCCAGGTGAAATTAAGTTATCTTTTAGTGTTGTCGTACTTTGAGGGTCCTAGTTTTTTTTTGTGCAAATAAGGGGCAGAACACGAGCTAAGTTAGGAAAGGACAATGGTGAAATTGACCAACAGTAATATTTTACTCTTAGTTACCTCCAGTTCTAACTCTGTACCCTGTCAGTTTTGGGGCCCCAAAAGGATGTTGGTAAAGATTGGTGCTGGCAGGGGTTTCCCGTGTTTCATTGAGGTGTTAGACCACAGTGGCTGTTACCCACAGTTACTCTACAGACTTTCAGTTATTTTGATTTACAGTTTAGTCTTTTATGTGAAGACAAGGACAATATTTTTCACACATGTGGGCTAATTTAGGAGAATCTATTGGGTATTAACATTAATCTTTAGTTTTTAGGATCTCACTTAATGGTGGTGTTGGAGGTTCTCAGACATTTTTAATTGTTGCCAACATTACCTGCAACCATCAAATCCTCTCAGAATTTGACCAAAAATTACAGTGTTTTTGTGCAAACTAGGGCCAGGTGAAATTAAAGAATCTTAAACATAAACAATAGACAGTTGTCCTGGGTTTAACTTCCAGTGGCTGTGTATTACTATGATAAAGTTCCTTATACTCTGATCTTGCGGATGCTCCTCAGAAGACTGTTGAGAACAAGATTTACAGCCAAAGACAGGCTTCAGTTCACTATAAGGCTAATTGGTTCCTATCCTACAGTGCTGAGTGCCGCCAGCACCCTGAACAGCCTGGGAAAGGAGGCAGCAGTAAATAAATCTAATCAGCCAAGAACACTACTTTTGTGAGCACTTTCCTTCTATATTTAAAGTAGTATAATGCACTGTCTTGTTTTTCACACAATATGTCTACTTTAAAGGGCATAACAGCAACAAAGTTATAAGCCTCACACCCAGGGTTGCCACTTTTTCTGAAATAAAATACCGGCCTTCATATATATTTATCTTTTTTACCCTATTAATAACATTGGGATCAACCATCATTTTTACCGGTCAGGCCTGTAAAATACCGGCCAGGTAGCAACCCTACTCACACCCAGAAGTACTACAAATGGTTTGTTTTTGCCCCGTAAAAGTCCCATTTTTTGCTGGTCATCCCAGTCTAGTGTGATAAGACCACAACCTCAATCGCCATACTATATAAAGTATGGCTACCTGGAGAGGAAGAGGGTGTAGATTGCAGTGGAATGCTTGAGAGGCCACTGCTGTGTCTGTCATGAAATTCTTTGGGTGCCACAGTGTGTCTATTGTTCCAGTCATGCGGGAGGCAATTGCCCCTCCCTGGGCTTGTACCTTTACATAATAAAGGATATTCTCTTGCTATATGTATATATATATATATATATATATATATATATATATATATATATATATATATATATATATATATTGTTTTGTTATTTTTATATGAACACATTTCTTACCATTATCTTATGGTCACCACCCCTTCAAATAATAGACCATCCCAATGCCTATTATCCTGCTCAGAGCAGCATTCCAGATTTAGCTCTGCCCCTTCCCTCTGTGAGACACTTCCTGCTCCTCAACTGTGTGAGGAAAGAGGGAATCACAGAAAAGAATCTCCTCCTGATGAAGCAGCATCTTTCCCAGGGCAGACGAGTGTGAATGTGTTGTGTTAAGCTTAGAGTGTTAATTCCAGTTTATATGTTGTATGTCAATGGCAGTGTATGTGTGTATCTATGATTATGTGTAAATAAACTATTAGGGTTAATGTGTGTTTGTAAAGGGCAACTGTGTTTAAGAAGGTCTGACAAACTGTGTGTAAGTTATAGAGACTATAAAGGAACCTGTGTATAGCTGTGTAACTACCTGGATTCTGAGATGGCATTGGACAAAACATAATGTATAACATTTCTACCTACTTCTTTAGTTAAGCTTTATTTCTCTTTTAAATGAGAAGGAAATCCAAATCTAATTATCATTTTCCCTGAATACATCTCATAGAGTAGTTCTAGATCGCTAAAATTACAGCTTACCTAAATCTACCATTGAGGAGCTTTTCATGTCTCATAGTCACAGCTGCTTTATCAGAACGTCACTGCCATATTGTTAAAGGAATAACTGCTCCCTTCTCCTCCCTATCGCTAAGGTCCCCATAGGCTTGCCTAGCTTTTTTTGATAGAAGGATATTCCTTCGATCGTTGGATTAAAATCCTTCGATCGTTCGATCGAACTATCTGCGCTAAATCCTTCGACTTCGATATTCGAAGTCGAAGGATTTTAATTCCTAGTCGAATATCGAGGATTAATTAACCCTCGATATTCGACCCTTAGTGAATCGGCCCCTAAGTGTTATTACTGAGATTGATTTATTTTTTCACTTTCATGGTCCTTTGAGAGGGATATAAATGAGCTGGAGAGAGTGCAGAGATGTGCAACTAAATTGGTTAGAGGGATGGAAGACTTACATTTTGAGGGTAGACTTGGGGTTGTTTTCTCTGGGAAAAAAACGCTTGTGGGGGACATGATTACACTTTACAAGTACATTAGAGGACATTATAGACAAATAGCAGTGGACCTTTTTACCTATAAAAGAGATCACCGTACCAGAGGCCACCCCTTCAGACTAGAAGCAACATAGGTGATCCTTCACAGTCAGGACAGTGAGGTTTTGGAATGCACTGCTGGGTGATGTTGTGATGGCTGAGTCTTTAAGAATGGCTTAGATGATTTCTTGGACAGACATAATATCAAAGGCTATTGTGATACTAAACTCTATAGTTAGTATAGGTATGGGTATATAGAATTTAATTAAAAGTAGGGAGGGGTGTGTGTATGGATGCTGGGTTTTCATTTGGAGGGGTTGAACTTGATGGACTTTGTCTTTTTTCAACCCGATTTAACCATGTAACTATGTAACAGTTTTTCAATTTCCTGAATGACAACAATTTGAATTTAAAACTAACATATGTAGCTGATTTACAACAAATTGACTTTTTTGGACATCCCTATAGTCAAAGATGAATATGGTCTTTTACAGACAGATATATATATATATATATATATATATATATATATATATATATATATATGGTCATACATCTACCCCCTAGATTAGTGCAGAACTCGAAGGTCATATTGCACCAATTGAAGTGAATGAAAACATAGAGAAAAGTACAAGGTGCACTTTTGATCATTTTGTTAGGGGCCCCATGATTTCTAATGGTAGCCCTGATATCATCATATTGTCATTATTAGTGTGTCTTTTGGTTGTAATAAATTTTGTTCCTTTGGGCAGTTAGAATTTCTTTGCTGTAGTCTGTGATGAATATGAAGGCCCACTCACCAAAATGTAAATAATGTCTCCCTAGGCAGTCATACAAAAGATCTGCTCATTCATGCTGCCACATATATTAGACTGATCCACTTGTTTGGCCCTGGGGTAAATGATCAGTCAAAATGGCACCAATTTTTGTCCAAATATCTCTTGAGGAAAGGCCGTAGACAAATATATAAGTTGCCGATTCAGTCTGAAAGGACCTGCGTTTGGCTAGTTTTAGCCTTTTATTGATACCCTCACACATGACAAGATAAGTTCAGCATTATAGTAAGGAGAAGCCCACAATTCTTCATGAATATATGTGACAAAATAGTGCAATCATTTCAAAAGAAAAATTTCCCTTCCTTCCTTCCTTCCTTTTACCAATTTTAGTGTGATCTGTCAAATTATCGTGAGGTTAGTGAGTTTAGAACATTTTCATTGTTCACAGTGAAATTCAGGAAGGAATTTTATACCCCTCAGAGGCAAATTGGAGAGGCTTCAAATGAGGTTTTTGCCTTCCTCTGGATCAAAAAAGGTTGAACTTAATGGATGTGTGTCTTTTTTCAACCTAACTTACTATGACTACTATGACATTTTTTCCATTGTCCAAATGTTTTCAGGGCCAAGCAGGCAGCTTCCCACAGTTTTCATGGCTTCAACTAGACGATATCGCTTGAAATTGTCTTTTTAGTTGACAGACAAATTGTACATTAAAACAATTGTCTCAAGATAAGCTTGGTCTTACAATAACAAAAACATCTTTTAAAAATCTTACCATCTATGGCTAGCTTAACAGATCATGTCAAGCACCAAAAGCATTATACTGGTGGTCAGGTTCGGACTGAGAATTAAAAAAGGCCCTGGAATTTCAGGTACATAGAGGCCCAATCAGCCACATAGAGGCCCAAACAGCCCACTAAATACTGACTTTCTATGGCACCTTATAGCAGTCCCTCTGACATTTGCCAAAACCCACAGATTGCCAGTCTGGGCCTGCTGGTGGTTGGCAAAACACCAGTGGTGTAACTCACTTTCCTGGGCCTCCCTGCAAAAAATAATTGGGGCTCCCCAGCTGGTGGTGGTACTGTGGCTATATTATGGCATATTAAAGCAAAACTCTCTTCCAAATGTAGCCTACTTGTAGAAAAGAGGAGCTGTTATGAAGTTTGAAGTATTGATGTACACTGAAAACCAAGAACATTTCTGCCTGATAGAAGAATAGCCAGCTGCATTGGCAAATGAGTAGATGAGTAGAGTAGAAATGAGTAGATGAAATATGAAGATACAGAAAGTTAAAGGGGTTGTTTACCTTTAAATTAACTTTGAGTACGATGCAGAGATTGATATTCTGATTTGGTCTTCAGTTGCTTTTCATTTTTTTTTTTATTTGCGGTTTCTGTTATTTAGCCTTTTATTCAGCGGCTCTCCAGTTTAATACATTAGCTGTTTGCTAGGGTCCAAATTACCCTAGCAACCATGCAGTGATTTGAATGAAAGACTGGAATATGAATATCAGAGTGTCAGAAGCAGAAGGCAAATAATTCAAAAACTATAAAAAAAATAATAACGAAGACCAATTGAAAAGTTACTTAGAATTAGCAATTCAATAACATACTAAAAGTTAATTTAACGGTAATCCACCACTTTAAGAAGTAAAGTAGATTAGGCCTTTATCCAGCTTGTCTCACCTTCTCAGGGCTGACACACCTGCACTGTTCGTAGCAATAAAGTAGCACAGTCTTGTGCTGTATAGAGGAAGAAGATTGGATAGACTGCATTTTACACACATTTTCTGTCCTTTAGTCCATGGCACTGGAGGATATTAAGCACTGGTGAAAAAACCTAGTATATTCTACCACCCTAAGGGCCAGGGAACACCAATGCCGGATTCCATGGCGCTGCACCTTGAGGCCACATGGTCCCAGCAGTGGGTGCTCACACGCCCCTGCCACACGGTCCTTAGTGATGTGGCTAGCACCAAAGGATAAAGTCATTTCTTGACACATCCCATAGTGTATGTAACAAGTACCTAATACTAGGCTCAGAGCCATTTGGCTTATACTTGTACTTTTTTTAAAGTAATCAGTGTTATATGAAATATATTTCTTATTTTATTTTGTGTATAGCCCTCTTCTTCTACTGCAAGAAATCTAGCACTGATTTCTTTCCTTCCTGGTGCTACAGGAGTATTGTTTCTCCACTACAGGAGGAACAGGTACACTATAAAATGGTGTGTCTCCACCTAGGGTCAGGACAGACTAGGCTGCAATAAACCTCCCTGGGAACTTCTCTGATCCACAAATACACACAGGGATATGGTTGAAAGGTTTATTTGTAGTACTCTGTGACTTTACATAACATGCAGACATATGTAGCTTTTCACAGTCTCTCTTAGTGCTGTTTATAGTCACACAAATGGTCAGTTAGTGTTTACAACAAATAATCATCCCGTCAATACTCACAAGCTTCATGATGAATTTTCACAACACCCCAGGGGTAGAATTGCCTGACTTTGGTGCACAATCCCCACTCAAGTGAATCTCACAGGGGTTCCATGCTCCAAGGATCTCTCTATCCCTGAGCCTAACCACTTGAGTCTCTAAGCTGGCGGCCTTGTCCCTGAAGGGTACTAACCCTCCTGGTCTCCTTGTCAGAGCCTCTGGCTGCTCACTAAATATCTCCTGATCCTGTCATTTACTGCTAGAATGAGTATAACAGAATTGCCCTTGCACTATTCTGGAACCCTCCTTTGTACAAGGCCCTATGGAGCACCATTGTACTTTCTCCAGCAAGTGTGCAGCCCAAAGAGACTAAGCATATAGGACCTTCTCCTTTTATAAAATAGCATAGTGACATCTACTTGCTAATCACTGAACTGCCAGCACAATACTTTACGCAGGAAAAGGAAATAGTTTCCCTTCTATAACAGAGGACTCAATCTAGCTGACTAACTTATGCCCAGGGGACTGAAAGACCTAATGGTTGGCAACATTTTTACCATTCTATATTCTCCCCCTGCTTTTAGACATCAACGTTCTTGTTTGATAAATCAAAATTTTACCAATACTAAAACACTTTACTTTGAACATCACACTTCAAAAGTCTCTCCTGAGGTCTGTCAAGTGCAGCGTCGGACTGGGATGCCAGGGACCATAGACTATGGGCCTACCAGAAAACCTTAGGCCATAAGCCACCAGAAAATCTGATAGTGGGCCATTATCCAAACTATTATTCCTCCTCACTCAACCCCTTTTTTCTCCTAGTACTTACTATATTCTTCCATTATAAAGCATTTCCTAAGTTATGCCCAGGGGACTAAAGGACCTAAAGGTTGTCAAAACCGTTACCCTCCTACATGTGTATAAGCATTAACCTGTAAAACCACCTAGCCGGTTACTTTTGTACCCCGCTGTTCTGTAACAGCATTATATACAAAAGCCTATGCTGTCAGAAGTGTGAGGCCTCCTCCTTGTTACTGATTCAGCATATTTTATAGGGGAATTGTCATTATAGTCACATACATTGGTTGGATACAAAATATTTTTTGCATTATACAGTATTTGTGTAAATATTTCTTATTAGGCTCACCCAAGGACTGGGAGTGACAGGAGCCTGCACATAGCTGCAGTTTCTGCAGTCAGGTGCACATGCCACTGTGGCAGTTGGTTGCTGTAGTCAGGTGATCATGCCACTGTGGCAGTTGGTTGCTGAAGTCAGTTGCTCATGTCACTGTGGCAGTTGGTCACTTTGGTTTTGTTCTCAGACCAGAGAGGATCTGCGAGCCTATGAGCGATTTTTTTCAGAGCAGAAAATCGATTTTTATTATCCATGGATAAAATTTTTAGACTAGATTTCATTCCTCTCTCCACCAACATCGAGGAGACTCCACTTCAGCCCCTTAATGCGGACATTAGTTCCAAAAAAAGGAATGAAGTGGACAGTCAAATTCTTAGACTGGATTTCATTCCTCTCTCAACCAGCAACGAGGAGACTCCACTTCATCCCCTTAAGGAGGACATTAGTCCTGAAAAAAGGAATGAAGTGGACAATTATATTACCACCACCAAAAAGAAGAAAAGGAGCCACAAAGGAGACAGCACTGAGCAAGGAAATGAGAGGAAAAAAGCAAAAGTTCAGTGCTCAGTCGTCAGTGAGAAAGAAGAGAAGGTAGAACAGAAGAAAGAAGAGCCAAGAAAACGGCCCCTAAGCATGGAGAACAGTCCTGAATCTACAGGTAAGGAGAAGCAGGGCAGTTAATATCATAGAAAAATGCCAACCTTAATAATGAATGTAATGATCTGCTTTTAATGGGTAATATATACATCTCTTCAGTTGGCTGCCTATATGTGTGTGTGTGTTTACTGGTTTTTTGGGAAAGCTAACTGTCGCAGGCAAATGTAATTAAAAGGACAAGTAAGTGTACTTAGACCTAGTCAGTCACAGCAACAAATCAGATTTCTGCTTTCAGTCAGATAACCAGTAATTGCTACCTGCTGATAAGTTGCTATAGGCGAGAAGACCAATATCAAACATTTTAATGTATTACTGTGTTTGCTTAACCAATCATATTACAGCTCTCAAGTACATCCCCTCATCCACTGAGCATGCACATAGTATAAAGCTAGTAAATTGTGTCTTTCCTAAGAAGCCAAATGTTACAATCTGCAGAGCTTTGGGAATAAATACTTGTCATGTAGGCAACTTGCAACGAGCCAGTTAATTCATGTATTGCAATATCATTTTATATTAAATACAGGGGCGGTTGCTACTGGTATCATAACCAGCCATAATTGCACCCCACTTAGGAAGCCAATGATTGCACCCCAGACAGAAGGGCATGTTTGCACCCTAATCAAGAAATCATAATTGGATTCCAGTTAGTCATAATCCCCTATGCACTAAAGAAGGGATCCTGCTTGAACCTGTGAGCAACATTCAGAAAGAAAAAGAGTTGGGGAGCAACACAAGCATGAAAATTTTGGGTGGCAAATAAGTGCTGTGATTGCCCATTTAGTAGCCTCTATGTGTATTGTCAGCCTATATTGAGGCTCTGTTTAGCAGAACACTTGGTTTTTATACAACCAAAATTTGCCTCCAAGCCTGGAATTCAAAAATAATCTCTTGCTTTGAAGCCAATGGGAGCAACATCCAAGGGGTTGGAGAGCAACATGTTGCTCATGAGCTACTGGTTGGGGATCACTGCACTAAATGATGAATTGATGGAAATGGCAGCTGAGATTTAAATTGCTAATAACAGAGGGTGACTTACAGCCTGCTGATATAGACTCTGCTCCTAATATAGGACTATTTGCATTATTATTCAGACAAAGCTAAAACATCTGTATGTGCCTTTAATGGGGTGGTTCACTTTTCAGTTAACTTTGCGTGTGTTACAGAATGGCCAATTCTAAGCAACCTTTTGGTTTGTCTACTTTATTTATGTTTTATAGATTTTAACCCTTTCCAGCTTTTAAGTGAGGGCCACTGACCCAATTTAAAACAAATGCTCTGTAAGGCTACAAATGTATAGTTATTGCTACTTTTTGTTACTCATCTTTCCATTCAGGTCCTCTCGTAGTCATATTCCAGTCTCTTATTCAAATCAGTGAATGGTTGCTAGAGTAATTTGGACCATAGCAACCAGATTGCTGAAATAGCAAACTGGAGAATGGCTGAATAAAAGCTAAATAAGTCAGAAATAATTTTAAAAAAATGAAAACCATTCCAAATTGCTACAGAATATCACTCTCTACATCAAGTTCATTTAAAGGCGAACAAACCCTTGGTTAATATTTAATATTTATATGTAAATGCTCCCCAAACCTAGCTGATTCTGGCCTGGTGCTTTGACAAAACTCCTTTTGGAAATATAGACTGTAAGGCCACTTAAAATCATGGAGCAAGAGAAGGATCTGTGTAGTCTGTGTATGTTCCTCCCTTCATAAATATCAGCACTGAATATAAGGGAAAATAATAATTTGTAAATAGTGTGGGTTTTTTTAACATATAATACTATATTCTATACTTGTCATATATACAAGATGCTATATACACTGAGAGCTCACCTGTTAGGACAGACCAAGAAACACTCCATGGTATTGGAAGATGAAACTGGGATACACCTCAGGGACTACTACTGGGACTAAAAATACAAATACACCAATACAGCTGTAATGTTAAACGTTATACTGTAAACTAGCACGCATGGGGCCTAAGAGACTACTACAACATACGTAGTCAGACTGGCTAACTAACACAGTCATTAATAAAGATACGTTCTACTTTACAGCTAAAAATGGTCAAGCTTAAAAGCAAAGCTCAGCTACATTCCAAAAGCTTCACAAAAATACACTAGTTCTAGATACTTTTTAAGGGGGTAATGAATGATCCTGTATTCCTGCCAATTATATAACTGATTTTTTTTTTTAGAAGAAGGAGGTCGCAAAAAAAGACAGCGTCTTAAAGAGAAGAGGCCCCTCCCACTAAACATCAGCAACTACAAAATCCATGCAGTGCTGGGTCGTGGACATTATGGCAAGGTAAGTTGTTCTTTTATTCAGTCCCTTATTGTTACACCTAACCGCCTCCATGAGGAGACCTCCTGCCATAGCTTCAGAACCACAGTTGCCACAGATTAGAACTTATTAAGGGGCAGATTTATCAAGTGTCGAATTTCGAATTTGAAAAGTTTCAAAATTCGAATTCAAAAAGACCAACCAAAATTAAATCAAAGGGTTTTTTGGCCGAATTGGTCCGTTTTCGATCGAATAGGTCATTTACGGACGAATTAGAATCGTACGAATCAAAGTTTTCCCCCAAAAAACTTTGATCTTTCAAAGTCTACCAATTGACTCCAAATAGGTTCTAGGAGGTCCCCCATAGGCTAAAACAGAAATTCGGCAGGCTTTAGATGGCGAATGGTCAAAATCTAATTTTTTTTTATATATATATATATATATATAATCTTTATTTTTGGTTTATATAGCATACACAAAGATAAAATCTCGACATTCTTTTTACAGTAATAAAGCATGTTTTCCATACAGTGTGTTCATTCAAATGCTAGAGAGAACACTAGACATGGGGAAAGAGAAAAGATAACTACAAGTATCAATGCAAAACACCAGGGTGAACACTTCTTTTCTTTAGTTCTAAACTCTCTATCCCAATTATCCTTTCTCCATTGACCCCTCATAAACATAATTGAGTGTTAACCCATACTTATATTGCTTAGTATTAATGCTCTACTCATATCCTGTGGTAGAGAGTGTAATGTCACTACGTCCATTTCCCTTAATTTACATCATAAGAATTGATCCCCTGAAACGAATCGGCAGGGGGTGAACTGGTGTAGGAGGGATCTAGTGGGAATACCCTGGACAAGCAACTAAAAAAAAAAAAGAAAAATTATCAGAAAGAGAAATGAAGAGACAGTACATGATAAATTTCAAAATTCGAATTTTCTAAAAAAAGAATTCGTATCGCATTTGAACTATTCCCTAGTCAAAGTACAAAAAATTAGCTTGAAATCTGATTTTTTTTTTGTAATTCAAATTTTCACTTCGACTTTTGATAAATCTGCCCCTGAGTGTGGTGACATAATAACCCTTTCATCGTCATTAAGTTGGCTCTTTAATGTTGTATTTTTCCTTTGTTAGGTGATGTTGGCATCAATTTCCAGCAGTAGCCAGTTCGTCGCCATAAAGATGATGAAGAAGGAGTGGCAGAGAAAAATAGCCATCAGCAGAGAGCTCAGAATCCTGAGACTGGCTGCTGGGTGCCCTTTCCTCTGCCATTCATACGCAGCTTTCCAAACGCAGGTAAAGGGTTGTGCCAATAATGTGATTTTTCTGAAACTACTGGTCTGTCTTTCCTACAAAATCAACACAACACATTAGCATGTATTAGATGCTATATGATAACTATTTTCCTAGCTGCCAAACTTTTTACTAAGAAAGTTTTGCTAATTTACCCACATTATCCTAATATCCTATCCTATTCCTAATTATCCCACATATATCTAGCATAAAAACAACAATAAAATATTTGCTGTGTTTTAGCAGCATTCTCCCCCAACTTCTCCTCAAGAAGCCCTATGACACTTGGGGTCCAGGCAATATGATTATTCTGTACTTCCCTATACCAGCCCTATATGGGGCAATGTAGTAACAGATGTATTCTCCAGATTTTGTAACCCATAGCATACTGTTACATAGTTACATAGTTAAATTGGGTTGAAAAAAGACAAAGTCCATCAAGTTCAACCCCTCCAAATGAAAACCCAGCATCCATACATACACCCATCCCTACTTTTAATTAAATTCTATATACCCATACCTATACTAACTATAGAGCTTAGTATCACAATAGCCTTTGATATTATGTCTGTCCAAAAAAATCATCCAAGCCATTCTTAAAGGCATTAACTGAATCAGCCATCACAACATCACCCGGCAGTGCATTCCACAACCTCACTGTCCTCACTGTGAAGAACCCCCTACGTTGCTTCAAATGAAAGTTCTTTTCTTCTAGTCTAAAGGGGTGGCCTCTGGTGCAGTGATCCACTTTATGGGTAAAAAGGTCCCCTGCCATTTGTCTATAATGTCCTCTAATGTACTTGTAAAGTGTAATCATGTCCCCTCGCAAGCGCCTTTTTTCCAGAGAAAACAACCCCAACCTTGACAGTCTACTCATAATTTAAGTCTTCCGTCCCTCTAACCAATTAATTGCACGTCTCTGCACTCTCTCCAACTCATTTATATCCCTCTTAAGGACTGGAGTCCAAAACTGAACTGCATACTCCAGATGAGGCCTTATCAGGAACCTATAAAGAGGCATAATTATGTTTTCATCCCTTGAGTTAATGCCCTTTTTTATGCAAGACAGTACTTTATTTGCTTTAGTAGCCACAGAATGACACTGCCCAGAATTAGACAACGTGTTATCTACAAAGACCCCTAGATCCTTCTCATTTAAGGAAACTCCCAACACACTGCCATTTAGTGTATAACTTGCATTTATATTACTTTTGCCAAAGTGCATAACCTTGCATTTATCAACATTGAACCTCATTTTCCAGTTTGCTGCCCAGTTTTCCAGTTTAGACAAATCACTCTGCAAAGTGGCAGCATCCTGCATGGAACCTATAGTTCTGCACAATTTAGTATCATCTGCAAAAATAGAAACAGTACTTTCAATGCCCACCACTCTTTGTAATCTATCTTTTAGCCAGTTCTCTATCCAGGTTAGATATCTGCTTTCATGCTGCAGCCAAGTAACTGGTATATGCTGAGCCTGTCAGTGCAGCCACACGGAGCTGCTGATGAGAGTAGATCCACTTCTCTCTGCCTGCCTACAAAACACAAGTGGAGGAAAGCATAGCCTAGGTTTAGTGTGACCTTGACTTTAATAGAAATGCAGCAAACTTTGTATTCACCCTAGGAGCTTTTTTTAATTAGCCCCTTATAATATGGAACCTTTAACTAAGTAATTCTAAAACAACTGGACTTTCTGAGTAATAGCATATACCACCTATAACCACCTCTGTAATGATAACCTGGCTTGACTTCCTGTATTCCCCTTATACCAGCAGTAAGGGCATTAGATACATATCAATATGGAGTTTTCAGCAGCCTAAAATTAAATGATGGGCAAAATTGGCCAGTTCTGGATCCCATGGCAGCCAGACAGAGATTTGCATTTTATTTTCTTCTTGTTACTGTTTTCATTAGTTGCTGTAGGTTACCAGAGTGGGAAAACTATGCCAAATTTAAGGAATTTAAGTGCCCCTTTGCCTACTTATGTACAAACAAAAAGCCTGCATTCCCATGATTTGTCCTTCTGTTCCTGTGTTTCACTTTCTTCCTTTTTGTCTCTGAAATCAGCTGTATACCTATATGGTAATGGAGTATGCCAGCGGAGGAAGCCTGAAGCAAGTCATCAACCGCAAAGGCCATATGGAGACAGATGTAATAACGTAAGTGACTCCCACCATGGCAAGCAGAGGGACTTCAAGTCCCAGAATCCATCATTGAACAAAAAGAGGGAGGGTTCAAATGATTATGCCAGCCTAGGGGGGATGGGGAAATTGGTCCCTTTGAGTCAGAGACAGACTGTCATGGTTTCCTCTCATTCAAACTTTTGCTGTTAGGGAAAGAGATATGTATTCAGTATGGCAATGTTAATTTGTTTGTCTTGTTGTTTTTTCTTTGCAAAGATTCTACACAGCAGAAATTGTTTGCGGCCTGCAATTTCTCCACGCTAATGGTATTGTCCACCGGTAAGTGTCAAATTCACAGATATTATCTTTAATATTTTATTCTTTTCTTCTACAATCTACAGCTATCCCAACACTCATTTTACTATAGATTCAATGTGCAGCAAACACATAAAGATGACGCATGTCAATAATAAATTGCAAAGGAACGCAACACGTCTAATGGGTACAAGCAGGTGCAATAAAATAGAACTAATTGCCTCATGCGACTAGGTGAGGCCAAACCTGTATTCAGGCATTAAAGGGTTACAGTCTTTATTGTTCAGAAAGAATATGTTCAGTGTTGTGTTCAGTTCAGATGAGGCAGCCACCATATATAAACCCAGATATGACCAACATGATTTGCAGCACTGTACAATAGAAGGGTACATATAATACAGACATAGTAGCCCAGGTAAAGATAAAGGGGCCCTGCCTATTGAAGTTCTTTTTATTTTTTTTGTACCAACTAAATCACAAAAATAGGGAGTGGAAGCAAAAACCCCTGTGTAACACTTATAATAATATGAACACATTTTGCAATAGATTTCCACATGAGAACACAAATTGTCCCTGTATTATGGCATCACTTGTGCCCAATAGTAAGTGCAAAATGCTGGAATTCTAAATGCATTTCAGGGAAGAAATAGATGACCCTCTGGACATTTATTTAGAGAGTTGTGTGTAGCATGGAGGTGATTATATAAGCTAGCAATCCTCTGAATGCACGTATATGTGTAGAAAGCATGTAACTTTTTCCTTATTTTGGATTTTAGGCTTTAGTTATGTAGAAAACTGTCCTACATCTTTTATCTTTGTGTAAAGACCACTATGGGCTTACTCCCATGGTTTGAATTCATTTTTAGTTTTCTTGGGGGAGGTATTAAACTTGAAAATCCCCTACCCCCTACCCTATAAAGACCCTCCCCCAGCCTAAGTGTTACCCTGGGCAAATGCCCCTAACATTTTACTTGGTGAATTCACGGGCGCCATCTTCAGATGTTTCTGTAATCTTCAGAATGAGAACGGCGCTTCCGCAATTTTCATGAGTTTCAGCGCATGCACAGTTGTCGCAAAACAGAAAATTGCTCCAACTGCGCATGCGCCGACATGCCTGGTCTTATTCTGAAGATTTCCGAAGAGAAGAAGATGGCGCCCGTGAACTCCGATGCCTGAATCTGCACCGAGGGGTAAGTAAAACGTTAGGGGCATTTGCGGGGTAACACTTAGACTGGGGGGAGCAGGGAAGGGGTGTCTATGTAGGGTAGGGGGTTAGGGTTTTTTTAAGTTTAGGGTTAATTTTTCCTTTAAGATGAGGGCCATGTCACATTCAAGGAATAATAAACTTTGAGGATGGGGGCTGTCTTCTATCACCTTTCTCCCCTTCCCCTTCAATCCACTTGAAATCTAATTGAAATCTAATCTCTACTTTGCAGAGATATCAAAATCGACAACATCCTGATGACCGGCGATGGACATATCAAGATAGCCGACTTTGGCGTGGCGGTTGAGGACATGTTTGGCGGGAGGAAAATTAAAGGCAGGACTGGGACATTGAAATATATGGCCCCAGAGGTAAGATAAGCTGCATGAATTTTTTATAGCTCTGAGGCACTCGAGCATCTGATCTCTTTGCTACTTCACATTGATTTCACCGTTGCTGCAGCCACTTTATGGCATTTCGAGTTTGGACCATGTCCTTTATATTCCCAAAGCAAATGATGTAATGAGCAACTGAATCAATGTATGAAGGTTTAGAGGCACAATCATGTTCTAGAAGTAATTAATCTGGAAATATTTAATTAACTGATATACTTTCTTGTTTCTTTGTAAGGTCCTGGACATGAAGGCCTATGATGTCGGAGCAGATTGGTGGTCCCTCGGGATTGTCATCTGTAAAATGGCCAGCAAAACAGCTCCTTTCTCCGATGGCTCCCACGGAGACAATTATACATCATCTGTTATTCAGGACGAGCCCATTTTTCCAGAAGGGCTTAGCTCAGATTTGGAAGATCTTCTGCGAAAGGTAAGGATTTTGAGAGGAGGTTCCTAGTCCTGTTATAACATATCTATTCCCAGGGACATAATGTTGTTCCTACAGTTCCAGCAGCAGCAGCCCTGATCCTGACATTCCCACCGATTGATTAGTTTACAATCTGACCATATTATCTCCAGTACAGGGAGTCCTTGAGTTACATACACCCGAATTACATACAACTCATACTTAGAAACAGGGGCTATTACAGTATTGTATGGTGATTGGCTTGGTCTTTATTAGTATTTAGCTTTAATAAACCACCTGCCCCAATCCCCTCTGTAGTGTGTTGTCTACTGCAGAGCACAGAAAGGTAAAAATAAATGCTATGTTTAGACAAACATTTCCTTGTTGCATTTAATAAGTAAATGTATATGTTTCAACTTACATACAAATTTAACTTAAGAACAAACCTACTGACCCTATCTCGTACATAACCCGGGGACTGCCTGTATTATATAAATACATTAACATACATCTTTTTTTAGCTCCTGGAGAAGGACCCTGAGAAACGACTAGGCTTCATGGAGAACGTTCGGAAACACCCAGTTTTTAATTCCATCGACTGGGAACAGCTGGAACGCCTGAAAGTACCACCCCCCATCCAGCCTGAAGAAGTAAGTACATGACTTCTATATGACAGAAAAATAGTTGTCATATGAATTTTTTGCCATATATAATTTTGTCAGAAAAATACAATAAAAGAAAAAAAAACTTCTAGTAGTAGTTTTGTGAAGAATTAAACCTCTCCAATTGGTGTGATGAGAATGAGATAATATCACAAGGGGGGCTACAAAGATCCCTATGCTAGAAATTTACCAGGAGCCCATTTTAATCTGTGCTTAAACCTTAATGGGCCCCACAACACTTAGAAACCATACATATATAGCAAGGGACTTACAGTATATACATGGGTATAATAATATGCATTTACTAAATATGTTTTCAATATATTATTTAATCACTGAATGTATTCTTACATACATTGCAGGATTTTCAGATAATCTTTAATGAAAAAATGTATTATAAAACTAAAGCTAAATATATATATTTTTTTCTTTATTGTAGTTGACAACAAAGGATTTCCGCATCCATTTCAAGAAGCCATGGGTACCTTTGGAGCCTCAGGAGACCAAAAATTATTCAAGTGATAAAGTAACTCTCACAGATTTTTCATATCTGAGCGACACCTGGGGCAGCTGAGCCATTTCCGGAGAGTGACCCCTCATTGGTTGCATCAGGACCTACTATTGGACCGACACCATCAACATCATTTAGCTCTGCAATTCTCTTCCGTCCAGCCTCAAGTCTTCCATACTGGACACACCTTTGATCAACCTCTGCTACAGGTCTTTAACTTTAGGCTTTTATAATAAACCCTCGCTATCAGCCCCATCTCTTACCTGTACCACTGGCCCCTATATATCTTTGGTCCATACCACCGGCCCCTGTCTTTGGCCATTACCACCAGCCCCTTTTCTGGCCCTTTCCACCGGCCCCCATCTCTGGCCCTTTCCACCGGCCATTATCTTTTGGCTTTACCACCGGCGACTACCTTATGCCCCCATCTCGGCCCATACCATTCGCCCCTATTTCTGGCCCTTACCACAGACTCCTATTTTGGCACCTAGCACCGGCCCCTATTTTTTGGCCCATACCACCGCCCCCTGTTTTTGGCCCCTACCACTGGCCACTACCTTTGGCCCATACCACTGGCCCCTATTTTTGGCCCTTACCACTGCCCCCATTTTTGGCCTATACCACTGGCCCCAATTTCTGACCCTTACCACCTGCTCCGAAGTTTGGTGTTTACCACCGTCCCCTATCTTTGGCCCTTACCAGCAGCCCCATTGTTGGCCCTTACCATTGGCCCTTATTTTTGGCCCCTACCATAGACACTATTTTTGGCCCATACTACCAGCCACTAACTTTGGCCCATACCAACGGCTCCCATTTTTGGCCCATACGATTAGCCCCTATTTTTGGCCCATACCACTGGCCTCAATTTCTGGTCTTTACCACTGGCCCCCATCATTGGCCCTTACCACCGGCCCCATCTTTTGCCCATACCACCGGCCCCCACCTTTGGTCCATACCACCGACCCCCATCTTTTGCCCATACCACCGGCCCCCGTTTTTTGCCCATACCACCGGCCCCCATTTTTGGCCCATACCACCGGCCCCGTTTTTTGCCCATACCACCGGCCCCCACCTTTGGTCCATACCACCGACCCCCATCTTTTGCCCATACCACCGGCCCCCACCTTTGGTCCATACCACCGACCCCCATCTTTTGCCCATACCACCGGCCCCCATTTTTTGCCCATACCACCGGCCCCCATCTTTGGCCCATACCACAGGCCCCCATTTTTTGCCCATACCACCGGCCCCCCATCTTTGGCCCATACCACCGGCCCCATCTTTTGCCCATACCACCGGCCCCGTTTTTTGCCCATACCACCGGCCCCCACCTTTGGTCCATACCACCGACCCCCATCTTTTGCCCATACCACCGGCCCCCATTTTTTGCCCATACCACCGGCCCCCATCTTTGGCCCATACCACCGGCCACATCTTTTGCCCATACCACCGACACCATTTTTGGCCCATACCACCGGCCCCCACCTTTGGCCCATACCACCGGCCCCCATTTTTGGCCCATACCACCGGCCCCCATCTTTCGCCCATACCACCGGCCCCCATCTTTCGCCCATACCACCGGCCCTATCTTTTGCCCATACCACCGGCCCCGTTTTTTGCCCATACCACCGGCCCCCACCTTTGGTCCATACCACCGACCCCCATCTTTTGCCCATACCACCAGCCCCCATTTTTTGCCCATACCACCGGCCCCCACCTTTGGCCCATACCACCGGCCCCCACCTTTGGCCCATACCACCGGCCCCCATCTTTCGCCCATACCACCGGCCCTATCTTTTGCCCATACCACTGGCCCCGTTTTTTGCCCATACCACCGGCCCCCACCTTTGGTCCATACCACCGACCCCCATCTTTTGCCCATACCACCGGCCCCCATTTTTTGCCCATACCACCAGCCCCCACCTTTGGCCCATTCCACCGGCCCCCATTTTTGGCCCATACCACCGGCCCCATCTTTTGCCCATACCACCGGCCCCATCTTTTGCCCATACCACCGGCCCCATCTTTTGCCCATACCACCGGCCCCCACCGTTGGCCCATACCACCGGCCCCCAATTTTGGCCCATACCACTGGCCACATCTTTTGCCCATACCACCGGCACCATCTTTTGCCCATACTAGCGGCCCCCACCTTTGGCCCATACCACCGGCCCCCATTTTTGGCCCATACCACCGGCCCCCATTTTTGCCCATACCACCGGCCCCATCTTTTGCCCATACCACCGGCACCATCTTTTGCCCATACCACCGGCCCCCATCTTTGGCCCATGCCACTGGCCCCCAAATTTTTGCCCATACCACCGGCCCCCATTTTTGCCCCATACCACCGGTCCCCATTTTTGGCCCATACTACCGGCACCATCTTTTGCCCATACCACCGGCCCCCACCTTTGGCCCATACCACCGGCCCCCAACTTTTGCTCATACCACCGGCCTCCATTTTTGTCCCATACCACCAGCCCCCATCTTTTGCCCATACCACCAGCCCCCATCTTTTGCCCATACCACCACCCCATTTTTTGGCCCATATCACCGGCCCCAATTTCTGGCCCTTACCACAGGCCCCCATCCTTGTCTAATACCACCTGCCACTACATTTGGCCCTAACCACCGGCCCCAGTCTGTGGCCCTAACACACCAGCCACTATCTTTAGTCCCATATTACCAGCCATAACCTTTGGTCCTTAGCACTGGCCACTACATTTGGCCCTAACCACCAGCACTGTTTTTGGCTCTTTACACTGACCCCATATCCGGCTTTTATCACCAGCCACTATATTGGCCCATACCACCAGCCACTACCTATAGTCCTTATCACCATCACTTTTAGTCCATTCCATTGTCCCTTATTTATGTCCCTTACCACTGTCCCCATACCACCAGTACCCTGTCCTCAAGCGCAGTCATCAAGCACTCAACACCTTTGGTTATTTCTGATACATTTGGCTAAAGGATAGAACTAAAGGACTCTCAATTAATAATAGAATAGAATTAGAGTTTTATTGTATAGCATAAGGAAAACTATAGAATTCAACACAAGTAACACATAAAATGACTAGAGGATAGGATGCCAGAGCATTAATACATTACATACATCACTGATCCAGGGACTAGCCAACTGCCAAATTGCAGTCAGGAAGGAATTTTTTCCCATCTGAGCCACATTGGAAACAGATGGTTTTTTTTTCCTTCCTCTGGATCAATTAATAGGAATTGTATGAGCAAAGGATTGAACTGCACAGACACGAGTCTCTTTTCAACCTTTGCTACAGTGTTACTATGTAGTGGGCAGGATGAAAGATTTATAATCAATAAGATAGCAGAATATAGGAAGCAGAAAGCACAGGTACCATACATCAGGTAACACAAGATACACTAACACAATGACAGTGTAGGATAAATAGGATAGAACAAGATATGGACAGGGAAACAGGGTCAATAAGCTATGTAGAACATAGAGATAGGGTATGTTAGATAGGGAGTAATGGTAGTGAGGGAGTCAGGAAGGATTTTTTCCCCATCTGAGCCATACTGGAGACAGATGGGGTTTTTTGCCTTCCTACAATAGAGTTATAGGATAGAGTTAGGTAGGGACCTGCTCAGAGAGTCTACCTTGACGTGGTGGCAGGCTTGATATCTTTTGGCCAAATCTATTTAATGGTACTACTAAATTAGCAGAATGAATATGTGTAGCCATTCAGTTGTATAGCATTGTATAATTTCGGATGGGGACTTGGACTACGAGAGGACAGATGGGACTCACGCAGTGACCCAAAGACTAAACGTCCCCTCTTCTGCTATACATCAGACCAAGGATCAGCTCACACAGCCCCTACTGAGCATGGCCCCGAGCACTACTGAGGTCTCTCACAGAGGAAGTGGTGAAGACTGTGAGTATGTGAAACACAGGGTGTTAACAAAAGCAACTGAAATAGCAAAGCATTGGAGAAGTCCTCATTGATATGTAAATCCTGGGAAGGAACCCTATAAACTACTGCTCACCCATTGGGTTTAATTGCCAGGGTAACTGCCAATCAGATCCCAACTGCAGACTCATTATGTTCTTACCTGGGCTCATTTATGTAACACTGGGTTTTCTGATTTGTATATTAAAAGTGAGAGAAATGGTCCCTTATAAACAGAACATCTAGGGGCCCATTTACTTAGCTCGAGTGAAGGAATAGAGGAAAAAACTTAGAATTTCAAATGTTTTTTTTTTGGCTACTTTGACTATCAAATGGGCTATTTCCACCTTCGACTTCGAATCGAACGATTCAAACTAAAAATCGTTTGACTATTCGACCATACGATAGTCAAAGTACTGTCTCTTTAAGAAAAAACTTTGACCCCTTAGTTTGCCACCTAAAAGCTACCGAGGTCAATGTTAGCCTATGGGGAAGTTCAACAAAAATCGTTTGATCGATGGATTAAAATTCTTCTAATCGAACGATCAAACCAATAGCGCTAAATCCTTCGACTTCGATAGTTGGAGTCGAAGGGTTTAACTTCGACAGTCGAATATCGAGGGTTAATTAACACTTGATATTCAACCCTAAGTAAATCTGCCCCCTAGAGTCAGGACAATACAAATGACTGGCAGCACCTCTGGGTCTGGAATGCTTCTCCACCAGAAGGGCAATGCCAATAAGGAATATACTATACAAATGAATAGACTGCACTGCTTCAGTATGCCTCTAAACTCACTGCTAATTAGACCTTTCGTACATGTATGGGATCCCTTATCTGGGAACCTGTTATCCAGAAATCTCCCAATTACAGCAAGTCCATCTCCCATAGATTCCATTACAGGCAAAACTAATTCTTATTTCTATATTAATAAAACAGTACCTTGTACATGATCCTAACTGAGCTGCATGGATTATATTGGTGGTGTGACCCCAGTAAATATGAGGTCACATTTACGTGAATAAATATATATGTATGTGTATGTTTACTGTATCTGTGCATCAGACCAAGCCTAGTTGAGGCGAGAAGTGAAAATCGAAATCATATCATAATGTGACTGTGCCCCTCGAGGCATCCTCACATCAAAGTTCTGTATTACATTAGAACACTGGCCAAGTTCTTACAGAAGCTTTAACGGAAGATTGCTAGTTCTGTGCCTCTCCCGATCAAGGTGGAAAACCAAACACTGACTGATATGAAGAACGAGTGGGAAAGTGACAGAGATGCTGTGAGAATGAAAGTGATCCTACTGTGCAGACAGTCAGAATCTTATGCATGAAGATTGGGTGAAATGAATTAATTTATCAGAGATGGATACTAGAAGATCTGTTGTTATTCTCACATACTTCTCCCAGAGAAAAGGAGCCTTATGGTGTTCAGTAATAGTGGTTATTATGGGATAGTTATTGCTTACCCATAAACCTGCTTTCTAACCTCAAAGTCACATTTTAGGGAATTTCTTATAAGGATCGTTTCTCATTCTATTTCTGTTGCTTTTGTTGGGTTTCCCAACTAATACGGCAGGTTATGCCTCACATTTACCTTTAAAGTATAGTCTGTTATGTCTGCTCAAGCCAAACTATAATAATAATACAGGGATGGAATCTATTATCCAGAATCATTTTTTGTCCCCACTAAGGGGTCTGCCTAACAGTCTGAGGACCAATGTCCTAGAGTCTGAGTCTGACAAATACTGCAATTTGTTTGAACCACCACAGCTTGATATAATCAAGTTACACTGTGTGACTAGACCCATTAACCTTATTGGTATTAGGGCTCTACTTTCAACTGATTAGTCAGACCAGTTTAATGGGATGAGTTTGTACAGTCAGATGCAGAGACGTTATCACTGGTGCTGCTCTGGCATATACTGTATATTATACTGTTATACAAATACCAGCATGAAGCTATCCTTGATGTCTGTGACAGTTATACTATGCTGTGATTGTTTTGCCTATTTTGCAGCTCAAAATATTGAGATGATGGGATATAATATATGTTTAAAAATATTCATATACATTGCTGACAGTTTTTATGTATTGCTTAAAACTAAAGCTTAATTCACTGGGAGATTCTAATTTGTTAGACAAAGCCTTCCCCCATGAGCCAAAGCACTAATATTCTGATTCAGCTGGTACACCTCTTTTATACAAAATGCACCTACCCAGGGTTCTTGGCAAGGTGATTGCCACAGCCATTTTCTGGGTAGTCCTTGCATGGGCTTGGGGTGGACACATAAGCAAGAATTGCTATACTGTGAATGTGCCCAAGCCTGAGCAAGGACTACTTGTAGATGAAGAAAAATGGAGGCACTGCACCCAGAGCCGGAATTAGGAATAGGCCGTAGAGGCATGTGCCTAGGGCGCAACAAAGTCGGGGCACCAATCACGTACCTCTTCTTTCAGCCTACCCCTGTTCCGGACCCTTGCTCTCCCACCGCCACCCTACCAAGAAAGAACCTCCTGAAAGGCGCGTGGGTCCAGAGTTTAGAGGCCTATTTATTAAATGTTGAATTTTAGTGGTTTTAGAGGTTTTTGAAGCTACAATTAAACTCTTTTCCTCTAAAAACTATGAAAGTAATGAACGAAAGATCTGAATATAAAATTGGAATAATTGCTGACCGATGCACTAAAAATATTTAAACCTCTAAAAATTCTTGTTTCTCGGATAATTACTAGCAAAAAATGTAACTAGTAATCAATAAAAGTCTGAATTGATTTCGGACAGTGTGTGGATCGTCCCAACATTTTCGTACCATGGCGATCGGTCGTTTAGTCGATCAGACAGGTTAGAAGATTTCTTCTGGCTAATGATAAGATCTCTGCATGTATGCCTTTCTGACTATATCAATGGGTGACTGTCACTACTATTTGTTGGACATAACTTTCATACGATTGCTGTTATGGCCAGAACATTGTCTGATTTGCTCTTTTACTACTTTATTTAATCTGAATGGTTAGTGGCAGGTCAGAAGATTCGTCGGATACAAGTAGGGTTGCCACCTGGCCGATAAAAATGATGGTTGATCCCAATGTTATTAATAGGGAAAAATTATAAATATATAGAAAGGCTGGTATTTTTTTCCAGAAAAGGTGGCAACCCTAGATACAAGGCTAAAATTTGCAACGTCTATGGCCAGCTTTAGTCACTGTGCTGAAAATTTCACTGGAACTGGGTCCTGTTCCTGCCACACTGCAATGCTCCAGAGATCTGTGCTGAATAAATGGAGTGCACAAAATTGCAATTTGCCTCACTGAAGTGTGCCCAACATATTAGGAAATACTAAAACTGCAGTCTGAGCCAGTTAGTAATACTTTCACACAAGCTTGGACAGTACAAAATGTACATAAATACACATACATCTAAATATTGCCATTAGGCAAAAATAAAATATGAATGTATAGTGGCATTGTAAACCTTTTACTGGCTGTAGATCAGCACCTGATGAAGGACATGTCTGTCCGAAACATGTTGTGTGTCTGAATAAAATACACTGAATTTAATTTGGCTCTCCAGAGTGAATTTTGCCTATACCTTGGATGTTGTGTGGCTGGGACGGTGCCACTGACTCTGTTTCATAGAGCCCTGATGTTTCTGGAGTGAGGGACCACCCGACTAACAATTGTAGTATTTTTGAATTGAAAGTAAAAGTCTAACAATAGGTTGATTCAGCAACTCTAAGCAACTCCAACTCTTCTCTGGAAAGCTGATTTGCATAAATAATTCTGTGTTCCCAATAAATCAGCAGTTTGTGCAATATTATTTTTAGTGCAGGTTTATTTCAGGTGTGACATTAGTACAACTTTTAAGATCTTGTAAAGTGGGTGGTTCACCTTTATATTTACTTTTAGTATGTTATAGATATGGATATTATATTATGAGACTTATGAACATGGTCTTAGTTTTCTATTTTTTAAGATTTTTCAGTTATTTAGCTTTTTGTTTGACAGCTCTCTGGTTTGGTAGTTCAGCAGCTATCTGGTTACTAGGATCTTATTTAGCCTAGCAACCAGGCAGTGATTTTAATGGCAGTCTGGAACATAAATAGACGAAGGTTTTAATAGGCTGATAAGTAATATAAAGTAACAACAACAATAACATTGTAGAATCAGAGAGCAATTTATGTCTGCTGGGCCACACGTTTTTTTTTCTCTTTTATGAAGAGACTCTAGCCACCAATTTTTTTTTTTAAATTGTGGTGGGGGCTCTGACCAATTTTCTTTTACTTTTATGAGGAGATCCTGGCCACCAATGTTTTTTTTTACTTTTATGGGGACCCTGGCCACCAATGTTTTTTAACTATTATGGACTCTGGCTGCTAATAGTTTGCATGTTTATATGTGGGCTGCTTTGAATTTTTTTTGGCAGGGCTGCTTTTTACTCTAAGGCCCACCCTGCACCCCATTAAAGGGCATCTGTTGGGTAAAAATGTTATCCCCAAACAAAGGTGCAGGTTAATAGAGCCCGCATTCCGGTTGGGGATAACAGTAGTTTTTTTTAAAAGAAATGCCCCCTGACAGCGCTAGGCTACCCGCACCAGGAGGGTGCGAGCAGCCTCCTGCCGGTCACCTTAAATGCGCATAACGCGCATGTGACATCACGTGCATGGGCGTAATGAGCAATTTGGGGCAGCTTTTCATTATGCGCATGCGAGTAACAAAAAATGGCTGTCGCACATATATGTGAAAGGAGGCATTTACGGGTCAACATCCTCTCCGCTGCATGTGACTACATGCAAGCAGATGTGGCTCAGATGAATGGCGCAGGGGCACATGGCAGATCCGCTTCTCTTAGCATTTAAAAATATACAGGCTTAGAGTAGTACAGTCTATGCTCCATGTGCTCCGCACTAGCAACGTGGCCACTCTTTGCCCCTGTAACAGTGCAAAAAAGAGGGGTGCAGCATTGAGAAGGATGCCTCAACACAGCAGGGCCGAGCACCCCAGGCAACCTGGTCGACCTCATTGCCCACCCACCCCTGTGCGTAATTGAGCACAAACAGGCACACATTTGTGCACTTTGCAGTGGGAGCGCAGAACTCGCTCAGCTAGACTAGGGTTAGGCAACAGGGAAGGTACATGCCTGGCGCCCCCCAAGCTTTGCACCCTAGGCACGTGCCTCTTCTGCCTAACCTTAGTTCTGGCCCTGCAGGACAGTGTAGGGAAGGGTTGCTACTTTTTTTTACAGTATAATACTGGCGTGCAGGTGGGACAGTATGGTGGGGGCGGGAAAATGTGTGGGCAGGAGTGAAAAACGGTGAGGTAGATGAGGGTTTGTTGTGGAGAGTAGGAATTGAGCGCTTAAAAGAACTGACCAGGCAGCAGAGCAGATCAGGGAAAGGAATGCAAAAAAAGTACTGACCCTAGCTGGTGATTTCAATCCTATGCAATTTTCCCAGCGCTTCCCTTAACTTTTAGTAAGTGGGCTCAGCTTCTTAATTGGGTCACACCATAAAGACCAAAAGATTCATCAATAGACGTTGTATGAAGGAGGCCACAAAGCATCCGCAGTACTGTGCTGCAAAACTTTTATTAAAATACACAACATGTTTTGAGTCAGCAAGGACCCTTTCTCAAGTGTGAGTAGCTGGTGATTTATTGGCCAGGCTGGTCCAAAACAGTACGGGTGGCAGTGGGAGGCTGAATTGCTTCTGATAGCAAGTTAATATTCTCAATAGTACAGTAATGAAATGAAGCCTCCACTGACCCAGCTGTCTTGAAAAACACCCAACTCAGGGGTGTAACTGTGAGTACATTATTGGGATCCCCCTTGGGTCCACAAGACTAGAGGGCTAAATGGGGGAAGGACCCTGCTGTATTTGTAGTATGGGGCCACATATCTATTAATGGCAGCTCTTATTTTATTATCCTACGTGTTAGGGTCTGATGTCACAAAATGATGTCATCCAAAGGGGATCTCCTGGGTAGTCTGGGGGTGGCATAAAAGTCTCTTGGAAGGAACCATTCAGCCCTGGTTAAGACAATGCAATAACATGTACAGATATGGTCAGAAGAAAACAAAAGCAATATTATACTGATTTATTATACTGATCAGGTTCCTATGAGCTCCTTGTCACCCACAGTGCAGACACTTGCCATGAAGGTACTCGGTACTTGTTGGCGCCTGTGGGTTCTACCCTCCTTGGCAGAGGCATCTCCCACCCCTCCCTGGCAGTGAGTTGGCAGCAGCATTTACCAGGCAGGAATAATAATAATAATAGGCTACAGGAGGCGCGAGTGAATGGAGCCGGGGCGGCTGTGTCTTTCACGTGAGTACAAAGCTCAGAAGACACGACGTCATGTAGCACGGGATTCCCTAGGCATTCCCAGTGGTGAGCCCCTGTCAGGGAATGCGGGGGAGAGGCTTGAGTCAGTCAGACAGTGTCTGTGCAGCGCAGCAATGTAACTAACGCTGCTCTTGCTAAAACTTCCACTTCCTGGCTCGGGCAACAGCTCTCTCTCTCTCTCTGCTTTATTCTTCTTCTCCGCCCACTCAGCAGAATTTCTCCTCTCAGGCTTTTTTAACTTTCTTTTCTTTCGTTGTCACATCCTGTCAGGGGAAGACGGTGGAGAGGACTGAGAGAGAGGAGTCAGTGGCGGCGGAGCTGGTGGAACAGGTAAGGGGCACGGTGTGTGATGGGGACACGGTGTGACTGAGGGGAGGCTCGGTGCCATTTGTGCGTATGAGACAATTCTAGTCGTGTGTGTCAGACTGTGTGAGGCGCATCCTGCTACTACTGCAGCCTGTGACTTGTGATGCCTTCTGCTCACCCAGCCCGGAACCAACCCACGATATCTAATGGTGTATAAACAGTCTCCTGTATACTGTAGTGGGGGTGCGATGATAAGGAGCAGGGTCTCTGGTATTTCATGCAAAGCTCTGGCTGCACACAGGCAAGGGGGAGTATGTTACCTCAGAAGCCATTACTCAGCAGCTACCAACTGTACCTGCAATAAATGCACTTCTGCCATCTGCTCTGCATCTGCTGATATACCAGCAGGCATTACATTGGCCTGATCAAGCTGATTTAGGAACATACACTTGTGAATTTCACAACAAAATCCTTCCTGTTTGTGCGCCAATGCCCTGCCTGCCAAGTGGTACCGTCCAGTGGTGTAACTAGATGTTACTGGGCCCCACAGCAAAATCATTTTAGGGCCCCCCAAAATATCCAGAGGTGTCCAGTTTTACCAATATATATTACAATTACACATTCAATTAGGGCCTCGTGGAGCCCCCTATACCTCCTGGCCCCCCTGCAGCCACAGGGTCTGCTTCCTCTGTAGTTACATCCTTGGTACCGTCCTCTCTATTAGACTGTGCCATTAGCCGAGCGAGCGAGTATGAGACTAAGTACAGGTAAGTGTGTGTGTGGGGGGGAGGTAAATAGAATAACTAGCAGTTATAGGAGCACAAAATGATTTTAGGGTCCACCTAATCTTTGGTTATAAATTTGTTCCTAAACATTTATTGAAAGAATGCCACTCTTACGCTTTCTGCCCATTTTCCTCTACAACCCCGGTGAGGCAACATGGCTTTGTTACCTAGGGTGGCAATATGGCTCATGGCAAGAAGGTTGCATATAAATTAGGGATGCACCGAATCCACTTTTTGAGATTCGGCCGAATCCCCAAATCCTTCATGAAAGATTCGGCCGAATACCGAATTGAATTCGAATCCTAATTTGCATATGTAAATTAGGTGCGGGAAAGGAAAAGGTGGGGGGAAATGTTTTTTACTTCCTTGTTATGTGACAAAGAATTCGGCCGAGTCCGAATCCCGCTGAAAAAGGCAGAATCCCGAATCAAATCCTGGATACGGTGCATCCTTAATATAAATGGAAGGAAACATGCATTTGAATTAAATTCTGTTAGTGCAGTCCTTTTATACTTCTGCATCCCCTCCCTTTCAGCAGCCACAGGGTCTGCCGCTTCCATTGTTATGCCTCCGATCCTGAATACGACAGGGACAGTGAATATCAAAGAAGGACAAGAGGGTAATTACAGCATATTAGGGTTTTGCTATTTCTCTAAATTGGGTTTTGGAACCCACATCCCACTAAATTAGTGCTGTCCAACTTCTGTGGTACCGAGGGCCAAAATTTTACTGGCCTATGTGGTGGAGGGACGATAATGGAAGTCTGTGTTAGCCATGCCCCTTTAAAACCACACCCACTGTAAACCACACCCATATTACCACAAGAACTTTTAAGACCATATCCACATTAACGGTGGTAGCACAACAAAAAACCAAATGGTTGGTGCTCACTGCAGGGAAATCCCTCATCACTCATATGTGAAAAATTGAAGTTATGTCAAAAACATGCCCTTAAATCCATATGCCTCATCCTCCCCTGTGGATAATACAACAACCCCCCAACACATGATTAAACACCTTAGGGGCCCTTAACAACAATTTCCAAGAACAAACCCCTAACAGGCTTACATCCCATAGGTAGCATAGGGCAAGCAGAGAATGGCACACACAAGTAGCACTGGGCAAGCAGAGAATGGCACACGCAAGCAGCACTGGGCAAGCAGAGAATGGCACACACAAGTAGCACTGGGCAAGCAGAGAATGGCACACCCAAGCAGCACTGGGCAAGCAGAGAATGGCACACCCAAGCAGCACCGGGCAAGCAGAGAATGGCGCACATAAGCAGCACTGGGCAAGCAGAGAATGGCACACCCAAGCAGCACTGGGCAAGCAGAGAATGGCACACCCAAGCAGCACTGGGCAAGCAGAGAATGGCACACCCAAGCAGCACCGGGCAAGCAGAGAATGGCGCACATAAGCAGCACTGGGCAAGCAGAGAATGGCACACCCAAGCAGCACCGGGCAAGCAGAGAATGGCACACATAAGCAGGTCTCAGGTGTGAACAGTACAGCCTTTAGGATATAAACAATGGAGGTGTCACAAGTGTGAACAATACAGGGGGATCACAGGTGTGAACAATACAGGGGATTACAGTCTGAATTTGAGGTTTAAACAATGCAGGGGCCAGTTAATCTCTGTAGTGATACCTTTTAAAGTTTACATATGGTAAGAAGACACAGCATGTGGGGGGCCACAGAAGGGGGAGGTCGCGGACCGCCAGTTGGACAGCCCTGCTCTAAATGTTGCTGAATAGGCAGCAAGCCGAAAACTTTCAGGGGTGTGGGGATTTTAAGTACACCAGTATATGGAGAGTCATGTCATCCCTGCTCACTGATATCAGTGATGTATATTGTCTGTACAGAACTGCAGAATGTGATGACGGCTGACGCTATATAAAGTATAGTAATAATAATAAGCATCCACTTCTCATGGCATGCTGCATAGCCAGCTTCCCTTGCCTACCTCTAATTCTACCTGTTATGCCCAGCATATGGATTAAATACACACTGCTCCAAAAATGTATATTTATATGGTTTTGTTTAATTTTTCTGTGCCAAAGAATGCAGGTAGCTTAATGGTACAAAGCAGGTCCTGTGTGCAGGTACATTGCTGCGCCAACGTTCCTTTCTTTTTTTCATTTGAACATTTTATTGATTTTCAAAGAAAGATAGGTTTAACAGTCATAATACGGAAAACACAGTACAAATAGAAGTAGCTCAGTGACACTTCATCAGTCACAATTATACATTGGTATGCATTCAGTCATTGAGATGTATATGATTCAGTAATGCGCACATTGGTAGCGCGATGTGCCACAGTATAGCTCTTACGTCAAACCAGTAGGGGGGAGGGTGGGTGTAGGAGGAAAGAAGAGATGAGGGTAGGGGTACAAGATTTAGCACAGGTTCCATAGAGACTGCTAAAACGGAGAAAAATACGTTCATTATAATGGGCAACCTAGGGGAGATTACTGGGTCTCAGCTGTGTCTTTTCCAAATAATGGGTCCACGGAAGCCACTCCAGCTCTCCTTCGTAGCTCCGCTCGAGTAGATGGTCTCTGATTGACCAACGTTCCTTTCTTATTAGATTCTGTGCTATTGTATTATTGATTTGGGTCGTTATAGCAGGGCATTTTCTCACAGAGATCATTGCAGTGAAGCATTTGATTTGTGCATGTACCAGGAGTGTAAACAGAATGTATTATAGCTTTGCTGCCTACATGGTCACATTTAAAATACAGGTATGGGATCTGTTATCCAGTAAGCTCAGGACCTGGGGTTTTCCAGATAACAGATCTTTCCATAACTTGGGTCTTCATACCTTACGTCTTATTGTAAACATTAAATAAACCCGACAGGCTGGTTTTGTTTCCAATAATTATTTATATCTTAGTTGGGATCAAGTACAAGGTACTGTTTTATTATTACAGAGAAAAGGGGAATCCTTTTTAAAAATTTGTATCATTTCATTATAATGGAGTCTATGGGAGATGTTCATTCCATAATTCTAAATAACGGATCCCCTACCTGTACTGGCAACACTAAAAAATAAATAGGCTGAATTACATGTAAATATGATATACAGTTACCCTGCATATACAATAACCGCAGGGGCGCGGCGCCAATAAGGCGAGCTGAGTCGCTCGCCTCAGGCGGCAGCACCTGAAAGGATTCCAGGGGCGGCAAAAAGCTGATCCTGCACCTTTAAGAGCCGAATTTCCGTTTTTTGAACCGGAAATTCGGCTGTACTATTGCAATAGTGTTTCTGCCTCCCCTCCCAACGTGTAAGTTGGTGAGGGGGGGCGGCATTGCAGGAGCCGCCTCAGGCGGCTCCTTAGTCAGAATCGCCGCTGAATAACCGTGCACTTGATTCACAGGCTATTAGTTCTACAAGACACCAGCATTTTTTAATTGCTGTTGTCAACTGAAATTATTAATGAGCCTGTCCCACCAGAAATCGCTTTCTGAGACTGAGACATGGTGGCTGGTACAGTAGTGTAATAGTGTGCTCTCCAGAATGGCAAGCGAATGATTTTCCCTATGCAAACTACGGTTTCAAACCTTCACAAAATCCCTATTTGTATGTACCAGTTTGCATAGCAGATAGCCAGTGAACTATTTAGAATACAGTGGCGTCAGTGTTGAATTTGATGAAAATGAAGGCTCAGGTGTCATTCATGGCTGTCATATACAGATAGGATCCAAAATATTCCACCACGTAATTGCATTTTTTTTTTTTTTTAAAACTTGTTTTTATTAAAGATCAGCACATAGTAGTTACAAAGTCATAACCGAGAAAGAAAATGACGTAATTGCATTTTTACCCCTGTACAGAGAAATTGTGGCTTGATGGCTTTCCCTATCTGATTGTAAAGCCTTGTGGGTTCTTTCTTTTTTATTTATTTTTACAGATACTGATTGTATTGCCTTTTAGGGTAATGTAACAAAGGGTAACTTTCTTAGAGGGAAGCCACCAGAATGTAAAGATTGTCATCAAACCAGTTTAAACTTTAACTGAATCTATTTGTAATGTGCCTACATGAATATCAGCAGTGAGTTCCTTGAGGATACACGTCTCTAACATTACATGCCTGCTTCTAGCCAGTCTGCCCAGCACTCACCTTCAGATCACAGGAGAGGGTTAACACATTAAAATCACACTAGGAGACAGGCATCCTGTAGCATGTTACCCAGTGTGATACTTAAAGAGGTTGTTCACCTTTGAGATAACTTTTAGTATGATATAGAGAGTGATATTCTGAGACAATTTGCTATTGGTTTTAATTTTTTATTATTTGTGGTTTTTGAGTTATTTAGCTTTTTATTCAGCAGCTCTTCAATTTGCATCTTAAGCAGTCTGGTAACTAGGGTCCAAATTACCCTAGCAACCATGCAAAGTAACAATAACAATACATTTGTAGCCTTACAGAGCATTTGTTTTTTAGAAGGGAGTCTGCAACGCCAATTTGAAAGCTGCAAAGAGTCAGGAGAAAAAGGCAAATAACTATATAACTATAAAAAATAATTAATGAAAACCAATTGAAAAGTTGCTTAGAATTGGTCATTCTATAACTTAATAAAAGTTACCTTAAGGGTGAACCACCCCTTTAATCATACTCATTTGTGTGTAAGGGAAATCATTTAGTACACAGTCAACTGCCCCTCCATTAACCTGAATGGTAATTGCCGGGACCCTTCCAGCGATCTCATTGGTCAGACATGATCCACAAGTGCCCCAGGACTTCCCTGGGAGAGTTGCAAATTGCGTTGTAGCAAAATGTCGGCAATCAGCCCATGTGCCATTGCCATTAAAGTTACCAATCTTTTTCAGCCCTAATTGTAATCAGGTATCATATCTTAATTCTCAATGCCTGCATGAGGAGGATGATAAACATAGCTTTCCTAAAAGGCAGAAGTGCTTATTGGGCATATTTTTCAGTAGAAGCATTATTTACAATATGATAAGAATGCTAAAGAAAAACATTTGGTCTTCTGTCAGCAGCCTTCTGCTTGGTTACCTCTTTTTCATACCTGCTGGAAAAACCAAAGTTTGATTCCTTGGTTCATCCAAGACACCCTACTTGTATTTGTAAAGGAAGATATGTATATTTCTTGCCTTGACAGACAAATTGACCATTGACAGCTTAAAGAACAGCATCTCTAGTGGTCAAGTTACATGTTGCTGTAGTTTTCTTTGCAAGGTCAATTTGTCAGTGTAAACAAAGTTTTTGCTTCCCGCTCTCATATAAAATACAGTAAAAAAGCAGTTGGTGGTCCTACAGCTACAGGTATGGAATCTGTAATCTGGAAACCCATTTTCCAGAAAGCTATGAATTACAGGAAGGCCTCTCCTGTAGGCACCATTTTAATCAAATAATATCAAAATTTTAAAAGTTGTTTTTTTTCTCTGTAATAAAGAAACAGTTCCTTGTACTTGATTCAAATTAAGATAACATTAATCTTTATTAGAGGCAAACAAACTTCTATTTGGTTTATTTAATGTTTAAATAGACTTAGGGGTTATTTACTAAACTCGGGTGTTGACTTTTTGGGGCAAAACTCAAAATTTTCAGGCTTTATTAAAGCTTGATACTGCAAAAGTCTGAATCCGAGTTATATATAAGTCAATAGGAGAAGTCCCTATCCTATTCGGAAGAATCTGAAAATAATTGAGTTATTCAGGAAAAAACTATTCTGTTTATTACTCGATTTCATAGAGTTTTTCCCAGATCCGATTAAATCAAGCTTTTTTATAAATAATAAATAAGGTAAATCGTGGATTCTGGTTTAGTCAGACTTTTTTAATTAAAAAATCAGAAAAATTCGCACCCCCCCCCATGACTACTGCCACCACCAGTGCTGATGATCACCACCACCCATTATCACTGCCACATTTCTGTGCTTCACCATGCAACCTGCCCATGTGCCCATGCAGGAGGGGCCCAACAGGACCAGGTTTTCTCACGATGCCCCGTCAAGCCAGTCTGAGCCAGTAAAATTAACAGCATCTGAAGAGAGCAGCATATTGCCCATGCCTTCCCATTGCTGTGCTTATATACTTTATGATCTTAGAGCATATAAATGGAAATGAATACCTTATAAACAAGGGGATAATATTCCTTTAATGGATGCGCTTCTGTTCTAAGTATCAGCAACCAGTCATGTTTATTATTATGTATGATGATATCAAATACATGTAGGGGCCCCTATGGGTTAATCTGCCCTGAAGCTTTAAGGCCCCCACCTTTTTCTTAGAGTGATCTGCCAGGAGAGAATGACACTCCCCTGCTACACTGCTATATAGTGTGTGTAGGGAGTGGCCACTTCCTCTTTGGCCTGTGGATGGTGATCCGGCTGGGTGTGCTCAGGGAAGCCTGGGTACAGCTAGGCCCAGAAAGGCCCATGTGCTTTGGAAGAAGTCGGGGACCAGGTAACCCCGTGAATGAGGAATAGTTACACTAGGGCAGACTTGTCATAGTCTCTCTAGGAGAGAAAGGCAGAGAGGTGAGAGAGAAAGAGCAGCTGAAGCTCCAACAAGGATTTGCAGTAAGGGAGTAGCTTCCCAGAGGCTTTATGTGTTGCCTCCAGTCAGGGACCTCAGTGAAGAGGGACTGTAGGGTAGAAGCTTCTTTCCTGACAACTTCCAGGAGGGAATGAGTGTGAATACTGCAAATGCCTAATGGAGACCTTTCCTCTGTGAGAAATGCCTAATGCCTGCAGCTCTGTGTGAGAAATGTGCTATTGCCTCAGCTCCTGCGTGAGTACTAAACCTGTGGTCACTTGCCTCGTGCATAGTAAATAAACCGTTTCTGTTTTACTGCAAGAACCTCCTGGCGCCCATCTTTTGTTGTATGCACAGTAGCCTGGGGGATGTAGTTGCACTACACCATAGAGGGAACACTTCCACATGGTGAAGGCCCTGACCCTGTTGTGTAAGTCGCAGTGTAACCCATGCTTCTACTGCTAGCTGGACAGTTTAACTATTTGTGTGCTATGCAGCCCAAAAAGGTGTTACATACATTTAATTGGTAGTGTTGTATAACCTTATCTCTTTGTATCTCTGCTGCTGCACAATTTTAGAATATCACTTAGCAAACACAAGCTGCACATGATTTTCTATTAGACCTAAGGTATGAAGAGCCAAATTACAGAAAGATCCATTATCCGGAAAAACCTCAGGTCCCGAGCATTCTGGATAACAGGTCCCATACCTGTACCTTTAGACTAATGGTACATGGGGAGATGTGTTGCCTATGTTTAAATCTGTGCTATTGCTAATGGCAAATCTTCCCAAAATGCTTTCCCACAGTAGCAAAGGTTTAAATACACATTTACCCATGTGCCATCAACCTTAATGCTATGACATATTGAATATCCTAATTAATTTCCAGATTCCCATTCCCATAGAGCCAGATGCAATTAAATGAGAAAAATTTATCTCACTGGTTATCACTTGAAATTTCTTTTGAAGTCTATGGGGAAATCTATTTCTCCTTTAACTGAATCTTGCCAAGTTTTCAAGCTATAAACCGTAAAATAAAGTTTCCCACTGGGTTGAATCTGTCCCATTATGTGCAGTCATGTGGTAGTTACACTGCCTTGTACTTGTATATATACAATATAGCAGATTTTGTGCTTTGCGTTGAATAACGTTGTGCAAAACATTATTGGGGAGAGTTGGGGAAAAGTTTTATTACATTACAATACAACCCTGATGTTGCTGGACTATAGCTCTCAGCATGCTTCAACCTTCATTATGTGTTACATCAGAGCCGCGCCAAGGTAGTTTGGCACCCTAGGCAAGGACTTCAATCAGCGCCCCCCCGTTCTGTAGGACCATTTCCCACCTAATCACTTACAGTTTTTTTTAATAAGCCAGCAGCACCCAATATTGCCCCCAATCTGTACCTGTGCCAGCCAGCAGCACCCAAAGTATTGGCCCCAATCTGTACCTGTGCCAGCCAGCAGCACCCGGTATTGCCCCCAATCTGTACCTGTGCCAGCCAGCAGCACCCAAGATATTGCCCCCAATCTGTACCTGTGCCAGCCAGCAGCACCCAATCTGTGCCAGCCAGCAGCACCCAATATTGCCCCCAATCTGTACCTGTGCCAGCAGCACACAAAATATTGCCCCAATCTATACCTGTGCCAGCCAGCAGCACCCAAAATATTGCCCCAATCTGTACCTGTGCCAGCCAGCAGCACCCAAAATATTGCCCCAATCTGTCCCTGTGCCAGCCAGCAGCATCCAATATTGCCCCAATCTGTACCTGTGCTAGCCAGCAGCACCCAAAATATTGCCCCCAATCTGTACCTGTGCCAGCCAGCAGCACCCAAAATATTGCCCTCCCCCCGAAGTCTGTACCTGTTGTGCCAAACAGCCCAGATCAGTGTGTACCTGTCCTCTCTCTCTGTTTTCCAATAACACCAGCCAGCCGCCACCACACAGTTTCAGAACCAATTATGCCGCACCCTGCAGGCCCGCAACTGCCTGAGCCTCTCTCTCCAACGTGCCAGACCAGCAGAGGCGCACAGCTCCCTGACTCTGCCTGAGTGACGTCACCACGCCAGCGTGCCGCTTACTATAGTGCAGATACGTAATTGCACATTTGTCTACTAGTACTTACTCTCTTCTTGACTTAAACAGCCAGATCCAGCCAGGGCAACTGAGCAAGTAAGAGGGTCGGGAAGCAGAGCGGAACTCTGCTGGGGCAGCCACATTGGAGAATGAATGGTACCTTAGAAGTTCAAACTTAAAGAATTTAAAAAAAAAAAACGGAAAAAATAATTCTTTTTTTTCTCATTTCCATGTACTTGAATTAGACTTGTAAGACTTACTTTGGTTTCTATGTAACATAACTAATGAAATACATCAATCATGCTATGGGTTTGCTAATGTTTGTGTTTTCCTTTTCTCAATATGGTGTGTACGTCCACACCCTTTTATTGTCATTTTGTTTAAAAGGGTTGTGTCTCCAGAATTAATTACTATCTAGTCTAGTTTAACCATTACTAGTACAGATCTTCATCCTGAGCCAGATCTATTAATAAGGGCTCAGATACAAAGCAAGGTACAACATTCACACAGAATCTGCCACATTTATTTTTACACAAAATGCAAATGATTCAGTCGGAAAGTATTACTCATGGTGATTTTTCAAGGATAATTTATCTTTAAATGTAAGGGTCTGATGTGTTATTTTTAAGTTTTGCTTTTTTTCCAGGTCCTCTATTATTCAATTTCTGTTTTCAGTTTAAAAAATTGATTCCTGGTTACTAGGGTATTTAACTAACATCTGGATAACCATTTAAATTGCAAGCCTTACAGCTTCAGAACAAATAATGTAAATCACTCAACATATAAAAATAAAGACCAATTGCAGATTATTTTAGAGTTCTGCTTTCTACACCATGCTAGAAGTTAATTTTAATGTAACCACCCCTTCAATAATCAAATATAGACTGTTGTAGTTCAAGTTCTTGTTCTCCTTTTCTGAGCATCACACTCCTGTAGTAATGGCACCCGAGGCTGGCACTGCTGTTCCTTAGTGCTCTTTATTTTTTCAAGACCAGTGTATTAATATTGCACAAAAATCGTTTGCCCTTTTACCATGGTAACATGTCATTATGGATTTCCCAAAGCTATTTTGGTTTTTAAGCCTGCTGCTGCGGTTCCACTTAGCTAGTTTGACTGACTGCTGTGAGCTGTTTGCAGAACCAGACTGTGCTGTGCATTGTGGAACTTATATTTTGCTATCAGCAGGAAGTTTATTTTTAGGTCTCCCCTTGTGTGGCAAACGAATGTGGCTTATTATTAGTGAAACCAGATCTCCCCCTTGACTCATTTTTAGAATGTAAACTTTTATCAAGGGTGCACCTGCATATTAGAAATCTGTAATGTGTGTAATACTTACACAGAAAAGGGAAGTTTAGGGAGTAATGAGCCTTGTAACATGGTTCACAGCACCTTACCCCAGTTACATTTTGCTAAAGGGCCCTAACCTCTCTGCAATTTTTTGGTGCCATTCAGTAACACATTGGTACGTTTTTATAAAAGGGTCAATATAGAGCTGGAGTGCCCATACTTTACTAATGTGAGTTCTACTTTTAGCGATGTTGGCCCGTTATCATCTACATCCATAAAAGCATTGTTGGCATTCTGTTTCATGGAAAATATTACTTAAATATTGATTTATGAGAAAATGTATATTATACAAATCTAAATGAAAAAAATTAAATAGGAGGGTAATTTAGACAAACTGTTTGTTGACAGTGTCTTGAGATCTACTGATCACCGGCTGAAGGTCTACTGGTAGATCCCGATCTACCTTTTGGACACCCCTGCAACACTTTATTTGCCATGAAAAATTGAGATCAAATTTGGGATCCTTGGCATCCCATCCTAGATGTATAGGATGAACATCTATTTCCACTACCTAGATCAGGGATCCTCAACCTTTAGAACCCTTGAGCAACATTCAGAAGTGAAAGGAGTTGGGGAGCAACACTAGCATGAAAAATGTTCCTGGGGACCCAAATAAGGGCTGTGATTGGCCATTTAGTAGCCCCTATGTGGATTGTCAACCAATATTGAAGCTCTGTTTGACAGTGCACCTGGTTTTTATGCAACTAAAACTTGCCTCCAATGCCCGAATTCAAACTTAATCACCTGCTTTGAGGCCACTGGGAGCAACATCCAAGGGGTTGGAGAGCAACATGTTGCTCACGAGCTACTGGTTGGGGATCACTGACCTAGATACTGTAGTTCTTGATATCCCATAACCAGATTGTTGAGTTCCGGTTACCATTGTATATTCCATGTACAAGTTTCTTTTACTTTTTTTTTCCTAACCCCTTATAGACTTTTTATAAGCTTATATTCCAATTGTGCATTTCAAGTCTTACTGTATTACATACTTATGTATAATTCTGTACGTAGACTCTAAATACCTGTAATACTGTAATTTTGGATATATTTGTCTAAACTATCTATATGCACAATAAACCTGCAATTTGAAAAAAAGAAATTGAGAGCTTTGAAATATCCATCTTGTTAAATGTGGCGAGCTCCCTTTTTAACTGTGAAAAAGTTGGCACGTAAGTTGGCATGCAAAAGTGACCATGTATAGGGCAGCCCAAGCCCATAGCTTGACTTGACCCGGCTCTGCATCATGGCTATGTGGGGAATGGAATTAAAAATTGCAAGCATCATTTAAAATGTTTGGTGCTGCTTGCAGTGTAAAATAATTCACTGGCAAATATTACATTGCGCATTATCTCTAAGCAAAGCTTGGCATTAACACCAGCTCTGGAGTTTTGTTACATATTTTGTTGCAAATGCGATTTGTTCACAAACATTGAGGAAGTCGTTGATGTCTAAATGGACGCTAACGTTCCCAAAGGTGTTTGCAAACTTTTTTTCTGCTAACAAAACATATTGCATTCTCACATTTTGTCCTTGGCATTGTCCACAGTTCAGTGTAAAAATAAATACTGGGTAAATAGATAGGCTGTGCAAAATAAAAAAAAATCCAATATAGTTAGTTAGTTAGCCAAAAATGTAATCTATAAACGCTGGAGTGAGCAGATGTGTGACATAATAGCCAGAACACAACTTCCTGTTAGCCAGTCGAGTTAGTCAGTCATTTTAAGGGAGCCCACATGAGTGAGTTTGCAATTGATACTCTTGATGCAGGTCAGATTCAAAAGCAAGATTCAAGAGTACCAACTGTGTGCATAGTAATGTATATATTTAGTGTGCTGCAAGAAGTCAACTTCCAATTTCCTTTGCCATTTAGCTTGAAACAACTCTGGCAGAAACTTTGCTGCAATTTGTCTGTACACCTGTTTCTATAACATTGGCAGAAATTTTTACTTTGAATATATTTATTTCTGCTGGGGTAAATTCAAAAATGAATAACCTCTGCCCTGTCTGCATCTGAAAATCCAAATTGTTTGCCTATATAAAGACCTATTTTTTTTGTATTAGATAGTGGTGTTCTGTTAGTACAGTCTGCAGCAGTGGTGTGAACCTAAGGAGCTGGGCCCCAAGCAATAAACTATTTGACCCCCCCCAGCCCATGTGGGACTGGAGCAGTTTTTACCCTCAGCCTATTGCCACTGTCCCACCGCCACACTCACTTGAAGGTGTGAGAGAGCTGGAACCATACAAAAGACCCAGCGACTGTCCAGGGCCCCCATGGGGTCTGCTATATGGTAGTCTCGCATTGGGCTGCAGTAAGAAACTAGATCAGTTATCACTTGTGGAGCATAGACATTCTCTGCAGACAAATGCATGAAATAGAAGCTCAGAGTACCAAGTGTTTAGTGATTTGCCAAATATACACAAATGTATAATATTTTCTTCAAATGAAGGGTTGAAGTTCAGCCTTAGGGTGAAAACCACTTGCTATCTATTTGTTCTTCACAATTATATCATATACAGGTATGGGATCCGTTATCTGGGGAAACCCGTTATCCAGAAAATTCTGAATTATGGAATGGCCCTCTGCCATAGACTCAATTTTATCCAATTAATCCAAATTTTTAACAATTTCACTTTTCTCTGTAATAATAAAAGAGTACCTTGTACTGGATTCAAACTAAGATATAAATAATCCTCATGGGAAGCAAAACAACCCTATTGGGTATATTTAATGTTTGAATTCTTTTCTAGCAGACTATGGTATGAAGATCCAAATTACAGAAAGATCCCTTATTCAGAAAACACCAGGTCTTGAGCATTCTGGTTAACTGGTCCCATACCTGTATTTTAGTTGTTTTGCTGAATGTAGAATAATTAAGCCTTCTGAAACTGGTACAGATACATGAGTTACAGATTCAAACTTGCCTGCTACTTTTTGCTCATATCTGCCAATGAATATGATTCAATTTAATGGCATACCAGGCAGTTTCTCTGCACACATATATATACATAGAGAAAAAGCCAATCTGCTTACATCCACTCGTTGGTGTAGAACTCTGACAGGCATTTCTTAGAAGAAATACATGCTTATACATTTCCACTCCAAAATTTGCTCAGTACAACAAGTTCACTGAATAGGGCTTGTGCTGAAGATACTTCCCTGTTATTTTAATCATGAAAAATATTTTGTTTTTTCTTTGCGAATTTAGATTATCAGGGCACAGATAAGGAGTACATTATGCAGGGTAATTATTTGTGCATTGGTAATTTATCTACCCCATAACAACCAAAAACTGAGTGCACACTTGTATAGAAATTTGTATCAATTATTCAATTTCTGGTCAGCAGCGTGTATAAGTGCTGCCTTAGAAAGTGATTGTTCTGGCCCATGTAATCAGAATGCTGTTTTATCAGTGATGCTTTTGCTGCATTTATTGGGTCATTAGATAATCCAGAAATACACAGACCACATCTTCTTACACTGCTCCTTAGTTTTCCATCAGATCATCCTGTGGGCTAGTAGGCCAGATAAGTGTGTGATGTCTACTGGTGTGTGGCCACCTTACATTGATACTGACAAGTTCTTTTACGGGACAGACGTTTAGATATCAGGGAACCTGACCCGTGTATGACCAGAATAAGGCCCAATCTATTATCAGTTAGTTTGTTCCATTAGCAGTCATACCAAGTGGGATTTAATGAAACTGGGAAGATTGAACATTAGTGCTTAGAACTAATTCATTTGCATTGCAGCTAGATGCAAACTCTAGTCACATTTATACAATCATTTGTTTTTCTTTGGTGTGAGATTTTGAGTAGGGCCACATTACAAGTCAATTAAAAGCAGTACATGAGGCTTCAGGGTAAAGAAACCCTACCATAAACATAGTGACGTCTATTACAAATATTTGGGAAGAAATGTGCCTTAGTCACAAATGCAATTTGCAGTAAGAAATATTATTGCCGTTACACTGGAGTTGAAATAACCTTCAGATTCAAAAAAAAGCCTTAATCCATTTTGTGAATATGGTGGTTTTCTACACCATGGAGTTAAACTGTCATACCAGAACGCCACTTTAGTGAATTTGGAATATCAGATTTCATTAGACAAATCTGAAGTACAACTCACACCAAGTTTGTGTTTTGTGGAGTCATTAATATTGTGTATGAAATTAAATATATGAATTTCCCCATTTACTCCTTCACACATTAGACATTATATACATTCCTGCTAGGGTTGGATCAAATCCACTATTTTAGGATTCATCCGAATTAATGATGGGCAAATAAATTTGGCAGGCATGGATTAGCGGTAAATTTCCACATTTTGCTGGCGGCGAAAGTTTTTGCAAAAAATGTGTCGTGTGTCAAAATCACTGCGCGCATAAAAATTGCCGCACGTCAAAATTATTTGTGTTTCGCAAATTTTTACGCAATTTTGCTAAACTTTTTCAGTGGATCGAAACAGGACAGATTTGCCCATTGCTAGTCTGAATCCTTTGAACCATTTGGCTGGATACCGAATCCGACCTTTGATTTTGCTTATGTAAATTAGGGAAATGAAGGGGAAGAGAACGGAGTGTGCAGTGTATGGTTAAAAATTGTTTGTGTGAGGAAAGGTTATGTGATTTTTTTTGGATTCGGGTCACCAGGCACTTGGAGTCCTGAACTGAATCTTGAATTCGGTGCATCCCTGATTTAATGCAGAGATACATTTCATGATATTAATATTACACACACCTGCATGTATACAATCTTAGGTCCTTTACATATTAATGCAATCAAGTCCACTTTGCTAGGGATCAGAGGAAAGGCTCAGAGGAGCAAGGAGTCTAGAAACATCCCTGCTGGATTTCATCATTTTTTCAAATACAGAGTTAAATTGTTTAACCTGCTTTTCTCTAATGTTTTGACAAAACCATTTTGGTGTAGAGTGAGTGTGAATTTGTGTCTGATGTGAATTTGTTGTGTAATGATTTTCTGATGAAAAATTGGACTCTCTGACCTCTCTTGATGGACTAAAGTCACTGTAATGGCTCTCACTCATGGGAGTTTTTATGAGCAACTCCTCATCTGTGTTTCAGTGTAGGCCCCATAGAGAAGAATGAACTCCCTATACAGTAGAACTCATACAAAACCCTGCAGAGGAAGACATGTAAACACTCCCTTATGTATATGTGTTTAAGAATTTCCTCATGTGTGATTGGAAATGAAGGCCCTGCCTGCAGGATTATACTTTAGAACTATTTTACTCCCAAGAAGTAATCAGTAGCAAAAAAACAATAATTAACTCTGATGGGTCATTAGCAGTAAGATTAATGAAGGCAATATTCTGAATTGATGCTATTGTCAAATATGCTTCAGAGTAAAATGTCCATGTTTCATCCCCCCATCCAGCTCCAGTGATAAGGCATCAACAGTTCCCTGTCATAACATTGGTATCATTAGTGGTGTTGCGGTCAAGTTAGTTGGCTGTGATTGCACATTGCTCGCTCACCATTCTCTCTCTTGTAGGATTCCCCACACATTTTATATTTTAACCTAGCAAAACTGACATCACATCTTAAAAATGTCTGTTGTCAGTGATATATGTATTCGCACAAAGACCTGGATCTGTCTTTGACCCTCTAAAACACTCCAATAATTCTGATGTGTGCTGAAGATTGGTTATACATCATACTGAGCTGCAGACCTTTGGTTAGTTGGCTCAAATATTGCTGTTTGCTAACCTGCCTTCCATTCACTAGGCAGTCACGTGGGAACTATCATGTCTTTACCTTTCTCCACTGCATCATAAATAATATATTGTCCCTCCATTAAATTCAGTGATTTTTTTTTTTCTTCCTAAATAAGGAAAGAAGCTGAGCTGAGCTGGTGGGATCTTTTTATAGGGCTTGAGGAAGAGTACAAAGTGTTTTATCATTAATTCTGTTCCCTCGAAAGAAATTCACAGCTTCCCTCTGAAGCCTTACTGTTCCAACAGAGGAATAACTCTCAGCACAATGTGCTGTTCTTTCTGGCAATTTAGCCCAATCAAAGAGAGCAAGCCAAGTCAGATACTGTTAACCCATGCACTCCCACAACAAACTTAATGCAAAGTGCAGCAGAAAAGTAATTCATATCTAAACAGGCTTTGACTTGCCAGTGTATATTTATCTTTACAATTAGCCTGTAAAATATTATATATAGGTATTTTCTGATTGGGGGGGGGTTTGAAAATATGTTGTTAGTTTATAGTGGTGTCAACCCCCACACATATTAAATGCTTATCCTACTGTATTTGTTACATTAGCCTTTTATTTAGATCCATACTACAATCTGCACTAGCTTCACTGTAGCCACGCAATATTCTTCTATATTAAGTGATTACCATAAAGCACAATGATTTTATGTGTTTGTATGTTTATCTATTTTGCTGGTGGCTTTACGATTAACATCTTGTTATGAGCAAAAATACATGCTATTTATTCATGCGGTCTATGCATAGTGCAAATAAACTGATTATTGTTCAAGTGAGTTTCATATGGCAACCTTAATGCAGTTTTTGGGTATTTTTGCAAAACATTTAGAACATTATAAAAAAAAAAAACTTATTAACCTTAGTAATGATGCACCTGTTTCCACTTGATAATATTTGATCCAAACCAGTGGTGACAGTCACAAAAGTTGTCACTGACGGTGGCTGTTTTGTGGTAAAGCAGGAAGAAACGCTAGAATCAATGTGAAATCAGAAAACTGAAGAACAACACCATAGCAACCAATCCGCAATTACCTGTCAAACAAATTTAAATTTGTTCATGTGGGTTACTGCTTCAGGGAATCATATCATATTCAATTAAACTCCCCAGTTCTTTAAGGGAGGTGTCCCATATTAAATTACATATGCAAGGGATTCTACAGTGGGAATCCTGGTGACGGACACTACATGAGTCCTTGTTAGTATCTAACATAGGGAGATATTGTGCAAGTTACCCATAATATGCTGAAGAATGCTGGTAGTTGTAGCTGAGCAACATTGTTTGCATCTACTAATACAAAAATAAAATAAAAGTATGTTGTAAATTGCTTATACTGTATGTAAACAGTCGGTCTTGCCATATGGACAATTTTGTTGCTGTAGACCGGGGATCCCCAGCCTTTTTTTACCCATGAGCGACAGTCAAATATAAAAAGAGTTGGGGATCAACATAAGCATGAAATAAGTTTGTGATGATGCCATATAAGGGCTGTGATTGGCTACTAGTAGCCCCTATGTCAGTGATCCCCAACCAGTGGCTCGTGAGCAGCATGTTGCTCTCCAGCTCGTTGGATGTTGCTCCCAGTGGCCTCAAAGCAGGTGCTTATTTTCCAATTCCTGGTTGAAGTTGCATTAAAACCAGATGTACTGTCAAACATAGCTTCCTGTAGGTTGCCAGTTCACATAGGAGTTACCAATAGCCAATTATTTGGCATATTTGGCACCCCGCCCGGGAACTTTTTGCATGCTGTTACAATTGATTGTGGTTTATGGGTAAAAAAGGTTGACCTCTGTCTTATGTGGACTGGAAGCCTATGGGAGGCTCTGTTTGGCAGTAACCTTGGTTTTATGCAATCAAACTTGATTTCAAGCCAGGAGTTCTAAAATAAGTGTCTGCTTTGAGGACACTGGGAGCAACAGCCAAGGGGTTGGTGAGAAACATGTTGCTCAAGAGCCACTGGTTGAGGATCACTTCTGTAGACTGATCTCTTAACTCCATGGATCAATTAGACCATAGACATGGTTCAACAAGACTGTCAACAGGTTAATTAGAAGCAACTTTTTTAAGCTTGATTTTATTATTATGGTAGGCCTTTGACCCCCTTCCTATAGAAACTAGTGCTAATTTATGCTTATCTCACTGCAGTCACTTACAGAAATAAAACATTTGATCATAACCATATATATCCAATTGGGTCAGATGTTTTATTTATATAAGCTTTTACAGATTAGCACTAGATTCTAGATGAAGGGGATTGTACTGATCTGATTACTGAAATTGAAGGCTGGTCTCAAGTTCCCTGCTCAAAGGACCAGAGTCGCTCTAGACATCAAACTGGCCCATGTCACAAAAATACTAATGAACTGTATACTACATAATACATTCAGAACTATGTTATATAAATACAAGAAAATGTCAGTTTTTATTTGCTATTAAACTGAAGGCAGTGAACATAATCCTCTTACTTTGAGCGCCGAAGTGCAAATTCAAATATTTAAATAGGCTGCTGCCTAATTCACTGCCCAACATAGTTCTATCTCCATAGTTCCTGCATTTGTAGTGTTCTGATCTGTTTCTTGACCCTGCCTGTCCCTTGACCACGCTTCTAGTTCCTCGATCCTCCTGTAAACGTTTGGTTGCCTTGCCTGCCCAGAACTCTCTCCATTTTGCTCTCACATTAAAGGACAAGGAAAGTCTAAAATAGAATAAGGCTAGAAATGCTGTATTTTGTGTACTAAACATAAGCATGAACTTACTGCACCACAAAGCCTAATCAAACAAATGATTTATGCTTTCAAAGTTGGCCACAGGGGGCTGTCATCTTGTATCTTTGTTAAACATCTTTGCCTGACCCTGACCCTGCACATGCTCAGTGTGGTCTGGGCTGCTTAGGGATTGTCATAAACAAAGTTGCTTGAATTCTACATGGCTGGGAAGTAAGGCGGGGGCTCCCCCTGCTGTTCATAAGTATGATTGTTTCCCTGCTCAGCAGTTAGGGACCATCTGACAATTCCTATCCACAGCAGTAAATGGAGAATGGAGAATTTCACTGCATACAGTCAGGTTTCTTATAAAAATGGTACACATTTATTAATTAAAGTATATTGGAGATGGGTTTCTTTTTCATTAAAGAAAGTAAAAATGGGATTTTATTTGTTTGCCTTTCCTTGTCCTTTAAGACCTGGCAGCATCCATGTGTGCCCCTTTTGTCAAAAGAAACTAAACTTCAAAGTTGTTTTTTTTTTTCTTTTAAACAAATTATTCTGTTAACCTCCAGTCAAACTTTCTCAAACACTTTTAAATGAAATCTTTTGACACTTTAAACATGCCTTAGTAACATCGAAAACCTCTTCTCATCCACATGGCTTGTGGGTTCTAAAGCTGGCCATAGACAAGCAGATTTTATTGTTTGTGCGACTAACTATGGTTCGTTTAGTCTAACAATCTCCCATTAGCCATTCAGATTAAAATTCAGATTAAAATAACAAATCAGATGATGTTCTGCTATTAATTGACAGACCGCAATCGTACAAAAGTCATGCCTGACAAATATTAGTGACAGTGAGTCACCCATTGATGTTGTCAGGCAATACATGCAGAGATATTATCATTAGCCGACATAAATCTTTTAACCCGTCTGATTGCCATGGAACAGAAAATGTTGGAACACTCCACACACAATCCGAAAATCGTAAGAATCTTTTTTTCATACGACTGCATCTTTGTGTCTATGGCCAGCTTAAGCAGTCAGTCTATGTTGAATTACCTGGTACATGAGCATTATTTCCTGGAGGCTTATCTCATGACTTTTGCCCACTAGGGGTAGCTGGTAACTCTGGATATCAAGGCTCATGACCGGTGCAAATAATGTTGGTGATGTGAGTGACGTTTGTGTGTGGTCACATAAACCAATTGTTTAACAGCAGCCACAGTAGGCCTTTTGATACCCAGTAGTAACAGTCACTGATTGTGCAGATAATATCCTGCCTATAATTATCTTTGATAAGCAATATTTACAGAATAGGAGATCTTTGAAAACCTGATGTTGATTCTCATTTTAATCAGTTTAATCAGCTTGCATGTTTTTTTTAATGCAGAGGATGTTAAAGGGTACCAATCATAGGGAGCAGATCGGGACTTGAAAATTGCAAATAGTGGGGAGAATCCGAGCTCTCTCATGATGCGCATGTTTATGATGCTACACATACCCAAAATGAATGTGTCAACAGGCTCACTCATTATGTGCATACATGTGACCAAACATGGCCACTGCCAGTGGGAGCTCCCTCTCAGTGTGGGCAACACAGTGCTCCCGGAGCATGTTTTGGCCAAAATAGTATTGTTTGTCTCAGCCAGAGCACATGTTCTATTATCCTGCACCTCCACTGGGGGAAATAATTTTCCTGTAGATTCACACATATACAACTATGACCATGTACCAGAAGATTACCTTGTTTGGCAGCCTTCACATTTGGTGATCTTATCTGATCCTGTGTACTTGATGGGATCTTCAAATCTGCCGATATCCGCAGACAATTTTTGGACCTTGAGCTAACAATCAGGTTAGAAAAGGACCCTACACACAAGTTTTGAAGCCATTACACACAACACATTATGGCAAGCACAAATAAGGGCCTCTTTACATCGGAAAGCACGTAAAGTGCAATTTCAAGCATAATTATTATGTTTTCACCCATAATGCAGCAGTTTTTCCCAGAATTCCAGTGTTAAGGTAGGAACTGGGAGTTGCATCTGATGCAGTTGGAGCGTGGTGTGTCAAACTTAGTTGTACTCAAACTTTGCTGTAAATTAGAGGCATGTAATTTGCACACCCACACACTACGGCGCTGGAGCCTGCTACCTGGAAACATGCTGTCACCCTTACAGATAAAAACCAAAAGAAATCCATATAATCAACAATACTGGCCATCTCTAATGCACAAAAACTGCATATAAATATCTTATTATAAGTGGTGAATCCTGACATAAGACTAATGCATAAAACAACCCCTGATTATCCTTTACTGACCCAAAAAACAGAGAACACTATACACCAAGCAAAATTGCATTCTTGGTTTCTAATTGATTTGCTTTTTCTCTGTAATTTTAAGACTACAACCTTGTACTGGGATTTATAACCTTTTTCTCATGGGAACCAAATTAAAGGGGACCTGTCAGCCAGACACAAAAATCTGTATGATAAAAGTCCTTTCCAAATTAAACATGAAATCCAATTTCAATTTTGTATTAAAGCATTCATAGTTGTTGTAAGCGCATTTAAAAATATCAGCTGTCAATCAAATATTGTCTGCTCCTCCTCTATGCCTTAGGCATAGAGACAGGGCAGACAATTACTTTCACTTTCCATTCAGCACTTCCTAGATATCACTGCTCTCCCCACATTCCCCAGTTCTCTTCACAGTTTAATTGTGTAGCCAGTGCATGGGGATGGACATCGGGCAGGCCCGGACTGGCCATCTGTGGGATCGGGCAATTGCCTGATGGCCTGCCCTCTTCCTAAAGTGAATGGGCTGCTGGGACCTTTCTGCTATGCAAATAGGCTGATGAAGGTGCCGATACAGTTCAGCCCGCCCCTAGACTCACTAGCCAATAAAAAAGCAAAGCAGCTACCTGCGAGGGTCTGGAGGCTGACAGCGCATGTGTACATCACGGTGCATAGAGCAGGAAGTAGCAGAAGGCTGTGCGCATTTGGTGAAAGCAGCACTTGTTTCAAGACTGGCAGGTATAATCAGGGAGGTTCAGAAGAGCTAAGTGCAGCAGCTGCTTGCTCCAAGAGTATTGTTTCTCTTCGAGATGCCCCCGCCCCTTTTTTTTAAACAATGTTAAAAATATCTAGGACAGGAAATATTCACCCCAAATCCCACTCTCATTGGCCTTCAATCTTGCTTTTCATATAGTGTGTATATAGGAAAACAAATAATCCTGCCAGCATAGTAATGCTACACATTATGTTTTGGGTTTCTGTACCAGCCCAGGGTAACCACAGCCCTTTAGCAGTAAAGATCTGTGAATCCAGAAATGCCCCAGTAGCTCCCCAACTTCTGTTGTGCTAATCCACAGCATCTGATCTGAATCAAAAGCTAATGCAGCACCTAGCAAGATGCAGTGTATAATGAAGTTCAAGGTGCAGTGTTCATAGTCTTTATTGTGGGACATGCCTGGATTTGTGGCAAGACCACAATGGCCCTGGCCTAGGGTAGCAAGAAGTAGTCAATTAGCCTAGGGGCATCCACAGTAAATCCAGGCCTGTGTGTGGGATATAGTTTTTTTTTTTTTACATTTTTTCTTATTTTTCATTATGTTTAATCCCATTAGTTCCTAAAATAATAGGGGACTACAGTGCATCTAATGTATTGTCACCTGACAGTTTTATGGAAAGTAGCACCAAAGGATAAAATAATTTCTTGAATCATCCCATAGTGTATGTAACAAGTAACTATTTCTAGACACAAAGCCATCCCACTGAAATATAGATAAATTTTATATCTTATTCTGTGTGTAATATTATAGTTTGTACAGTTTTTATTAGGCTCCCTCATCCAAGGGCTGGGAATGGCAGGAGCCTGCACATAGCAATGTGGCTATTAGTTTCTGAATTCAGGTGCACATGCCACTGTGGCAGTTGGGTTTTGTTCTCAGACCAGAGCGCATCTTTGAGCCTATAATCATTTTTTTTTCCAACAGGAAAACCAATTTTTATCATTCATGGATAACATTATTCGACTGGATTTCATTCCTCTAGCCACGAGCAGCGAGGAGACTCCACTTTAACCCGTTAAGGCAGACATTATTTTCTAAAAAAGGAATGAATTGGACAGTGATATTCTTTGACTGGATTTCATTTCTCTTTCCAAGAGCATCAAGGAGACTCCACTGCAACCCCTTAAGGCAGACATTAACTTGGAAAAAAAGGAATGAAATGGACAGTGATATTCTTCGATTCGATTTCATTCCTCTAGCCATGAGCATTGAGGAGACTCTACTTCAGCCTCTTAAAGGGGACATTAGTTTTGAAAAAAGGAATGAAGTGGACAGTGATATACTTCGACTGAATTTCATTCCTCTTTCCAAGAGCATCGAGGAGACTCCACTTCAACCTCTTAAGGCAGACATTATTTTGGAAAAAAGGAATAAAGTGGACAGTGATATTCTTCGACTGGATTTCATTCCTCTAGCCATGAGCATCAAGGAGACTCCACTTCACCATCAAGAATAAAAGGAGCTACAGAGGGGACAGCACTGAACAAGGAAATGAGAGGAAAAAAGCAAAAGTTCAGTGCTTAGTCAACAGTGAGGAAGAAGAGAAGGTAGAACAGAAGAAAGCAGAGAAGAAAGGAGAGCCAACAAAACTGCCCCTAAGCATGTAGGACAGTCGTGAATCTGGAGGTAAGGAGAAGCAGGCAGTTAATATCATAGAAAACCACCAAGCTAATAATGTATTTTCTGCTTTACTGTGTAATATTTAACTCTATTGTTGCTCTGTATATAATTTCTTATGCTCAATGTATAATCCTACTTATTGTACAGCACTGCGGAATATGTTGGCAGCCACCATGCTTAAACCCAGATATGACCAACATGATTTGCAGCACTGTACAATAGAAGGGGATATATATTACAGACATACTAACCCAGGTAAAGATAAAGGAGCCGTGCCTATTAAAGTTCATTTAATTTTTTTTTTGCACCAACTAAATCACAAATACAGGAAGCAAAAACCCTGTGTAACACCTATAATAATATGAACACATTTTGCACTAGATTTCCACATGAGAACACAAATTGTCCCTGTATTATGGCATCACTTGTGCCCAGTAGGAAGTGCAAAATGCTGGAATTCTAGATTAATTTCAGGAAAGAAATAGATGACCCTCTGGACATTTATTTAGATATGTGTGTGTAGCATGGAGGTGATTCTAAAAGCTAGCAATCCTCTGAATGCACGTATATGTGCAGAAAGCATATAGCGTTTTTTCCTTATTTTGGATTTTAGACTTTGGTTATGAAGAAAACTGACTGTCCAATATCATTTATCTTTGTGTAAAGACCACTGTCAGCTTAGTCCCATGGTTTGAATTCATGCTTGGAATTCTTGGGAGAGGTATTAAGAAAAGGGCCGTGTCACATTCAGGGAATAATAAACTTTGAGGATGGGGGCTGTCTTCTATAACCTTTCACCCCTTCCCCTTAAATCTAATCTCTACTTTGCAGGAATTTAAAAAACATCCTGATGACCGGCAATGGACATATAAAGGACATTTTTGGTGGTAGGAAAATAAGAGGCGGGACTGGGACATTGAAATATATGGCCCCAGGTGAGACACTCCAAATGAATTTATATACAGTAGCTCTGAGGCACTTGAGCATCTGATCTCTCTGTGATGAGTGGCCAAATCACTGTATAAAGGTTTATTTAAAAGCATGAGGCACAACCATGTTCTAGAAGTAATTAACCAATAGTTTCTTTGCAAGGTCCTGGACATGAAGGGCTATGATGTCGGGCAGATCGGTGGTCACTCGGGATTGTCATCTGTAAACAGAAAAACAGCTCCTTTCTACAAGGGCTCCCACAGGGAAAAATACACATTTGTCATTCAGGATGAGTCAATTTTTCCAGAAGGGCTTAGCTCAGATTTGGAAGATCTTCTGCAAAAAGTGGAGATTTTGAGAGGAGGTTCTAGTCCTTTTATAACATATCTATTCCCAGGGACATAATGGTGTTCCTTCAGTTCCAGCAGCAGCAGCCCTGTTCCTGACATTCCCACTTACTGATTAGTTTGCAATCTGACCATAAATTAATTACATCTTTTTATTTTTTAGCTCCCAGAGAAGGACCCTGAAAAACAACTAGTCTTCATGGAGAACATTCGGAATTCGGTTTTTCTAGACACAGAGCCATCCAACTGAAATATAGATAGATTTTATATTTTATTGTAATATTATAGTTTGTACAGTTTTTATTAGGCTCCCTCATCCAAGGGCTGGGAATGGCAGGAGCCTGCACATAGCAATGTGACTATTAGTTTCTGAAGTCAAGTGCACATGCCACTGTGGCAGTTGGGTTTTGTTCTCAGACCAGAGCGCATCTTCGAGCCTATGATCGTTTTTTTTTCCAACAGGAAAACCAATTTTTATCATTCATTGATAACATTCTGCGACTGGATTTCATTCCTCTAGCCACAAGCAGCGAGGAGACTCCACTTTAACCCCTTAAGGCAGACATTATTTCCAAAAAAAGGAATGAAGTGGACAGTGATATTCTTTGACTGGATTTCATTTCTCTAGCCACGAGCAGCGAGGAGACTCCACTTTAACCCGTTAAGGCAGACATTATTTTCTAAAAAAGGAATGAATTGGACAGTGATATTCTTCGATTTCATTCTTCTAGCCATGAGCATCGAGGCAACCCTACTTCAGCCTCTTAAAGGGGACATTAGTTCCAAAAAAAGGAATGAGGTGGACAGTGATATACTTTGATTGGATTTCATTCCTCTAGCCACGAGCATCGAGGAGGCTCCACTTCAGGTCCTTAAGGCAGACATTATTTCCTTAAGAAAGGAATGAAGTGGACAGTGATATTCTCCGACTGTCACATTCAAGGAATAATAAACTTTGAGGATGGGGGGTATTCTATCACCTTTCTCCCCCTTCCCCTTAAATCAAATTTCTACTTTGCAGGAATATAAAAATCAACAACATCCTGATGACCGGCGATGGATATATAAAGGACATGTTTGGTGGTAGGAAAATAAGAGGCAGGACTGGGATATCGAAATATATGGCCCCAGGTGAGATACTCCAAATGAATTTATATAGCTCTGAGGCATTTGAGCATCTGATCTCTCTGTGGTGAGTGACCAAATCACTGTATAAAGGTTTATTTAAAGCATTAGGTACAACCATGTTCTAGAAGTAATTAACCAATAGTTTCTTTGCAAGGTCATGGACATGAAGGGCTATGATGTCGGAGCAGATTGGTGGTCACTCGGGATTGTCATCTGTAAAATGGCCAGCAAAACAGCTCCTTTCTACAAGGGCTCCCACAGAGAAAAATACACATCTGTCAGTCCATTTTTCCAGAAGGACTTAGCTCAGATTTGGAACATCTTCTGAGAAAAGTGGGGATTTTGAGAGGAGGTTCCTAGTCCTGTTATAACATTTCTATTCCCAGGGACATAATGGTGTTCCTTCAGTTCCAGCAGCAGCAGCCCTGATCCTGACATTCCCACTGATTGATTAGTTTGCAATCTGACCATAAATTAATTACATTTTTTTGTTTTTTTAGCTCCCAGAGAAGGACCCCAAAAAACAACTAGGCTTCATGGAGAACATTCGGAAACACACAGTTTTTAATTCCATCAACTGGGAACAGCTGGAACACCCCTATCCAGCCTGAAGTAGTAAGTACATGACTTCTATATATATAAGTAATTCATGCACTGCATAAACACAGTTTTGGGTAAATAGTAAAGTTTGCTCTAGGAAAGTTTTGGAAAATTTTACAACTCAAAATAAGAAAACATTTCTCTATTAATTTTATGCCTTTTTATTTTGTCAGAAATATACATAACTTAATTAGCTTCCACTATTTGTAGTTTTATGGTGTCAAAAGGTCCAATAAGTGGCCGAAGAATTGCATAAAGCAAGAATAATACCCACTACAGTATGTGTGTCCTGAATGAGATCACGGGAGGGGGGGCATTCTGAACCCATTATAGCCTGTGCACAAACCTTACTTATACTTAGAAACCATACATTTATAGCAATGGACTTATACACTGTACATCGGTATCATATGTATTTACTTATGATACAGTATGTTTTTACTGAATGTGGCCCCTATTTTGGCCCTTACCTCTGGCCCCTATCTTTGGCGCTTACCATCTGCCCCTAACTTTGGCCTTTACCACCAGCCAGTATTTTTGGCTCATACCACCAGCCACTATCTTTAGCCCATACCACCGGCCACTACCTTTGTCCCCTCCATCGGCCCCCAATTCTGGCATTTACCCTCAGCCACTAACTTTGGCCCATACCACCGGCCCCCAGCTCTTACAATCGGCCAATATCTTTGACCCATACCATCGGTCACTATCTTTGGCCTATACCACTGGCCACTACCTTTGCCCCATACCACTAGCCACTACCTTTGCCCCTTACCATTACTTGTGGCCCACTGGGCCCAGCCTTTTTTTAGCACACAGGTGTTCCTACCTGTGCTTGGGTCCAGCTCTACTTCCTTTAGTTATATCTGATACATTTGGCTAAAGGATATAACTAAAGGACTCTCAATTAATAATAGAATAGAATTAGAATTTTATTGTATAGCATAAGGAAAACTATAGAGTTCAACATAAATAGCACATAAAAGAGACTAGAGGATAGGATGCCAGAGCATTAATGCATTTCATACATCATTGATCCAGGGACTAGCTGCCAAATTGGAATCAGGAAGGCATTTTTCCCATATGAGCCGCATTGGAAACAGATGTTTTTTTTTTCCATCCTCTGGATCAATTAATAGGAATTGTATGAGCAAAGGATTGAACTGCACAAATCTCTTTTCAACCTTTGCTACAGTGTTACTATGTAGTGGGCAGGACGAAATATTTCAAATAAATAAAATAGCAGAATATAGGAAGCAAAAAGCACAGGTACCATACATCAGGTAACACAAGATACACTAACACAATATAAGAAGAGTGTAGGATAAATAGGATATGGACAGGGAAACAGGGTCAATAAGCTATGTAGAACATAAAGGTAGGGTATGTTAGATAGGGAGTAATGGAAGTGAAGGAGTCAGGAAGGATTTTTTACCCAACTGAGCCATACTGGAGACAGATGGGGTTTTTTGCCTTACTGCAATAGAGTTATAGGATAGAGTTAGGTAGGGACCTGCTCAGAGAGTCTACCTTGATGTGGTGGCAGGCTTGATATCTTTTGGCCAAATCTATTTAATGGCACTAAATTAGCAGAGTGAATATGCACAGCCATTCAGTTGAACAGCACTATACGATTTCTGATGGGGAACCCAATCCTTATAAACTACTGCTCATCCATTGTTTAACTGCCAGGCTTACTGCCAATCAGATCCCAACTGCACACTGGTTATGTTCTTACCAGGGTTCATTAATGTGACACTGGGTTTTCTTTTTTTTTAATTCAGACGTGGTTTATTAAAAGTCATAAAGAAAACAGTTACAAGCAGTTTGTCACATTAATCGATACCAAAGAGTTCCATCACAATTACCAATATTTAACATATAAGTGGCAAATATCATAGCATACTGTTCAAAATACATATTACATCCTAGTACCAAACTATACAGGTAATTACAAGATACTGTTTATTTATACAACCCATTCCATCCATTTTTCCCAAATGTTATGATATTTTTTACAACTGCCTCTGTTCTTTTATATGAGGCTCTCTAGGGTGCATGACTGTTTAACCTCCTTCATTCACTGCGAGGCAGTGGGTGGTAATGGGTCCTTCCATTCCCGCGTAATCAGCTTTTTAGGTAGGAATAGGCATTCTTTGATAAAAATGCTTTGGAGATAGGTAAAGGTGTTGTTAAGACCAATTCTGAATATGCATACTCTAGCTATTCTTGTTAATTGTATCTTTAGGATTTCATCCAGGTTATCTAGAACTCCTGCCCAATATTGTGTCAGTGCAGTACACTCCCACACTATATGACAAAGTGAGGCCTGTTGTGCACGGCACCTGGGACATTCAGAGGAAAGTGTGGGGAAAATGCGGTATAATTTAGCTGGGTAATAATAAGCTCTATGTATAAAATAGAGTTGTATCATATGATCTCTATAATTTAACTGATAGTGAGGAGGCAAGCAGCTCATCCCACTCCTTGTCATCCAATACCCCCACATCTCCTTCCCACTTTCTCTTTAGGGTTTCAAGAGGTTTGTTAAATAGTGCGGTATGGAGATTTGCTTATCTCCTAGATATAAGGCCTTTTGTAGAGCCTTGCATTAAATAGTCAGTCAGGCTGTATTGGGCTAGTTGAATTGCTTGCTGCCTATTCTGCCTCTTCAGTCTACTTTTTATTTGGGTATAGCCCAGCCATTGGTGCACTGGCAATTGGAAGTTGCGCTGCAATGTGTCAAAGGAAATCAGTGTGCCCTCTTGCCACACATCCCCTATTGTAAGAATCCGACTCCTTTCCCATATTGGGTTTTTCACTAGTCTAGCAATACCTGGGAAGCATGTTACTCCACAGGTCTGGTGCAGCAGTTTATCTGCTTTTATAAGTTGTATTGCCTTCCACCAAATCAAGCGCATAAATTGCATGACTTGGTTTTTGTATGCTGACTCTTGTGGTTTTTTAAAAAGGAGCCATTAGAAGGGGGTCCCTGTGGTACCTAGCAGTGTTTTATGGAGTTGATACAACGACTCATGCAATGTTTCCTCTACCCAGGCAGCAAGGTGGCTTAGCTGTGCCGCCATATAGTACAGAAAAATATTAGGAAAGGACACCCCTCCCCTGAAATTTATCTCTGGTTAAAGTATTTAGGCTCAAGCGGGGGCGTGTGCCGGCCCAAACCAATTGCCTAAGCATTGAGTCTAACTTGGTGAAAAAGGACTTTTTGATTAATATGGGGGATTGAAGTAGTACATATGTCAGTTTGGGAAGAAGAATCATTTTAATGAGTTGTATTTTCCCCCTAGGACTTAACAGTAAGGATTCCCATGCCCTAAATTTTTGTTATGATGGCCAACAGCGGTGATACGTTTTACCTTATAGAATTCAGTGATGGCCAATTTGATCACTACTCCCAAGTAGGTGAATTGGTTAAAAATGTGACGTGGCCACAATATAAACACATTGTAAAAATTAAACAGTTAGTTCATCAGTTGCAGGGGTTCAAGAGCTGAGGAGCAGAGAAAAGAAAATCGAAATCGTATCATAATGTGGCTGTGCCCCTCGAGGCATCCCCAGATCAAAGTTATGTACTACAGGGTAGGAATTAGGGGTAGGCACCTGCCTAGGACACAACGAAACAATGGCGCTGGGAAGGTACCTGTCTTCTGCCTACCCCATGTTCGCTGCTCTCTCCCGCCTCCCTCCCCTCCAGTGCTCTGCACATGCGTGTGCACATTACGTTTGAGGGCATGTGTGCATGAGGTGGGGGGAGCACGGTGGTGTGCCGGGTCTCCTAGGGTGTCCTGTACTCTTGGCCCAGCACTGCATTAGAACACGGGCCAAGACACTTACAGAAGTTCTTACAGAAGCTGCTTGACTGGAAGATTGCTAGTTCTGTGCGTCTCCCAATCAAGGTGGAAAACCAAACACTGACTGATATGAGTGGGAAAGTGACAGAGATGCTGTGAGAATGAAAGTGACCATACTGTGCAGACAGTCAAAAGCTTATGGATGAAGATTGGGTGAAATGGATTAACACTGTTAATTTATCAGGGATGGATGCTATAAGATCTGTTGGGATTCTCAAGTACTTCTCCCAGAGAAAAGGAGCCTTATGGAGTTTAGTGAAGTTAGTCATTATGGGATAGTTGCTTACCCAAGTAACATTTTAGGGGATTTCATATATTTCATGGATCTCTTCTACTTCTGTTATGTCGGCTCAAGCCAAACTGTAATAATAAGTCAAAATGCTGGAGTCTGAGTTTTCAGATATTTTGTGTCGTTCTCATTATGGTCAGATTCACGACTGATTCTAAAAAGATTACTTACTGTATATTTGTGTATTCCAAATAGCACTGTAACTGACTTCATGCTATTCAAAGTACCCCTTTAGGCCTAACAGTCTGAGGATTAGAGTCTGACCAAAACCACAGCTGGATATAATGCAGTTACATTTTGTGAACAGCCCCATCAACATTATAAGGTATAAGGGTTTATTTTTAAATAATTAGTAAGACCAACTAAATGGGATGAGTTCATGGAAACCCCAGATTATTCATGGAAAACCCAGACAAGACAAACTCACGTGTACAGATCTGGCATATATTACACTGTTAGGGCATTGGCACACGGTTAGATTTGTCACCCGCAGTGTGCTATCATTGGCAACAAACCTTCCAAAATGCCTTGTAATTGTAAATTATAGGGAATCATGATAGAATGTGAAGGGAGGCAATGGCATTTTCAGTAAATCTATTGCCCGCAGGAGTGCAGAGTCAACCGTGGGTGACAAATCTTACCAGGTACAATTGCCCTAATGCAAACACAAGCATGTAGCTTGCCTTGGGGTCTGTGGCAGTTAAAATATGTTGAACTTTTTTTGCTCATTATTTTGATAAATACTATGGGGCAAATTTACTTACCTGCGAAAATTCGCCAGCACTGGCTTTGCACACATCGCAACACTTCGCCAGGCGTAAATTCGCCTGGACAATGCTAATTCACAAAGATCCGAAGTTGCAAACAGGGTTCCAAACACTTGCGAAGTTGCGCCAGCGAAAATACAACCAGCAGTTCGAAGTTACGCTAGCGTTGGCTAATTTGCATACGGCGTGCAGTTTAAGTACAATGACCGTATATGCTGCAGCAAATACATTACACTATACAAGGCCAGGGAACCTTAATAAAATTATATAGAGTTGTTATAATGCCCTACACATGTGCCCACAGTATAGTTTAGGTGCCATATGTTATCAAATGTAGGATTGAAGGAGGGTACCCCGAAAAAACTATTTTGATCTTTTTCAGCCTATCACCCTGTAAAAAGTAAAAGACGCCAGCGTTTTTTGGGACTTGGAAAAAATTTCAACTTTTTTTTAGACCAAGTCCTGTCTACTCTATTGCACTTCGTCTGGTTTGAGGTGGCGAAGGCAAGTCTGGCGATAGAGGTAACTTTCAGTAAAAACAAAAACTTAGTGAATTTGCATAGTAATGCTCTTTTGCCAGAGCGAAAATACGACTGGCGTTAGAGTGTGAAGTTGCGCTGGAGTCTATCACCTTCTCTAGCGTAATTACGCCAGCGCCCGTTAGTAAATTGGCGAAGTGCCCAAATTTTCGCCAGCGTTAGCCACTTCACCCTTTAGTAAATTTGTCCCTATATCTTTAAAAACATTTAAATAAGGTGCTGACAGTTTTTATGTATTGCTGAAAGTTGGTGATCCTTTTTAGGCACCCACCATGATCCAAAACACTAACATTTTGACTCAGCTGGTGCACCTTTTCTACACAAAAGCTGCTGAGAGCTTCTCACCCTCCTTTCCTGGTTAATCCTTGAATGAGCTTGGAGGGGCAAATGCACAGTACAATAGGATCAGTGGTGTAACTATAGAGGAAGGTGGGGGAGGCTGGGGAACAGGGGGGCTCGGACCGCAGGGTCTTCTTCCGCTAAAGTTATGTGGAACCTCTCTGCCCACCTCTCTCTTACCTTCAACTAGGGAAGGGGGATGCAGGCAGCTGAGTGGGGAAGGGGGTGGAATGTGGGTGGACACAGGGCAGGGAATGGGCTGGCAGGAGGGTGGTTGGGGATTGTAGTGCATCTGGCCCCTCTGAAGATTATTTTGCAGGGGGCTTATAAGAAAGAACCCCCTGGGCTGGTACATTTTTTTATAGAGAGGCACATGGGCCCAGAGCAGGTTAGTGATTTGGCTTTATGCTGTTGCTGTGTCCCCCGTATCAAATTCCCAATTCAACCTGGTAAGGTGGACCCTATGAATGTGTCTAGCAGTGAGCCAGCGTTCATTTTAGCAACACTTAAACCTAGGAAACAAATAGGTGTTCACCCCCAAATGTCTCAATAATTGCCCACCAGTCTAGATTCCAAGTGTCTCTATGAGAGTGTATACATATTGTCCACAAATCTCATGTTAAGTAGCCTTCAAGATGGACTCCAATGGTGGCTAGACCTTAAGTTTGGGAGTCACAGGATTAGGTTTTAGTTTATGAGATACAATAACATTTTGTATGCTACAATAATGGTGGTTGGGCACTCAAGAAAGTAAAGCTTTTGAGTATAATCTAAATTAGCCATAAATTAACCCATTAATGTTAAACTGGTGAGTAATGTCTGAAGCCAAAACTGTCCTTTTATTAGATTTAGGTTAATAAAGGTTTGTGGAATTTTTAGGGAGTTAGAACTTGTGGATTGTGGGAAGAAAAGGGACAGTCAAATACATGTGCCCATTACTAAAGCAACTAGATTATGTATTCTAATTTACACAGGACAGTGGTTTTCAGACTCTTTTTGGATAAAACATCCCTTGAACATTTCTCCAGGCCCACAGCTAATAATGCTATAATAATGCTATAGATACATGAAAATACTCTTACCGTATATACTCGTGTATAAGCCGACCCGTGTATAAGCCGAGGTACCTAATTTACCTAAGAAAACTGGAAAAATGTATTGACTCGTGTATAAGCCTAGGGGCCCCATGTCAGATTTCAAAATGTGAATGTGTAAATGTGTAATCATGTTTTATGGCATAGAAATCTATCTAAAACGATTTAAAAGAGCCTCCCCATAATTCCATCAGCAGGAACATGACACTGCAAAAATATGCTTACCCTGAGAAGGATCAGTGTGGGCCAGGTTATAAATAGGACACAGTTCTCTAGCACAGACGCATAGTGATGCCACTGCTGATCCGACGGGGTGAAAACATCAAAATCCCTCATAAAATGGCTGGAGAAATGTTCCCCTTTACACCCAGCACCCTGCGAGCCCTGCAGAGACAGAGGGAGCAACTGGAGAGCGAAGATCGAAGGAGAGCGTTGAGCATCGAACTCTTGTCCCGCAGAGCTTTGACTTCCAGCCCAGCAGTGCGACCCCCTGTGACCCGTAGGCACCGCTTCTGTAGGGACGCCGCCATCCACAATGCTTTGTACACCGGAGACATGGAGAGGCTGAAAGGGATATTTAAAGAGAACGGCTCAGCCGATGTCTTGGTGGAGACCATCAGCGAAGAGTTACAGTGGTGTCCAGAGATGGGTAAGATGAAAACAAACATGACCTCTCTGTTTCCAGGTTCTGGGATATGATATTAATATTTCCTTCCCTGTCACGATCGCCGCCCGGAGCAGGTCCAGGAGCTCCGGGCGGCGCGTCCTTCCCTGCCGGCGTTCGCTCCCAAAATGGCGGCGCCCATGGCCGCCACGTGGGTAGTGGCGCCGGCCGCTACCCACGTGGCGGCCATGGGCGCCGCCATTTTGGGAGCGAACGCCGGCAGGGAAGGACGCGCCGCCCGGAGCTCCTGGACCTGCTCCGGGCGGCGATCGTGACAGTCAGTCACAGACAGTCCTGCGCTATGGGAGAGGGAGGTGTGTTGGGGCCGCGGAAGGAGCGTATCTACGGTATGACCCGCGTATAAGCCAAGGTTGAGTTTTTCAGCACATTTTGGGTGCTGAAAAACTCGGCTTATACGCGAGTATATACGGTACATGCACAGTTTAACCAACAAATAAGTGTTCCTTGCGAATCTCGCCTTCATCTGCCCCCTCCAACAGCAAAGTTTATAAATTAAAAGGAAATTCTATATGTAGCACCCTATTATGTGTGCAGACTGTTTGAACATTATAATGCGGGGCTATAATTAGTATTAATGGGCAATGGATTACTAAGTGCTCCCCTGATGTGATAAGACAGAGACTGCAAATATTTGATATTTCTGGGGGCAGAACTGTTGCTTGGGGTTAAGAACTACATTTTCAACGAGCCCTTGCTACAGGAAGTGCACGGAGACAGCCAATAGGAGCCCAGCCCAGGAACTGGAAGAGGAGGGGGAATTAACCAGCAAGGAGGACTGTGCTATGCTGGAAGACTTAGTGACTGGGACAGTTGTGTTGCAGCCAGTTTTAGTGATTAGCCAGAAAGAGAAGCTGTCACTAATCTGCAGAGGAAGACACTGCAGTTTTGCTGAAACTTGGTTCCTGTTATTCCCTGGAGGGAAAGCGCACAAGGTCCCAGTAGTCAGTGTGATCCTGGGTTGTGGCCTTCCAGCCAATTTGATCAGGACAAAGCTACAGTGAAAGGAGAAGCAGAATTCCCTTTGAACTGAGTCACCTTTAACCCCTGCCTTGCCATTTTGGGAGCTTACTATTCATATTGTATCTGTGAGACATTATTACAGTCATCATCTGAGAGTGTTTCAGTGAACCTGCAAAGCTATTGAGGTGACTTCAGGGATTACACAGCCACCTCATCCAGCTGCAAGGAATGTAAGTAAGGCTGACAGCATTGCTTTCATCACAAGGGGCCCCCACCGGTGTACACTATATCCAGCTGGCAACTTGTCGGGGGAACTTAGGTGTGCACACCAGGGTTATGCTGGGGCTATTCTTATTGAAATCTCATTGTTGTTACAGTAATACGTTACCTATTTTACTCCATATCTAACCTTTTCTTACAGCTTCAGCTGTTTAATAAAGTAAGGCTGTGCCTGTTGCATTGCCATTCTTGTTTGCCTGTTCACTGGAACTGGGGTGTCACCAGTATACTTTGCAAGATCATACCCATTAGCACAATTTCATAACACACTCACGGGTGTGCTACATATACTATATATATATATATATCTATCTATCTCTCTCTCTCTCTCTCTCTCTCTCTCTCTCTCTCTCTCTCTCTCTCTCTATATATATATATATATATATATATATATATATATATATATATATATATATATATATATATATATATATATATATATATATATATATCTATATCTCTCTATATATATATATATCTATATCTCTCTATATATATATATATCTATATCTCTCTATATATATATATATATATATCTATATCTCTCTATATATATATATATCTATATCTATATCTATATCTATATCTATATCTCTATATATATATCTATATCTCTCTATATATATCTCAAATACAAGAGGTCCTCTGCCCTCAACCCATTATCAATATATTTAAGACGGAGACATTTTGTGCATACTGCTACTAAAAAATGCCTTGCCCTTTAAACAAAACAGGGATTGTTTGTCCATATATTGCAATATATTTAAGCTGGCCAACTACATCAAAGTCATCCCATATCTGGCCAGTCCTATGCTCAATTTTATCTAATTCATTAAGAATTCTATTGCTTCATTATACTAAGTTTTACCTGCAACTTAGATAAGTTAGCAGAGTCACATCTAGAATTAAGGGCATTTGTGCTCGAGTAGCAGAATAATAAAGGTGTTTGTGATCGGAGACAGTGTTTCCATCAAGGGCACAAAGTGATGTCCGTCTACACCTTGCTCTCAAGATTTTCCAGGGATATCTGTTCCTCTGAAATCCCAGGTCCCTTCAGATATTTTTGGTAGGTTTTTTTGCTATTCACTGAGCAGGCTCACTACTTCATCTCTTTCAAATCAGATTGCATCTTAAAAAAGAGTGTTTCCCCACCTGAAAAACAGAATGGCTCCTGATTGGTATGATTTCTCCATTAATCTTTGTTTTCTCAATTCCTTCTCATTTTTTTACATATTAAGAAAACCTTTTTCCTGCAAAGCATACAGCTTTAAAAAAATGATCTTAATACTAGATAATGAGAATTAAAATAAAGGGGATGTAAACTGTTCTCAATAAATAAATGAATGAACAAACATCATGTTTTTGAATCATTATTTTACTAACAAAATGAATATACAGTAACTAAAGTTTATTTTTTGCTTGACAAAGAATAGAATAGTATTTGAAATTATTACATAGGGTGACAAGTCCCCTTAGAGAACAAAAAGCTTCACCGACAAATAGGCCTGAAATTCTGTACCAGGCCAAGGCGACGTCAGCTCTGAAGCAGTGAAAATCTGTGCAGATGCCTCAGTAGATCCCCATCTTCTTTTCTGCTGATTCTCTGTACATGCTCTGTGCTGCTGTCACTGACACTGAGCTTAGGGACCCACTCACAATATACAGAAATATGTCAAGATACAAGGCTGATTAGTAATTCATTTTATTCTCATTATTTGGAATCTCAGAAACCAGTTGCAATTTGCATGAGAATAATAATCAGCCCTGTAGCATCCCTAAATTTAGCTTCTCAACAGCTGCCAAAACCACACTGAGCATGTAAGTGTCACTGACACACCTTACAAAAAAGACGGTGACTTCCTGTGCCCAACTTTAATGGCCTGGACCATACTGTTATAGAGATTCTGTTATAGAGATGAAAAACCATGTCACCCATAGCAGATGCAATCTTCCGTGGGTGACAAACAGTGAAAGAATGGTGTAATGCTGAGTTGCTTTTATTCTTCCCTGTCCTCTACAAATGGATTCACATGACAGCCTTCAATCAGAAACTTGACAACATTTAAATGTTCTTGTGACAGAAAAAACAAGAAATAGAAAATATTTGAATGTTGGTAGGAACTCTTGAAGGGGCAGATTTACATAGGGTCGAATATTGAGGGTTAATTAACCCTCGATATTCGGCTGCCGAATGTAAATCCTTCGACTTCGAATATCGAAGTCGAAGGATTTACCGCAATACCTACAATCGAACGATCAAAGGAAAAATTGATCGAACGATTAAATCCTTCAAATCGAACGATTCGAAGGATTTTAATCCATCGATCTAAGGATTTTCCTTCGATCAGAAAATTGTTAGGAAGCCTATGGGGACCTTCCCCATAGGCTAACATTGGCCTCGGTAGGTTTTATTTGCCAAAGTAGGGGGTCAAAGTATTTTTTAAAGAGACAGTACTTCGACTATCGAATAGTCGAACGATTTTTAGTTCGATTCGTAGTGGATGGTCGAAGTAGCCATATTCGACCATTCGAATTTTTTCTTCTAATCCTTCACTCGAGCTAAGTAAATGGGCCCCTTGATGAATTTGAGGTTTAAACAATGCAGGTGCAGTTTATCTCTACAGTGATACCTTTTAAAGTTTACATATGGTAAACAGACACAGCATCTGGGGGGGCCAAAGAAGGGGGGGTCGCGGGCCGCCAGTTGGACAGCCCTGATATAGACCAATTGAAAAGTTGCTTGGAACGGACCATTCTCAAATATACTAATAGTTAACTTAAAGATGAACCACCTCATCTTCTAGTGTCCCAGCATACATAGTGTGTCTTTAATGGCGGCCTTGAGTCCCAGGGGAGGAAAGTGCTATATATAAACAATATTGCTTATGAAGCATTTAACTGACCTATTTACAAAGTCTATGCCCAAAACCCTGTCCAATAGTTATGACCATTTCTTACTATTATTCTTACAAGCACAGGGCTCTATTTAAAAAGTCTTTCAGCCCCTGCTGAACTTGTAGTCGAAGGCATGAAATAAAAATTGTCAAAAAATCCATGTTACAGAGGTAAAGCTGAGGCCTAAGGTGGCCATAGACAAGATTTTTCTCTCCCTAATGACCAATTTTAGTGCGATCTGTCAAATTATCGTGAGGTTAGGACATTTTCATTGTTCACAATGAAATTCAGGAAGGAATTTTATACACCTCAGAGGCAAATTGGAGAGGCTTCAAATAGGGTTTTTGCGCCTTCCTCTGGATCAAAAAAGGTTGAACTTAATGGATGTGTGTCTTTTTTCAACCTAACTTACTATGACATTTATCCATTGTCCAAATGTTTTCAGGGCCAAGCAGGCAGCTTACCACAGTTTTCCTGGCTTAAACTAGACGATATCGCTTGAAATTGTCTTTTTAGTTGACAGACAAATTGCACATTAAAACAATTGTCTCAAGATAAGCTTGGTCTTACAATAACAAAAACATCTTTTAAAAATCTTACCGTCTATGGCTAGCTTAACAGATCATGTCAAGCACCAAAAGCATTATACTGGTGGTTGGCAAAACACAGTGGTATAACTCACTTTCCTGGGCCTCCCTGCAAAAAATAATTGGGGCTCCCCAGCTGGTGGTGGTGCTCTGGCTATATTATGGCATATTAAAGCAAAATTCTCTTCCAAATGTAGTCCACTTGTGGAAAAGAGCAGCTGTTATGAAGTTTGAAGTATTGATGCTCACTCCAAAAAATGGTTTTGTTGTACACTGAAAACCAAGAACATTTCTGCCTGATTGAATAATAGCCAGCTGCATTGGCAAATGAGTAGATGAGTAGAGTAGAAATGAGTAGATGAAATATGAAGATACAGAAATTGGAAAGTTAAAGGGGTTGTTTACCTTTAAATTAACTTTGAGTACGATGCAGAGATTGATATTCTGATTTGGTCTTCAGTTGCTTTTAATTTTTTTTTTTATTTGCGGTTTCTGTTATTTAGCCTTTTATTCAGCGGCTCTTCAGTTTAATACATTAGCTGTTTGCTAGGGTCCCTAGCAACCATGCAGTGATTTGAATGAAAGACTGGAATATGAATATCAAAGTGTCAGAAGCAGAAGGCAAATAATTCAAAAACTATAAAAAAAATAACGAAGACCAATTGAAAAGTTGCTTAGAATTAGCAATTCAATAACATACTAAAAGTTAACTTAACGGTAATCCACCACTTTAAGAAGTAAAGTAGATTAGGCCTTTATCCAGCTTGTCTCACCTTCTCAGGGCTGACACACCTGCACTGTTCGCAGCAATAAAGTAGCACAGTCTTGTGCTGTATAGAGGAAGAAGATTGGCTAAATTGGATAGACTTCATTTTACACACATTTTCTGTCCTTTTTCCATGGCACTGGAGGATATTAAGCACTGGTGAAAAAACCTAGTATATTCTACCACCCTAAGGGCCAGGGAACACCAATGCCGGATTCCATGGCGCTGCACCTTGAGGCCACATGGTCCCAGCAGTGGGCGCTCACACGCCCCTGCCACACGGTCCTTAGTGATGTGGCTAGCACTAAAGGATAAAGTCATTTCTTAACACATCCCATAGTGTATGTAACAAGTACCTAATACTAGGCTCAGAGCAATTTGGCTTATACTTGTACTATTTTTTTAAAGTAATCAGTGTTATATGAAATATATTTCTTATTTTATTTTGTGTATAGTCATCATCATCATTTATTTATATAGTGCTGTCAAGCTCACAGGGGTCCCATGCTCCAAGGATCTCTCTATCCCTGAGCCTAACCACTTGAGTCTCTAAGCTGGCGGCCTTGTCCCTGAAGGGTACTAACCCTCCTGGTCTCCTCGTCAGAGCCTCTGGCTGCTCGCTAAATATCTCCTGATCCTGTCATTTACTGCTAGAATGATTATAACAGAATTGCCCTTGCACTATTCTGGAACCCTCCTTTGTACAAGGCCCTATGGAGCACCATTGTACTTTCTCCAGCAAGTGTGCAGCCCAAAGAGACTGAGCATATAGGACCTTCTCCTTTTATAAAATAGCATAGTGACATCTACTTGCTAATCACTGAACTGCCAGCACAATACTTTACGCAGGAAAAGGAAATAGTTTCCCTTCTATAACAGAGGACTCAATCTAGCTGACTAACTTATGCCCAGGGGACTGAAAGACCTAATGGTTGGCAACATTTTTACCATTCTATATTCTCCCCCTGCTTTTAGACATCAACGTTCTTGTTTGATAAATCAAAACTTTACCAATACTAAAACACTTTACTTTGAACATCACACTTCAAAAGTCTCTCCTGAGGTCTGTCAAGTGCAGCGTCGGACTGGGATGCCAGGGCCCCCCCCCCCGAAAACCTTAGACCATGGGCCTACCAGAAAACCTTAGGCCATAAGCCACCAGAAAATCTGATAGTGGGCCATTATCCAAACTATTATTCCTCCTCACTCAACCCCTTTATTCTCCTAGTACTTACTATATTCTTCCAGGGGACCAAAGGACTTAAAGGTTGGCAAAACCGTTACCCTCCTACATGTGTATAAGCATTAACCTGTAAAACCACCTAGCTGGTTACATTTGTACCCCGCTATTCTGTAACAGCATTCAATACAAAAGCCTATGCTGTCAGAAGTGTGAGGCCTCCTCCTTGTTACTGATTCAGCATATTTTATAGGGGAATTGTCATTATAGTCACATACATTGGTTGGATACAAAATATTTTTTGCATTATACAGTATTTGTGTAAATATTTCTTATTAGGCTCACCCAAGGACTGGGAGTGACAGGAGCCTGCACATAGCTGCAGTTTCTGCAGTCAGGTGCACATGCCACTGTGGCAGTTGGTTGCTTTAGTCAGGTGATCATGCCACTGTGGCAGTTGGTTGCTGAAGTCAGTTGCTCATGTCACTGTGGCAGTTGGTCACTTTGGTTTTGTTCTCAGACCAGAGAGGATCTGCGAGCCTATGAGCGATTTTTTTCAGAGCGAAAAAGCGATTTTTATTATCCATGGATAAAATTTTTAGACTGGATTTCATTCCTCTCTCCACCAACATCGAGGAGACTCCACTTCAGCCCCTTAATGCGGACATTAGTTCCAAAAAAAGGAATGAAGTGGACAGTCAAATTCTTAGACTGGATTTCATTCCTCTCTCAACCAGCAAGGAGGAGACTCCACTTCATCCCTTTAAGGAGGACATTAGTCCTGAAAAAAGGAATGAAGTGGACAATGATATTACTACCACCAAAAAGAAGAAAAGGAGCCACAAAGGAGACAGCACTGAGCAAGGAAATGAGAGGAAAAAAGCAAAAGTTCAGTGCTCAGTCATCAGTGAGAAAGAAGAGAAGGTAGAACAGAAGAAAGAAGAGCCAAGAAAACGGCCCCTAAGCATGGAGAACAGTCCTGAATCTACAGGTAAGGAGAAGCAGGGCAGTTAATATCATAGAAAATGCCAACCTTAATAATGTAATGATCTGCTTTTAATGTGTAATATATACATCTCTTCAGTTGGCTGCCTATATGTGTGTGTGTGTGTTTACTGGTTTTTTGGGAAAGCTAACTGTAATTAAAAGGACAGGTAAGTGTACTTAGACCTAGTCAGTCACAGCAACAAATCAGATTTCTGCTTTCAGTCAGATAACCAGTAATTGCTACCTGCTGATAAGTTGCTATAGGCGAGAAGACCAATATCAAACATTTTAATTTATTACTGTGTTTGCTTAACCAATCATATTACAGCTCTCAAGTACATCCCCTCATCCACTGAGCATGCACATAGTATAAAGCTAGTATATTGTGTCTTTCCTAAGAAGCCAAATGTTACAATCTGCAGAGCTTTGGGAGACAGTTATAAATACTTGTCATGTAGGCAACTTGCAACGAGCCAGTTAATTCATGTATTGCAATATCATTTTATATTAAATACAGGGGCGGTTGCTACTGGTATCATAACCAGCCATAATTGCACCCCAGTTAGGAAGCCAATGATTGCACCCCACTTTGGAAGCCAACAATTGCACCCCAGTTAGGAAGCCATGATTGCACCCCAGTTACGAAGCTATGATTGCACCCCAGTTAGGAAGCCAATGATTTCACCCCAGTTAGGAAGCCAATGATTGCACCCCAGACAGAAGGGCATGTTTGCACCCTAATCAAGAGATCATAATTGGATTCCAGTTAGTCATAATCCCCTATGCACTAAAGCAGGGATCCTGCTTGAACCCGTGAGCAACATTCAGAAAAAAAAGAGTTGGGGAGCAACACAAGCATGAAAATTTTTATTTGGGTGGCAAATAAGTGCTGTGATTGCCCATTTAGTAGCCTCTATGTGTATTGTCAGCCTACATTGAGGCTCTGTTTAGCAGAACACCTGGTTTTTATACAACCAAAATTTGCCTCCAAGCCTGGAATTCAAAAATTGGCTTCTTGCTTTGAAGCCAATGGGAGCAACATCCAAGGGGTTGGAGAGCAACATGTTGCTCATGAGCTACTGGTTGGGGATCACTGCACTAAATGATGAATTGATGGAAATGGCAGCTGAGATTTAAATTGCTAATAACAGAGGGTGACTTACAGCCTGCTGATATAGACTCTGCTCCTAATATAGGACTATTTGCATTATAATTCAGACAAAGCTAAAACATCTGTATGTGCCTTTAATGGGGTGGTTCACTTTTCAGTTAACTTTGCGTGTGTTACAGAATGGCCAATTCTAAGCAACCTTTTGGTTTGTCTACTTTATTTATGTTTTATAGATTTTAACCCTTTCCAGCTTTTAAGTGAGGGCCACTGACCCCATTTAAAACAAATGCTCTGTAAGGCTACAAATGTATAGTTATTGCTACTTTTTGTTACTCATCTTTCCATTCAGGTCCTCTCGTAGTCATATTCCAGTCTCTTATTCAAATCAGTGTATGGTTGCTAGAGTAATTTGGACCATAGCAACCAGATTGCTGAAATAGCAAACTGGAGAATGGCTGAATAAAAGCTAAATAAGTCAGAAATAATTTTAAAAAAATGAAAACCAATTCCAAATTGCTACAGAATATCGCTCTCTACATCAAGTTCATTTAAAGGCGAACAACCCCTTGGTTAATATTTAATATTTATATGTTAATGCTCCCCAAACCTAGCTGATTCTGGCCTGGTGCTTTGACAAAACTCCTTTTGGAAATATAGACTGTAAGGCCACTTAAAATCATGGAGCAAGAGAAGGATCTGTGTAGTCTGTGTATGTTCCTCCCTTCATAAATATCAGCACTGAATATAAGGGAAAATAATAATTTGTAAATAGTGTGGGTTTTTTTAACATATAATACTATATTCTATACTTGTCATATATACAAGATGCTATATACACTGAGAGCTCACCTGTTAGGACAGACCAAGAAACACTCCATGGTATTGGAAGATGAAACTGGGATACACCTCAGGGACTACTACTGGGACTAAAAATACAAATACACCAATACAGCTGTAATGTTAAACGTTATACTGTAAACTGGCACGCATGGGGCCTAAGTGACTACTACAACATACGTAGTCAGACTGGCTAACTAACACAGTAATTAATAAAGATATGTTCTACTTTACAGCTAAAAATGGTCAAGCTTAAAAGCAAAGCTCAGCTACATTCCAAAAGCTTCACAAAAATACACTAGTTCTAGATACTTTTTAAGGGGGTAATGAATGATCCTGTATTCCTGCCAATTATATAACTGATCTTTTTTTTTTTTTTAGAAGAAGGAGGTTGCAAAAAAAGACCGCGTCTTAAAGAGAAGAGGCCCCTCCCACTAAACATCAGCAACTACAAAATCCATGCAGTGCTGGGTCGTGGACATTATGGCAAGGTAAGTTGTTCTTTTATTCAGTCCCTTATTGTTACACCCAACCGCCTCCATGAGGAGACCTCCTGCCATAGCTTCAGAACCACAGTAGCCACAGATTAGAACTTATTAAGGGGCAGATTTATCAAGGGTCGAATTTCGAATTTGAAAAATTTCAAAATTCGAATTCAAAAAGACCAACCAAAATTAAATCAAAGGGTTTTTTGGCCGAATTGGTCCGTTTTCGATCGAATAGGTCATTTTCGGACGAATTAGAATCGTACGAATCAAAATTTCCCCCAAAAAACTTTGATCTTTCAAAGTCTACCAATTGACTCCAAATAGGTTCTAGGAGGTCCCCCATAGGCTAAAACAGAAATTCACCAGGCTTTAGATGGCGAATGGTCAAAGTCGAATTTTTTTTTATTTTTTATATATATAATCTTTATTTTTGGTTTATATAGCATACACAAAGATAACATCTCGACATTCTTTTTACAATAATAAAGCATGTTTTCCATACAGTGTGTTCATTCAAATGCTAGAGAGAACACTAGACATGGGGAAAGAGAAAAGATAACTACAAGTATCAATGCAAAACACCAGGGTGAACACTTCTTTTCTTTAGTTCTAAACTCTCTATCCCAATTATCCTTTCTCCATTGACCCCTCATAAACATAATTGAGTGTTAACCCATACTTATATTGCTTAGTATTAATGCGCTACTTATATCCTGTGGTAGAGAGTGTAATGTCACTACGTCCATCTCCCTTAATTTACATCATAAGAATTGATCCCCTGAAATGAATCGGCAGGGGGTGAACTGGTGTAGGAGGGATCTAGTGGGAATACCCTGGACAAGCAACTAAAAAAAAAAAAAAAATTATCGGAAAGGACAAAGTCACATTTTCAAAGAGACAGTGCATGATAAATTTCAAAATTCGAATTATCTAAAAAAAAAAATTTGTATCGCATTTGAACTATTCCCTAGTCAAAGTACAAAAAAATTAGCTTGAAATTTGATTTTTTTTTTTTTTGTAATTTCGACTTTTGATAAATCTGCCCCTGAGTGTGGTGACATAATAACCCTTTCACCGTCATTAAGTTGACTCTTTAATGTTGTATTTTTCCTTTGTTAGGTGATGTTGGCATCAATTTCCAGCAGTAGCCAGTTCGTTGCCATAAAGATGATGAAGAAGGAGTGGCAGAGAAAAATAGCCATCAGCAGAGAGCTCAGAATCCTGAGACTGGCTGCTGGGTGCCCTTTCCTCTGCCATTCATACGCAGCTTTCCAAACGCAGGTAAAGGGTTGTGCCAATAATGTGCTTTTTCTGAAACTACTGGTCTGTCTTTCCTACAAAATCAACCCAACACATTAGCATGTATTAGATGCTATATGATAACTACTTTACTAGCTGCCAAACTTTTTACTAAGAACGTTTTGCTAATTTACCCACAACATTATCCTAATATCCTATTCCTAATTATCCCACATATATGTAGCATAAAAACAACAATAAAATATTTGCTGTGTTTTAGCAGCATTCTCCCCCAACTTCTCCTCAAGAAGTCCCTATGACACTTGGGGTCCAGGCAATATGATTATTCTGTACTTCCCTATACCAACCCTATATGGGGCAATGTAGTAACAGATGTATTCTCCAGATTTTGTAACCCATAGCATACTGTTAGATATCTGCTTTCATGCGGCAGCCAAGTAACTGGTATATGCTGAGCCTGTCAGTGCAGCCACACTGAGCTGCTGATGAGAGTAGATCCGCTTCTCTCTGCCTGCCTACAAAACACAAGTGGAGGAAAGCATAGCCAAGGCAAAATTGAAACGACCGCTAGTGGAGAGAGGAAAGTAGCTTCCGGTTCCTGATGAAGCCCTCCATGCCGGTCCGGTACGGCAAAACAGCAATCAAAGCAGGCACTTCACATGGGAGGTGGGTGGCATCGGGAAGGATCTCAAATACGGTGGAGCCAGGTAGTTGGATAAAATCAATAAACTTTAATTGAATCCTTAAAACAGTATATACAAGCATGGAAGGGAGAGTGTAGCTTAACGCGTTTTGTGACCAATACGTCACTTCATCAGAATCTGATGAAGTGACGTATTGGTCACGAAATGCGCCAAGCTACACTCTCCCTGCCCGCTTGTATATACTGTTTTAAGGATTCAATTAAAGTTTATTGATTTTATCCAACTACCTGGCTCCACTGTATTTGATATCCTTCCGGATGCCACCCACCTCCCACGTGAAGTGCCTGCTTTGAAAGCATAGCCAAGGTTTAGTGTGACCTTGACTTAATAGAAATACAGCAAACTTTGTATTCGCCCCAGGAGCCTTTTTTAATTAGCCCCTTATAATATGGAACCTATAACTACTATAAGTAATTCTAAAACAACTGGACTTTCTGAGTAATAGCATATACCACCTATAACCACCTCTGTAATGATAACCTGGCTTGACTTCCTGTATTCCCCTTAGACCAGCAGTAAGGGCATTAGATACATAGCAATATGGAGTTTTCAGCAGCCTAAATTGAAAATCTTTTAAAAATAATCCACGTGTTTTAATGATGGGCAAAATTGGCCAGTTCTGGATCCCATGGCAGCCAGACAGAGATTTGCATTTTATTTTCTTCTTGTAACTGTTTTCATTAGTTGCTGTAGGTTACCAGAGTGGGAAAACTATGCCAAATTTAAGGAATTTAAGTGCCCCTTTGCCTACTTGTGTACAAACAAAAAGCCTGCATTCCCATGATTTGTCCTTCTGTTCCTGTGTTTCACATTCTTCCTTTTTGTCTCTGAAATCAGCTGTATGCCTATATGGTAATGGAGTATGCCAGCGGAGGAAGCCTGAAGCAAGTCATCAACCGCAAAGGCCATATGGAGACAGATGTAATAACGTAAGTGACTCCCACCATGGCAAGCAGAGGGACTTCAAGTCCCAGAATCCATCATTGAACAAAAAGAGGGAGGGTTCAAATGATTATGCCAGCCTAGGGGGGGATGGGGAAATTGGTCTCTTTGAGCCAGAGACAGACTGTCATGGTTTCCCCTCATTTAAACTTTTGCTGTTAGGGAAAGAGATATGTATTCAGTATGGCAATGTTAATTTGTTTGTCTTGTTGTTTTTTCTTTGCAAAGATTCTACACAGCAGAAATTGTTTGCGGCCTGCAATTTCTCCACGCTAATGGTATTGTCCACCGGTAAGTGTCAAATTCACAGATATTATCTTTAATATTTTATTCTTTTCTTCTACAATCTACAGCTATCCCAACACTCATTTTACTATAGATTCAATGTGCAGCAAACACATAAAAATGACGCATGTCAATAATAAATTGCAAAGGAACGCAACACGTCTAATGGGTACAAGCAGGTGCAATAAAATAGAACTAATTGCCTCATGCGACTAGGTGAGGCCAAACCTGTATTCAGGCATTAAAGGGTTAAAGTCTTTATTATTCAGAAAGAATATGTTCAGTGTTGTGTTCAGTTTAGTTGAGGGAGCCACCTTGCTTAAACCCAGATATGTCCAACATGATTTGCAGCACTGTACAATAGAAGGGTACATATAATACAGACATAGTAGCCCGGGTAAAGATAAAGGGGCCCTGCCTATTGAAGTTCTTTTTATTTTTTTTGTATCAACTTAATCACAAATACAGGTAGTGGAAGCAAAAACCCCTGTGTAACACTTATAATAATATGAACACATTTTGCAATAGATTTCCACATGAGAACACAAATTGTCCCTGTATTATGGCATCACTTGTGCCCAGTAGTAAGTGCAAAATGCTGGAATTCTAGATGCATTTCAGGGAAGAAATAGATGACCCTCTGGACAATTATTTAGAGAGTTGTGTGTAGCATGGAGGTGATTATATAAGCTAGCAATCCTCTGAATGCACGTATATGTGTAGAAAGCATGTAACTTTTTTCCTTATTTTGGATTTTAGGCTTTAGTTATGTAGAAAACTGTCCTACATCTTTTATCTTTGTGTAAAGACCACTATGGGCTTACTCCCATGGTTTGAATTCATTTTTAGCTTTCTTGGGGGAGGTATTAAAGGAGAATTCAACCCTAAACTTGAAAATCCCCTACAAAGACCCTCCTCCCCCAGCCTAAGTGTTACCCTGGGCAAATGCCCCTAACATTTTACTTACCCCTTGGTGAGTTCACGGGAGTCATCTTCAGCTGCTTCTGTAATCTTCAGAATGAGACCGGCGCTTCCGCAATTTTCATGAGTTTCAGCGCATGCACAGTTGTCGCGAAACAGAAAATTGCTCCAACTGCGCATGCGCCGACATGCCTGGTCTTATTCTGAAGATTTCCGAAGAGAAGAAGATGGCGCCCGTGAACTCCGATGCCTGAATCTGCACCGAGGGGTAAGTAAAACGTTAGGGGCATTTGCCTGGGGTAACACTTAGACTGGGGGGAGCAGGGAAGGGGGGTCTATGTAGGGTAGGGGGTTAGGGTTTTTTAAGTTTAGGGTTAATTTTTCCTTTAAGATGAGGGCCATGTCACATTCAAGGAATTATAAACTTTGAGGATGGGGGCTGTCTTCTATCACCTTTCTCCCCTTCCCCTTCAATCTTGAAATCTAATTGAAATCTAATCTCTACTTTGCAGAGATATCAAAACCGACAACATCCTGATGACCGGCGATGGACATATCAAGATAGCCGACTTTGGCGTGGCGGTTGAGGACATGTTTGGCGGGAGGAAAATTAAAGGCAGGACTGGGACATTGAAATATATGGCCCCAGAGGTAAGATAAGCTGCATGAATTTTTTATAGCTCTAAGGCACTCGAGCATCTGATCTCTTTGCTACTTCACATTGATTTCACCGTTGCTGCAGCCACTTTATGGCATTTCGAGTTTGGACCATGTCCTTTATATTCCCAAAGCAAATGATGTAATGAGCAACTGAATCAATGTATGAAGGTTTAGAGGCACAACCATGTTCTAGAAGTAATTAATCTGGAAATATTTAATTAACTGATATACTTTCTTGTTTCTTTGTAAGGTCCTGGACATGAAGGCCTATGATGTCGGAGCAGATTGGTGGTCCCTCGGGATTGTCATCTGTAAAATGGCCAGCAAAACAGATCCTTTCTCCGATGGCTCCCACGGAGACAATTATACATCATCTGTTATTCAGGACGAGCCCATTTTTCCAGAAGGGCTTAGCTCAGATTTGGAAGATCTTCTGCGAAAGGTAAGGATTTTGAGAGGAGGTTCCTAGTCCTGCTATAACATATCTATTCCCAGGGACGTAATGTTGTTCCTACAATTCCAGCAGCAGCAGCCCTGATCCTGACATTCCCACCGATTGATTAGTTTACAATCTGACCATATTATCTCCAGTACAGGGAGTCCTTGAGTTACATACACCCGAATTACATACAACTCATACTTAGAAACAGGGGCTATTACAGTATTGTATGGTGATTGGCTTGGTCTTTATTAGTATTTAGCTTTAATAAACCACCTGCCCCAATCCCCTCTGTAGTGTGTTGTCTACTGCAGAGCACAGAAAGGTAAAAATAAATGCTATGTTTAGACAAACATTTCCTTGTTGCATTTAATAAGTAAATGTATATGTTTCAACTTACATACAAATTTAACTTAAGAACAAACCTACAGACCCTATGTCGTACATAACCCGGGGACTGCCTGTATTATATAAATACATTAACATACATCTTTTTTTAGCTCCTGGAGAAGGACCCTGAGAAACGTCTAGGCTTCATGGAGAATGTTCGGAAACACCCAGTTTTTAATTCCATCGACTGGGAACAGCTGGAACGCCTGAAAGTACCACCCCCCATCCAGCCTGAAGAAGTAAGTACATGACTTCTATATGACAGAAAAATAGTTGTCATATGAATTTTTTGCCATATATAATTTTGTCAGAAAAATACAATAAAAGAAAAAAAAACTTCTAGTTGTAGTTTTGTGAAGAATTAAACCTCTCCAATTGGTGTGATGAGGATGAGATAATATCACAAGGGGGGCTACAAAGATCCCTATGCTAGAAATTTACCAGGAGCCCATTTTAATCTGTGCTTAAACCTTAATGGGCCCCACAACACTTAGGGGCAGATGTAAGAAGGGTCGAATATCGAGGGTTAATTAACCCTCGATATTCGACCAGGAACTAAAATCGTTCGACTTCGAATATCGAAGTCGAACGATTTAGCGCAAATCCTGCGATCGAAGGATTATTCGTTCGATCAAAGAACGATTAAATCCTTTGAATCGAACGATTCGAAGGATTTTAATACAACGATCGAAGGAATATCCTTCGATCAAAAAATCACAGGCAAGCGCCTATGGGGACCTTCCCCATAGGCTAACATTGACTTCGGTAGCTTTTAGCTGCCGAAGTAGGGGGTCGAAATTTTTCTTAAAGAGACAGTACTTCGACTATCGAATGGTCGAATAGTCGAACGATTTTTAGTTCGAATCGTTCGATTCGAAGTAGTAGTCGAAGGTCGAAGTAGCCCATTCGATGGTCGAAGTAGCCCAAAAAACACTTCGAAATTCGAAGTTTTTTTAATTCGAATCCTTCACTCGAGCTTTGTAAATCTGCCCCTTAGAAACCATACATATATAGCAAGGGACTTACAGTATATACATGGGTATTATAATATGCATTTACTAAATATGTTTTCAATATATTATTTAATCACTGAATGTATTCTTACATACATTGCAGGATTTTCAGCTAATCTTTAATGAAAAAATGTATTATTAAACTAAAGCTAAATATATATATTTTTTTATCTATTGTAGTTGACAACAAAGGATTTCCGCATCCATTTCAAGAAGCCATGGGTACATTTGGAGCCTCAGGAGACCAAAAGTTATTCAAGTGATAAAGTAACTCTCACAGATTTTTCCTATCTGAGCGACACCTGGGGCAGCTGAGCCATTTCCGGAGAGTGACCCCTCATTGGTTGCATCAGGACCTACTATTGGACCAACACCATCAACATCATTTAGCTCTGCAATTCTCTTCCGTCCAGCCTCAAGTCTTCAATACTGGACACACCTTTGATCAACCTCTGCTACAGGTCTTTAACTGTAGGCTTTTATAATAAGCCCTCGCTATCAGCCCCATCTCTTGCCTGTACCACTGGCCCCTATATATCTTTGGCCCATACCACCGGCCCCTGTTTTTGGCCATTACCACCAGCCCCTTTTCTGGCCCTTTCCACCGGCCCCCATCTCTGGCCCTTTCCACCGGCCATTATCTTTTGGCTTTACCACCGGCGACTACCTTATGCCCCCATCTCGGCCCATACCATTTGCCCCTATTTCTGGCCCTTACCACAGACTCCTATTTTGGCACCTAGCACCAGCCCCTATTTTTTGGCCCATACCACCGCCCCCTGTTTTTGGCCCCTACCACTGGCCACTACCTTTGGCCCATACCACTGGCCCCTATTTTTGGCACTTACCACTGGCCCCTATTTTTGGCCTATACCACTGGCCCCAATTTCTGACCCTTACCACCTGCTCCCATGTTTGGTGTTTACCACCGTCCCCTATCTTTGGCCCTTACCAGCAGCCCCATTGTTGGCCCTTACCATTGGCCCTTATTTTTGGCCCCTACCATAGACACTATTTTTGGCCCATACTACCAGCCACTAACTTTGGCCCATACCAACGGCTCCCATCTTTGTCCCATACGATTAGCCCCTATTTTTGGCCCATACCACTGGCCCCAATTTCTGATCTTTACAACTGGCCCCCATCATTGGCCCTTACCACCGGCCCCATCTTTTGCCCATACCACCGGCCCCCACCTTTGGTCCATACCACCGACCCCCATCTTTTGCCCATACCACCGGCCCCCATTTTTTGCCCATACCACCGGCCCCCATTTTTGGCCCATACCACCGGCCCCGTTTTTTGCCCATACCACCGGCCCCCACCTTTGGTCCATACCACCGACCCCCATCTTTTGCCCATACCACCGGCCCCCACCTTTGGTCCATACCACCGACCCCCATCTTTTGCCCATACCATCGGCCCCCATTTTTTGCCCATACCACTGGCCTCCATCTTTGGCCCATACCACCGGCCCCCATTTTTTGCCCATACCACCGGCCCCCATCTTTGGCCCATACGATTAGCCCCTATTTTTGGCCCATACCACCGGCCCCAATTTCTGATCTTTACAACTGGCCCCCATCATTGGCCCTTACCACCGGCCCCATCTTTTGCCCATACCACCGGCCCCCACCTTTGGTCCATACCACCGACCCCCATCTTTTGCCCATACCACCGGCCCCGTTTTTTGCCCATATCACCGGCCCCCACCTTTGGTCCATACCACCGACCCCCATCTTTTGCCCATACCACCGGCCCCCACCTTTGGTCCATACCACCGACCCCCATCTTTTGCCCATACCACCGGCCCCCATTTTTTGCCCATACCACCGGCCTCCATCTTTGGCCCATACCACCGGCCCCCATTTTTTGCCCATACCACCGGCCCCCATCTTTGGCCCATACCACCGGCCCCGTCTTTTGCCCATACCACCGGCCCTGTTTTTTGCCCATACCACCGGCCCCCACCTTTGGTCCATACCACCGACCCCCATCTTTTGCCCATACCACCGGCCCCCATTTTTTGCCCATACCACCGCCCCCATCTTTGGCCCATACCACCGGCCACATCTTTTGCCCATACCACCGACACCATTTTTGGCCCATACCACCGGCCCCCACCTTTGGCCCATACCACCGGCCCCCAATTTTGGCCCATACCACGGCCCCCATTTTTTGCCCATACCACCGGCCCCCATCTTCCGCCCATACCACCGGCCCTATCTTTTGCCCATACCACCGGCCCCGTTTTTTGCCCATACCACCGGCCCCCACCTTTGGTCCATACCACCGACCCCCATCTTTTGCCCATACCACCGGCCCCAATTTTTTGCCCATACCACCGGCCACATCTTTTGCCCATACCACCGACACCATTTTTGGCCCATACCACCGGCCCCCACCTTTGGCCCATACCACCGACCCCCAATTTTGGCCCATACCACGGCCCCCATTTTTGGCCCATACCACCGGCCCCCATCTTTGGCCCATACCACCGGCCCCCATCTTTCGCCCATACCACCGGCCCTATCTTTTGCCCATACCACCGGCCCCGTTTTTTGCCCATACCACCGGCCCCCACCTTTGGTCCATACCACCGACCCCCATCTTTTGCCCATACCACCGGCCCCCATTTTTTGCCCATACCACCGGCCCCCATGTTTGGCCCATACCACCGGCCACATCTTTTGCCCATACCACCGACACCATTTTTGGCCCATACCACCGACACCATTTTTGGCCCATACCACCGGCCCCCACCTTTGGCCCATACCACCGGCCCCCAATTTTGGCCCATACCACGGCCCCCATTTTTGGCCCATACCACCGGCCCCCATCTTTGGCCCATACCACCGGCCCCCATCTTTCGCCCATACCACCAGCCCTATCTTTTGCCCATACCACCGGCCCCGTTTTTTGCCCATACCACCGGCCCCCACCTTTGGTCCATACCACCGACCCCCATCTTTTGCCCATACCACCAGCCCCCATTTTTTGCCCATACCACCGGCCCCCACCGTTGGCCCATACCACCGGGCCCCAATTTTGGCCCATAACACGGCCCCCATTTTTGGCCCATACCACCGGCCCCCATTTTTGGCCCGTACCACCGGGCCCCATCTTTTGCCCATACCACCGGCCCCATTTTTTGCCCATACCACCGGCCCCCACCGTTGGCCCATACCACTGGCCCCAATTTCTGGTCCTTACAACTGGCCCCCATCATTGGCCCTTACCAACGGCCCCCATCTTTTGCCCACACCACCGGCCCCCATTTTTGGCCCATACCACCAGACCCCATTTTTGGCCCATACCACCGGCCCCATCTTTTGCCCATACCACCGGCCCCGTTTTTTGCCCATACCACCGGCCCCCACCTTTGGTCCATACCACCGACCCCCATCTTTTGCCCATACCACCGGCCCCCATTTTTTGCCCATACCACCGGCCCCCATTTTTGGCCCATACCACCGGCCACATCTTTTGCTCATACCACCGGCACCATCCTTTGCCCATACTAGCGGCCCCCACCTTTGGCCCATACCACCGGCCCCCAACTATTGCCCATACCACCGGCCCCCATCTTTGGCCCATGCCACCGGCCCCCAATTTTTGCCCATACCACCGGCCCCCATCTTTGGCCCATACCACCGGCCCCCAATTTTGGCCCATGCCACGGCCCCCATTTTTGGCCCATACCACCGGCCCCCAACTATTGCCCATACCACCGGCCCCATCTTTTGCCCATACCACCTGCCCCCATTTTTGGCACATACCACCGGCCCCCATCTTTGGCCCATACCACCGGCCCCCATTTTTGCCCATACCACCGGCCCCCATTTTTGCCCATACCACCGGCATCATCTTTTGCCCATACCACCGGCCCCCATCTTTGGCCCATGCCACTGGCCCCCATTTTTGGCCCATACCACCGGCCCCCACCTTTGGCCCATACCACCGGCCCCCAACTTTTGCTCATACCACCGGCCTCCATTTTTGTCCCATACCACCAGCCCCCATCTTTTGCCCATACCACCAGCCCCCATCTTTTGCCCATACCACCACCCCATTTTTTGGCCCATATCACCGGCCCCAATTTCTGGCCCTTACCATAGGCCCCCATCCTTGTCTAATACCACCTGCCACTACATTTGGCCCTTACCACCGGCCCCAGTCTGTGGCCCTAACACACCAGCCACTATCTTTAGTCCCATACTACCAGCCATAACCTTTGGTCCTTAGCACTGGCCACTACATTTGGCCCTAACCACGAGCACTGTTTTTGGCTCTTTACACTGACCCCATATCCGGCCTTTATCACCAGCCACTATATTGGCCCATACCGCCAGCCACTACCTGTAGTCCTTATCACCATCACTTTTAGTCCATTCCATTGTCCCTTATTTATGTCCCTTACCACTGTCCCCATACCACCAGTACCCTGTCCTCAAGCGCAGTCATCAAGCACTCAACACCTTTGGTTATTTCTGATACATTTGGCTAAAGGATAGAACTAAAGGACTCTCAATTAATAATAGAATAGAATTAGAGTTTTATTGTATAGCATAAGGAAAACTATAGAATTCAACACAAGTAACACATAAAATGACTAGAGGATAGGATGCCAGAGCATTAATACATTACATACATCACTGATCCAGGGACTAGCCAACTGCCAAATTGCAGTCAGGAAGAAATTTTTTCCCATCTGAGCCACATTGGAAACAGATGGTTTTTTTTTCCTTCCTCTGGATCAATTAATAGGAATTGTATGAGCAAAGGATTGAACTGCACAGACACGAGTCTCTTTTCAACCTTTGCTACAGTGTTACTATGTAGTGGGCAGGATGAAAGATTTATAATCAATAAGATAGCAGAATATAGGAAGCAGAAAGCACAGGTACCATACATCAGGTAACACAAGATACACTAACAGAATGACAGTGTAGGATAAATAGGATAGAACAAGATATGGACAGGGAAACAGGGTCAATAAGCTATGTAGAACATAGAGATAGGGTATGTTAGATAGGGAGTAATGGGAGTGAGGGAGTCAGGAAGGATTTTTTCCCCATCTGAGCCATACTGGAGACAGATGGGGTTTTTTGCCTTCCTACAATAGAGTTATAGGATAGAGTTAGGTAGGGACCTGCTCAGAGAGTCTACCTTGACGTGGTGGCAGGCTTGATATCTTTTGGCCAAATCTATTTAATGGTACTACTAAATTAGCAGAATGAATATGTGCAGCCATTCAGTTGTACAGCACTGTATGATTTCGGATGGGGACTTGGACTACGAGAGGACAGATGGGACTCAGGCAGTGACCCAAAGACTAAACGTCCCCTCTTCTGCTATACATCAGACCAAGGATCAGCTCACACAGCCCCTACTGAGCATGGCCCCGAGCACTACGGAGGTCTCTCACAGAGGAAGTGGTGAAGACTGTGAGTATGTGAAACACAGGGTGTTAACAAAAGCAACTGAGAAGTCCTCATTGATATTGGAGAAGTCCTCATTGATATGTAAATCCTGGGAAGGAACCCTATAAACTACTGCTCACCCATTGGGTTTAATTGCCAGGGTAACTGCCAATCAGATCCCAACTGCAGACTGGTTATGTTCTTACCTGGGCTCATTTATGTAACACTGGGTTTTCTGATTTGTATATTAAAAGTGAGAGAAATGGTCCCTTATAAACAGAACATCTAGGGGCCCATTTACTTAGCTCGAGTGAAGGAATAGAGGGAAAAAACTTAGAATTTCAAATGTTTTTTTTTTGGGTACTTTGACTATTGAATGGCCTACTTCGACCTTCGACTTCGACTTCGAATTGAATGATTCCAAATAAAAATCGTTTGACTATTCGACCATTCGATAGTCGAAGTACTGTCTCTTTAAGAAAAAACTTTGACCCCCTAGTTCGCCACCTAAAAGCTACCGAGGTCAATGTTAGCCTATGGGGAAGGTCAACAAAAATCGTTTGATCGATGTATTAAAATCCTTCGAATTGAACGATCGAACTAATAGCGCTAAATCCTTCGACTTCGATAGTTGGAGTCAAAGGATTTAACTTCGACGGTTGAATTCGAGGGTTAATTAACCCTTGATATTCGACCCTAAGTAAATCTGCCCCCTAGAGTCAGGACAATACAAATGACTGGCAGCACCACTGGGTCTGGAATGCTTCTCCACCAGATGGGCAATGCCAATAAGGAATATACTATACAAATGAATAGACTGCACTGCTTCAGTATGCCTCTAAACTCACTGCTAATTAGACCTTTCGTACATGTATGGGATCCTTTATCTGGGAACCTGTTATCCAGAAATCTCCCAATTACAGGAAGTCCATCTCCCATAGATTCCATTACAGGCAAAACTAATTCTTATTTCTATATTCATAAAACAGTACCTTGTACATGATCCTAACTGAGCTGCATGGATTCATATTGGTGGTGTGACCCCAGTAAATATGAGGTCACATTTACGTGAATAAATATATATATATGTGTATGTTTACTGTATCTGTGCATCAGACCAAGCCTAGTTGAGGCGAGAAGAGAAAATCAAAATCATATAATAATGTGACTGTGCCCCTCGAGGCATCCTCACATCAAAGTTCTGTATTACATTAGAACACTGGCCAAGTTCTTACAGAAGCTTTAACGGAAGATTGCTAGTTCTGTGCCTCTCCCGATCAAGGTGGAAAACCAAACACTGACTGATATGAAGAACGAGTGGGAAAGTGACAGAGATGCTGTGAGAATGAAAGTGATCCTACTGTGCAGACAGTCAGAATCTTATGCATGAAGATTGGGTGAAATGAATTAATTTATCAGAGATGGATGCTAGAAGATCTGTTGTGATTCTCACATACTTCTCCCAGAGAAAAGGAGCCTTATGGTGTTCAGTAAAAGTGGTTATTATGGGATAGTTATTGCTTACCCATAAACCTGCTTTCTAACCTCAAAGTCACATTTTAGGGAATTTCTTATAAGGATCGTTTCTCCTTCTATTTCTGTTGCTTTTGTTGGGTTTCCCAACTAATACGGCAGGTTATGCCTCACATTTACCTTTAAAGTATAGATAAGTCTGTTATGTCTGCTCAAGCCAAACTATAATAATAATACAAGTATGGAATCTATTATCCAGAATCATTTTTTGTCCCCACTAAGGGGTTTGCCTAACAGTCTGAGGACCAATGTCCTTGAGTCTGACCAATACTGCAATTTGTTTGAACCACCACAGCTTGATATAATCAAGTTACACTGTGTGACTAGACCCATTAACCTTATTGGTATTAGGGCTCTACTTTCAACTGATTAGTCAGACCAGTTAAATGGGATGAGTTTGTACAGTCAGATGCAGAGGCGTTATCACTGGTGCTGCTCTGGCATATACTGTATATTATACTGTTATACAAATACCAGCATGAAGCTATCCTTGATGTCTGTGACAGTTATACTATGCTGTGATTGTTTTGCCTATTTTGCAGCTCAAAATATTGAGATGATGGGATATGATATATGTTTAAAAATATTCATATACATTGCTGACAGTTTTTATGTGTTGCTTAAAGGACAACTAAAGCTTAATTCACTGGGAGATGCTAATTTGTTAGACAAAGCCTTCCCCCATGAGCCAAAGCACTAATATTCTGATTCAGCTGGTACACCTCTTTTATACAAAATGCACCTACCCAGGGTTCTGGGCAAGGCGATTGCCACAGCCATTTTCTGGGTAGTCCTTGCATGGGCTTGGGCTGGACACATAAGCAAGAATTGCTATACTGTGAATGTGCCCAAGCCTGAGCAAGGACTACTTGCTAGATGAAGAAAAATGGAGGCACTGCACCCAGAGCCAGAATTAGGAGTAGGCCGTAGAGGCAGAGGTAGGGCGCAATGAAGTGGGGGCGCCAAGCAGGTACCTCTTCTTTCAGCCTACCCCTGGTCCAGACCCTTGCTCTCCCACCGCCACCCTACCAAGAAAGAACCTCCTGAAAGGCGCATGGGTCCAAAGTTTAGAGGCCTATTTATTAAATGTTGAATTTTAGTGGTTTTAGAGGTTTTTGAAGCTACAATTAAACTCTTTTCCTCTTAAAACTATGAAAGTAATGAACGAAAGATCTCAATATAAAATGTACGAATGGGAATAAATGCTGACCGATGCACTAAAAATATTTAAACCTCTAAAAATTCTTGTTTCTCGGATAATTACTAGCAAAAAATGTAACTAGTAATCAATAAAAGTCTGAATTGATTAAAAATGGTCCAACAGGATCAGTGCAGCTCCGATTAATGTGTATGGGACCTTGACAGCTTTTACTTGGCACAATTTTTTCATTCTTGGCTTGGAGGCAAGTTTTAGTTGCATAAAAACCAGGTGTACTGCAAATCAGGTTCCTCCTGTAGGCTGCTAGTCCACATAGTGGCTACCAAATAGTCAATCACAGCCCTTATTTGGCACCCCCACGAACTTTTATCATGCTTGTGTTGCTCCCCAATTTCAAGATTTGAATGTGGCTTATGGACAAACAAAGTTTGGGAACCCGTGCCTGTGCCAATGCTTTCTCTGTGTCCACAACCACACATTGCCTAGCATATTCCCAACTGAACCTGGAAACCTCTAAAGGTTAAATGCAAACTGGGCATCCACTGCTGTTGTTTGATAAGACAATCTCAGGAGATGGATGAGTGGTTGGCATCATGGCTACGGTTTTGTTTGCCACCAGCTTCTAATTGCCATCTCCCTGGCTTTTATGGAGTTATCCCTAACTAGCATAGATACTTTAGTAACACAGTTATATGTATGGATTACACACGGAGGATGGAATAGAATAAAATAAAGCTTTATTTTTTGTTAAACACTCAGTACCTGTATTTCTTATTTCTAGTTTTGACTAAATGTAACTGAAAAATATTAAACAGAACCACTGCATATACCCTATTACACAAAAGCCTTTATTTCATTGTTGTAGCAGTGCTGCTGCTTATGAAATCTGGAGACATTTATTAGCAACTTCACTTCAGAATGTTCCTGGTCAGTCATGTTAATCTTAAAATAGCAAGTGACCCCTAGTATGTATACAAGACTGCAGCAATAATCCAAATAAGGTTATGAGATGTGTCCCTTTATATTGAACTGGTAAAATAACATAAAGCTTTGTAGGTATTCTATATGTGATCACTTTTAATCTCAACAAGTCACTTAATAGTTAATTAAAATTTGAAAAAATCTTAACATTTTCTAATGCAGACAGCTTTTAAGCCCCCAGAAAATTACAGTCTTTAAAATTGGGTTGCTATCCTAAGAATTCAGGTCAGGGGTGCCCAACTGAAAGCCTTTTATAGCTGTTTTGTTCAACAACTTACAACATCTCAGACACATCAAATGGCAAAAAAAAATTGTGCAGGTACCTCTTAGATTCCCTGAGGAAGCAGACCTGAGAGCCTGTGAAACTCACTAAAAACTCTCTAAGAACTCTGTAAAATAGAATTCTGCCCTATATTTTCGCTTTCTCTTTCACAGTGAATCTACTTGCATTGTAAAGCAGAACGTTGGTATGTAGCCATCAGCCTGTTGAGGCAATCTATTCTAGGGTATTGAATTTTACCTAGAGGGAAGTTAAGTGACAAGATTGCTGAGTGGACTGCTGTCTGGATCCTCTGCAGCAATGCAATGCCATTATCCTGGGATTTAGCAGAATTATTAATTTTCATTTCAAAATGCATAATGTTTTATTATATATTCATTTTTAAAAGTTGTGTGTAGAGTTAAAATCATTTAAATATTAAAAAGACCAACAGGAGTTTTTATATAGTATGTTAATATTATAGAGAAAAAAAAAGTCCTGTAAAAATAATTGCTTTGATTTTATGGGAAATGTCATTGCCGAATTTCAGAGCTTTCTGCATTATGGGTATTTTGGACTATAGGATCTATCAGAAATAATAGTGCACGCACTCCTGCAGCCAAGGCGGTTGAGGTAAAAACTCTAAGCTTTATTCCATCATGTTAAAAGATATACGTCCTAACGCGTTTCGTATCAAAAGATACGTAATCATAGGCCGTGCCTGCACTATTATTTCTGATTTATTATATTGCCTAAGCTACGGGTTTGGGGCACGGTGAGTGAGTGCAAGTTTCGCAGACTTTTACATTCCTAAGGTCCAATTGGTCATCTTTCAAGTGTCGGACCTGGGGTTTGTACACCCAGGTCAATTTTCCTACTTGGTGAGCTATAATCTAGCAGTTTTTTTTCCGGCACTACACGTTTTAAGCACAGCTATAGCTTGGTGCTACTGTTAATTATTAAGTAGTCATTAAGAGAGATTGGAGCCAGTCGAATTTTTCTTTATAGGATCTATAACTAGGCAAACAAAACACCAAAGAGAGACTTTGCTAGGCGAGGTAATATTGCAACGTGTGATAGAAACCTTTGGGGAAATATAATTAGCAGTGTAAATACACCAAAAAGATTATAGAAGAATAGAACATATTCTGCTGTGTAAGATTTTAATTGGCTGTATACTTTAAGAACAATTTTTGCTTTGATAATCAGAGTCTTTGCACAAAATTCCTTGGGAAAATGCAAGTATCTGCTGCCTATGTAATTTCCATTCAGCTATTGTGCTGACCTTATATGTTTATTATCGAAAATATTTTTAATTAATGTCACTTACTAGTCGTTAGTACAGCGTTCCTACTGTTGATGCTAACCTTAGGCCATCTATAATTCTCAGGTTCAGATTTCATTTTCATCCTAAATATTAAAAGTTGGTTGCCACTACAAGCACTGGTAATGAAAACACCCTTTGTGACATTGCCCTAAATTATAATAAACAATTAATGAAATATAGCACAGGTCTATCATGATTTTACTTAAACATTTACCTTATCTACTGCAATTACTCAAAGTGTGGTGTTATAGCAACAAATTATTGCAGAAAGGGATATGGGGCATCTGATAATCTTAAAGGGGTGGTTTACCTCTAAGTTTACTCATAGTATGTTATAGAATGGCTAATTCTAAGCAACTTTTCAACTGCTCTTCATCTTCAACGAACAAAGGCAGTCCGCGATCCAATGGGATTTTTACCCCTGCCCGATTGACATCTGCCCGACTTTCGCTTGACATCTGGCTTGACAAAGGGGTTTGCCCCGAAACGTTGCACTGCACTCCGCAATAAACCTTTTGGGCAGCATGTGTGAGGTCCTGTTGGCAGCTTTTAGTGGCCCGTGTCTGGCCAGCTTTACTTGGTGCCACCCAGGTACTTTTTTCATGCTTGTGTTGCTCCTGAAGTCTTTTCACATTTGAATGTGGTTCACAGGTTGGGGACCCCGATTTAAACCAAATGCCCCCATGGAATACCAGGAAAGGGAGCATGAACAACATCTTCCAAGATTTCTGTGACCTCACAAATAAACATAAGGTTTCACTATCAATATATGACTTACACCACTTCAAACATAAAGCGGCAAAATGTGTACTTTACAGATTGTCATGTAAATCTCTCTTGCTCTAATAAGCCTCTTACAACCCCAGAAAGTTGAACATTATTTATACAAGCTTAATGGTCCCATAAAGAAAGACAGCCTTCAAAGAGTCGGCATGCAATGGGCTCTTTTCCCACATTCCTTTTTCCTAGATCACCATCCCTTTACAGGGCAAGAAGAGGTCAGAGAAATAAATGGGAGTTTCTGCCATGAGGTGGCGTGAGCACCTTGCCTTAACAAAAGCAAATTGGCTGGTCAGATTAAAATTGGGAAGGACACTACTCCTTTGGTCACACACTGTAAGGAACACAATCACAACATATCATCCCTGCGATTAATGGGGATTGATCAAATAATTTCTTCTGGGGGTGGCATTGATAAGAATACCTTACTTTTGAAGAGAGAGGCGGAATGGATTTTCCGCATTGACACTGTAACCCCTATGGGATTGAATGATGTATTAAATCTATCCTGCTTTTTGCAGACAAGATAACTCCGATATAGTGGCCTATGCTCAGCTTTTGGAAACGCTATAAGACTCCAGTACACCCCCCTGGTATGTATGATGGCCCTTGTGGACATAATGGTTGTGGTATATATTTTTTGGAGTAATATATTTCTCATAGATCTCTCCAAGCAGATATATATATATAATACACAAAAGCCATGAATATCTTGTAAATTATATCCTTATAAACGGTGAGTTCTGATGTCATCAGTTATAAACGGTGAGTTCTGATGTCATTTTAGTCACATGACTCATTGAAATTTGTGTATTATAATAAATAAAGTACCCCCAGTTGTAAAATATGAGGATATTATAAGTTACCTCGGAGTTCCATGACCTGTATAAAAACACTCGGCCTTCGGCCTCGTGTTTTTATATGGTCATGAAACTCCTCGGTAACTTATAATATCCTTATATTTTACAAGAGGGGGTACTTTATTCACTATATATATATACAGCAGGTGCAGAAAGGCTAAACATCTCCAGAGCTCTGTGACATATGTACAATATGCCAAGTTCTGCTTGTCCACCTACAATTGCACTGGCTGTGTTGCTGACCGACTCTTAACCCAGTGTGAGCCAGAAATAAAATCTCCCAAGTGTATTTACAACAAAACATATAGCTGCAAAGACGCCTTCCCCACTTGTGAAGCAGAGTTTGCCCTGCACAATGGAAGAAAGTACAGTTCAGCCTCGGCTACATTATATATCCATTTCCATATAGCCATACCATATATATTCTACCAATGTAGAATTTTGATTATGTCTGGCAAACATTTTGCTTTTAAAGTTATATAACATCAGTTTAGCCTGGCTAAAAAGCAGAGGTAGATATGTCCTTCAGGAATGCCTAGTTCAAATCCCAGTGTCTGTACCATTTACTGTATAGTCTGTTGTGTGTATGAATTGTTTAGTCTGTTCCTTCATGTAACCTGTCCAGTCACTTGACTGGTTCTGTCTGGTCTTAACTAATACTGCACTCATTTCGCTCTATATCTGGTCCAGTTGCATGTCATATCCTGCAGACTTCCACCTCTGTTTAGTTATCCAGCTACTTGCTAGCCTAAGTGGGGACAATGGGAATTCTATGGTAGAGGGGAAGCATGGGTACCACCATCCAGGTTCTTTGCCCCCATCCCCTATTGACACATTCAATATTTATTATATTTTACTACTCCATACCACTGCATGTAGGGCCAATGGAATGACCCCCCTCCATTTTAAGTGTGGCCAGGGCCCCCAGCTCAAGTAATCTTCTAAAATATTTAAAGGCTTTGAGTGTGTCCTTTCATGTTTACATTTGTGGTTCTGGCTGAAAGGTGTTCTGATTATAAGGTAAGCAGGCTTTACAAGCTCATACTGAATTTCTTTCACTGAAATAGAGAGCAGGATCATAGCTAAGAGTTTCACTAATGTTTCTGTGGAATTACCAAAATAAAGTTTAATTAAATCACTATAATCCCAACTTTGTATACAATCCTCCTGTTTTCATTATCTTTAGTTTTTTTTTTTTGATGGATTACAGTGACATGTCATCTTTGATTGTTACATTACTATTTTTTTCAGTGTGTGCAGGTGTTGGATCCATTATCCAGAAAACATGTTATTTGGAAAGCTCCAAAATATACTAAAGCATTTCCTATAACATCCTTTTCAAACATTTTCATTTGTGACTGATTTGTTTTAAGGTTTCCTGTCTTGTGTTTAACACATAGGTTTATTGGTGCTGAAGTAAATTACAACATTGCAGCATTTTCTACTTTGACAAAAAATATTCTATAACAAGCTGTTGAGCCTTCATTTTTTTAAAGAATTGCCACAGGCTGGATTGTTTATCTAGTGTAAGGTGCCATAATTGTGTTTCCTCAATGGGCCCATAGTCAACCACTCTGATGCCAGTTATATAAGCGGGGGAGGGGCAGCAGCCTCTGGTGAGTCCAGTTCATCAACAATGTTACATAATGAGTTAAACTTTACAGTAGTTTCACATTGACGATATGTGATAATTTCTCTTTGATATTGTATTATGTGCTGCCCTCTTCTTAAATTCACATTAAGATTATTTATGTGGCTGTACAGAAAAGCCTTCCTTGTTCACAGGGTTTTTTGTCACATTGAACAGCCCTGGTTCATTGTTTCCAAATCGTTCATATGAACCAAAATGTGTTCCCACCTGTAGAGCGTTACCAGAAGTGACGTTTCTGGGTATTCTTCATGCAGTCATTACTGCTGGCTGTGAGAACTGAAAGGTGGGAGGCAGATTGTGCTCCAGCTCAGAAACAGGAAACATGGAGTTCTGAAAGTAGGTACCAATCAACAATGGAATTTTAAATACCCTAATAATATTGCATTTACTCAGTTTAGAGCAGAGAGAAGTTCGAGCTTTAAATGTGAATTGTATTCAATGTCAGACTGGCCCACCAGGATACCAGGAAAAGTCGCGGTGGGCCCAGGTGTCAGTGGGCCCTCATGCTGCTAAACAGTGGTCCTATTTCATGGCCATTACCTATTTTTACGAGAACAAAGAGGCTAAATAGTTGGAAAAATAGAGTATAGTATGAAAAGAAAAGAGACTAGGAGAATAGAGGTTGAGTGAGGAGAGGAAGAAAAATAGTACTAAGAGTGGGCACCTGGTCTCGAATTAATTGGTGGGCCCCTGGTGTCCCAGTCCGACACTGATTGTACTGCTAAAATGTCTGTTCAGAACCATTCAGCATTAAATGAGTATGATTCCTATTGGGGTTAACCTAGGAAAGAATTGCATTTTATTTCAGGGTGACAATAAGTTAGTCAATTAGAATTATTCTAAGCCCTTAGGAGTTCTTATCAACTACGGATCAAAATGATGGCATTTTCAAAGGTTAATAAATAGAATTCTGCACAGAAAATGCATAGAAACTAATCTATGGAAAAAAGCTTTTTTTACAGTCTTACGCAGTCTACTTCTTGTAAGGTGACTTCAGTTCATATGTCTGTACAGGTATGATGAGAATAAGCCTTCTCTACAGTTAGAACAGAGGCACTTAGACATAGAGAAAGGGACCAGAGGCCAGTAAACATACTGGACACTCTCAGAAAGAAAACAAAGTAAAACAGAACACTGCCGAGAGTAGACCTATTGTAAACCATAAATAAATATGTTCAGAGATGGCCAGCAAAGATAGTTCTCATCATATATCTAGGAACATGGGATATATACATGGCATACTTTGGCAAAGACATGGGGGAGAGAAATTGCTGCACACTGTATAAGTATCTCTCTTCTATAACTCGTTTTGCTACCCCAATGTCTAGCTGCCTGAACTCACCCCTTACCTCTGTGGAGTGTCAGGAAAGTCCATCATAATTGCAAGATGGTTCTTGCTTCTTCAAGGCCATGGAAACATTGTGCACTTAGTGTATGTTTGTATAGTGGCACCATTTAGAGTCTGTGGACATTGCTGAAGCAGAGAAGCTAAAAATCCATCTTGTGTTAGTACCTCCAATGTGGTTTAATAACCCAAAACCTCTTCCCATTCTACTCAATAAAGTTATGTTTCATGTAGTGGTAGTTGCACAATAAGGGAACAGATACATGGAAACAGATACATGAGATGGTATTTTGGTGGTTATGGTTATTTGAATTATATACAAATTCTGCACTCATCAGTTTTTATAAAATGATCATTATAAATGAAATATGTGAGGTTTTCGCCATTGGGGTGTTATATTTTTTTCTGTACTGCACAAAGAGAACTTGATTCTTGGAACTCTCCATGTGGATGCAGAATTACACTGGCAATCCAAATGGTGCATCTGCAATGAGTGTGTGTTTCCTTTTTCCTATACACGAGCATTGAGAAATGAAATTATTATAGTGATTATGTAGTGATGGTTAAGTAACCTGAATGTTTTTTACCAGCAGTAATCCTCTCAAGAGGCTATGGGAAACCGAGTGAGCAATCTTTGCAATGGCGAGTGTCATTTACCCCATGTCCAATTCAGCAGGCCACACTCTAGACCACATTACACAATGTTTCCTTGGCTCCAGTCCAGACTCCCTCATGGTTTCTTGTACAGGTATGGAACCTGCTATCAAGAATGTGGATCTGGGATTTACTGGATAAGGAGTCTTTCCATAATTTGGATCTTCATATCTTAAGTCTGCTAAAATAAATGTAAACATGAATTAAACCCATTAGGATTGTTTTACCTTCAGAAAGGATTAAGTATACTGTACCCAGCTGGGACCAGGTAAAGGTACTGGTTTATTAATACAGAAAAAAAGTTAATAACTTTTAAAAAATATCATTATTTTATGAAAATGGAGTCTACGGGAGACGGCCTTCCCTGTAATTCAGAGCCTTCTGAATAATGGGTTTCCAGATAACGGATCCCATACCTAATGCAATTATGAACACAAATGGAGCCATAAAGGAAAAGAAAAGAGAAATTCACTGGGGTGTCAATGTATAAGGAACACCCAGTGATACAAACGCATACCAAAAGATGGCCATAGATGCAAAGATAAAGTCGTACGAATAGAAGGTTTGATTTTCGGACAGTGTGTGGATCGTCCCAACATTTTCGTACCATGGTGATCAGTCGTTTAGTCGATCAGACAGGTTAGAAGATTTCTTCTGGCTAATGATAAGATCTCTGCATGTATGCCTTTCTGACTATAGCAATGGGTGACGGTCACTACTATTTGTTGGACATAACTTTCATACGATTGCTGTTATGGCCAGAACATGGTCTGATTTGCTCTTTTACTACTTTATTTTATCTTAAAGGTTAGTGGCAGGTCGGAAGATTCATCGGATACAAGTAGGGTTGCCACCTGGCCGGAAAAAATGATGGTTGATCCCAATGTTATTAATAGGGAAAAATTATAAATATATAGAAAGGCTGGTATTTTTTTCCAGAAAAGGTGGCAACCCTAGATACAAGGCTAAAATTTGCAACGTCTATGGCCAGCTTTAGTCGCTGTGCTGAAAATTTCACTGGAACTGGGTCCTGTTCCTGCCACACTGCAATCTTTGCAATGCTCCAGAGATCTGTGCTGAATAAATGGAGTGCACAAAATTGCAATTTGCCTCACTGAAGTGTGCACAACATATTAGGAAAGACTAAAACTGCAGTCTGAGCCAGTTAGTAATACTTTCACACAAGCTTGGACAATACAAAATGTACATAAATAAACATACATCTAAATATTGCCATTAGGCAAAAATAAAATATGAATGTATAGTGGCATTGTAAACCTTTTACTGTCTGTAGATTTGAATTGAAAGTAAAAGTCTGACAATAGGTTGATTCAGCAACTCTAAGGAACTCCAACTCTTCTCTGGAAAGCTGATTTGCATATTCCTAACATTGAGCCCCTACAGAATACTCTGGAATATTACTATAAGTATCTGTTTGGGTCGTTCACTAACTGGAATTGTGAGCCATGGGAACTGTATCGTAATTTTTTATTTCAGAAAAAACAAACAATGATTGATTTGATTTAAAAAAAACACACAGTGTAATTGTCGCTTTTAGCCTCCTACTTATATTTTGGATCTGAATCAAAAGTGATTCATCTCTGAAATAAATAATTCTGTTCCCAATAAATCAGCAGTTCTTGCCAGCTCAGTGCAATATTATTTTTAGTGCAGGTTTATTTCAGGTGTGACATTAGTACAACTTTTAAGATCTTGTAAAGTGGTTGTTTCACCTTTATATTTACTTTTAGTATGTTATAGATATGGATATTATATTATGAGACTTATGAACATGGTCTTAGTTTTCTATTTTTTAAGATTTTTCAGTTATTTAGCTTTTTGTTTGACAGCTCTCTGGTTTGGTAGTTCAGCAGCTATCTGGTTACTAGGATCTTATTTAGCCTAGCAACCAGGCAGTGATTTTAATGGGAGTCTGGAATATAAATAGACAAAGGTTTGAATAGGACGATAAGTAATATAAAGTAACAACAACAATAACATTGTAGAATCAGAGAGCAATTTATGTCTGCTGGGCCACACTTTTTTTTCTCTTTTATGAAGAGACTCTAGCCTCCTTTTTTTTTTTAAATTGTGGTGGGGGCTCTGACCAATTTTCTTTTACTTTTATGAGGAGATCCTGGCCATCAATTTTTTTTTTTTACTTTTATGGGGACCCTGGCCACCAATGTTTTTTTACTATTATGGACAGTGGCTGATAATAGTTTGCATGTTTATATGTGGGCTGCTTTGAATTTTTTTTTTGGCAGGGCTGCTTTTTACTCTAAGCCCCACCATGCATCCCCTTAAAGGGCACCTGTTGGGTAAAAATGTTAAAAAAAAATTTCAATGCCCCCTGCCAGCGCTAGGCTACCCGCACCAGGAGGGAGCTCCCGGTGCGAGAAGCCAAGCCGGTCACCTTAAATGCGCATAACTTGCATGGGACATCACGTGCATGCGTGTAATTAGCTATTTGGGGCAGCTTTTCATTATGCGCATGCGAGTAACAAAAAATGGCTGTCGCACAAATATGTGAAAGGAGGCATTTACCGGTCAACATCCTTCCCACTGCATGTGACTACATGCAAGCAGATGTGGCTCAGATGAATGGCGCAGGGGCACATGGCAGATCCGCTTCTCTTAGCATTTAAAAATATACAGGCTTAGAGTAGTACAGTCTATGCTCCATGTGCTCCACACTAGCAAAGAGGCCACTCTTTGCCCCTGTAACAGTGCAAAAAAGAGGGGTGCAGCATTGAGAAGGATGCCTCAACACAGCAGGGCCGGGCACCCCAGGCAACCTGGTCGACCTCATTGCCCCCCCCCACCCCTGTGCGTAATGGAGCACAAACAGGCACGCATTTGTGCACTTTGCAGTGGGAGCGCAGAACTCGCTCAGCTAGACTAGGGTTAGGCAACAGGGAAGGTACATGCCTGGCGCCCCCCAAGCTTTGCACCCTAGGCACGTGCCTCTTCTGCCTAACCTTAGTTCTGGCCCTGCAAGGGAAGAGTTGCTACTTTTTTTACAGTATAATACTGGCGTGCAGGTGGGACAGTATGGTGGGGGTGAAAAACGGTGAGGCAGATGAGGGTTTGTTGTGGAGAGTAGGAATTGAGCGCTTAAAAGAACTGACCAGGCAGCAGAGCAGATCAGGGAAAGGAATGCAAAAAAAGTACTGACCCTAGCTGGTGATTTCAATCCTATGCAATTTTCCCAGCGCTTCCCTTAACTTTTAGTAAGTGGGCTCATCTTCTTAATTGGGTCACACCGTAATGACCAAAAGATTCATCAATAGACGTTGTATGAAGGAGGCCACAAAGCATCCGCAGTACTGTGCTGCAAAACTTTTATTCCAAAATACACAACATGTTTCGAGTCAGCAAGGACCCTTTCTCAAGTGTGAGTAGCTGGTGATTTATTGGCCAGGCTGGTCCAATACAGTACGGGTGGCAGTGGGAGGCTGAATTGCTTTTGACAGCAAGTAAATATTCTCAATAGTACAGTAATGAAATTAAGTTTCCACTGACCCAGCTGTCTTGGAAAACACCCAACTCAGGGGTGTAACTGTGAGTACATTATTGGGATCCCCCTTGGGTCCACAAAACTAGAGGGATAAATGGGGGAAGGGCCCTGCTGTATTAGTAGTATGGGGCCACATATCTATTGATGGCAGCTCTTATTTTATTATCCTACGTGTTAGGGTCTGATGTCACAAAATGATGTCATCCAAAGGGGATCTCCTGGGTAGTCTGGGGGTGGCATAAAAGTCTCTTGGAAGGAACCATTCAGCCCTGGTTAAGACAATGCAATAACATGTACAGATATGGTCTGAAGAAAACAAAAGCAATATTATACTGATTTATTATACTGATCAGGTTCCTATGAGCTGCTTGTCACCCACAGTGCAGACACTTGCCATGAAGGTACTCGGTACTTGTTGGCGCCTGTGGGTTCTACCCTCCTTGGCAGAGGCATCTCCCACCCCTCCCTGGCAGTGAGTTGGCAGCAGCATTTACCAGGCAGGAATAATAATAATAACAGGCATTAGGCGGCGAGTGAATGGAGCCGGGGCGGCTGTGTCTTTCACGTGAGTACAAAGCTCAGAAGACACGACGTCATGTAGCACGGGATTCCCTAGGCATTCCCAGTGGTGAGCCCCTGTCAGGGAATGTGGGGGAGAGGCTTGAGTCTGTCAGACAGTGTCTGTGCAGCGCAGCAATGTAACTAACGCTGCTCTTGCTAAAACTTCCACTTCCTGGCTCGGGCACAGCTCTCTCTCTCTCTCTGCTTTATTCTTCTTCTCCGCCCACTCAGCAGAATTTCTCCTCTCAGGCTTTTTTAACTTTCTTTTCTTTCGTTGTCACATCCTGTCAGGGGAAGACGGTGGAGAGGACTGAGAGAGAGGAGTCAGTGGCGGCGGAGCTGGTGGAACAGGTAAGGGGCACGGTGTGTGATGGGGACACGGTGTGACTGAGGGGAGGCTCGGTGCCATTTGTGCGTATGAGACAATTCTAGTCGTGTGTGTCAGACTGTGTGAGGCGCATCCTGCTACTGCTGCAGCCTGTGACTTGTGATGCCTTCTGCTCACCCAGCCCGGAACCAACCAACGATATCTAATGGTGTATAAACAGTCTCCTGTATACTGTAGTGGGGGTGCGATGATAAGGAGCAGGGTCTCTGGTATTTCATGCAAAGCTCTGGCTGCACACAGGCAAGAGGGAGTATGTTACCTCAGAAGCCATTACTCAGCAACTACCAACTGTACCTGCAATAAATGCACTTCTGCCATCTGCTCTGCATCTGCTGATATACCAGCAGGCATTACATTGGCCTGATCAAGCTGATTTAGGAACATACATTTGTGGTTTTTACAACAACTTCCTTCCTGTTTGTGCGCCAATGCCCTGCCTGCCAAGTGGTACCGTCCAGTGGTGTAACTAGATGTTACTGGGCCCCACAGCAAAATCATTTTAGGGCCCCCCAAAATATCCAGAGGTGTCCAGTTTTACCAACATATATATTACAATTACACATTCAATTAGGGCCTCGTGGGGCCCCTATACCTCCTGGCCCCCCTGCACCCTCTGTAGTTTCCTCTACATCCCTGGTGAGGCAACATGGCTTTGTTACCTAGGGTGGCAATATGGCTCATGGCAAGAAGGTTGCATATAAATTAGGGATGCACCAAATCCACTTTTTGAGATTCGGCTGAATACCCAACTGAATTCGAATCCTAATTTGCATATGTAAATTAGGTGCGGAAAGGAAAAGGTGGGGAAAAATGTTTTTTACTTCCTTGTTTTGTGACAAAGAATTCGGCCGAGTCCGAATCCCGATGAAAAAGGCAGAATCTCGAATCAAATCCTGGATACGGTGCATCCCTAATATAAATGGAAGGAAACATGCATTTGAATTAAATTCTATCCTCTGATTCTGAATACGACAGGGACAGTGAATATCAAAGAAGGACAAGAGGGTAATTACAGCATATTTGGGTTTTGCTATTTCTCTAAATTGGGTTTTGGAACCCACATCCCGCTAAATCAGTGCTGTCCAACCTCTGTGGTACTGAGAGCCAAAATTTTACTGGCCTATGTGGTGGAGGGACGATAATGGCAGTCGGTGTTGGCCACGCCCCCTTTAAAACCACACCCACTGTAAACCACACCCATATTACCACAAGAACTTTTAAGATCATATCCACATTAACGGTGGTAGCACACCAAAAAAACAAATGGTTGGTGCTCACTGCAGGGAAATCACTCATATGTGAAAAATTGAAGTTATGTTGAAAACATACCCTTAAATCCATATTCCTCATCCTCCCCTGTGGATAATAGAACCCCCCCAACACATGATTAAACACCTTAGGGGCCCTTAACAACAACTTCCAAATGCTAATAACCCCAAGAACAAACCCCTAACAGGCTTTCATCCCATAGGTAGCATAGGGCAAGCAGAGAATGGCACACACAAGCAGCACTGGGCAAGCAGAGAATGGCACACACAAGCAGCACTGGGCAAGCATAGAATGACACACTCTTTAAGTAGCACTGGGCAAGCAGAGAATGGCACACACAAGCAGCACCGGGCAAGCAGAGAATGGCACACCCAAGCAGCACTGGGCAATCAGAGCATGGCACACATAAGCAGCACTGGGCAAGCAGATAATGGCACACCCAAGCAGCACTGAGTAAGCAGATAATGGCACACACAAGCAGCACTGGGCAAGCAGAGAATGGCACACCCAAGCAGCATTGGGCAAGCAGAGAATGGCACACACAGGGTGGGAAGGCAGAACAGAGCAGGAGACAGGTAAAGATATCATTCTAATATGTACTACATATAGGGACAGTGCTGGTGCCCCATTAGCATTTTGTATAAGGTGTGAACAGGTGAACAATGTGGTCCGTTTCAGTCTGGGTCTCAGGTGTGAACAGTACAGGCTTTAGGATATAAGTGTGAACAATACAGGGGGATCACAGGTGTGAACAATACAGGGGATTACAGTCTGAATTTGAGGTTTAAACAATGCAGGGGCCAGTTAATCTCTGTAGTGATACCTTTTAAAGTTTACATATGGTAAGCAGACACAGTATGTGGGGGGCCACAGAAGGGGGGGGGTCCGCGTACCGCCAGTTGGACAGCCCTGCTCTAAATGTTGCTGAACAGGCAGCAAGCCGAAAACTTTCAGGGGTGTGGGGATTTTAAGTACACCAGCATATGGAGAGTCATGTCATCCCTGCTCACTGATATCAGTGATGTATATTGTCTGTACAGAACTGCAGAATGTGATGACGGCTGGCGCTATATAAAGTATAGTAATAATAAGCATCCACTTCTCATGGCATGCTGCATAGCCAGCTTCCCTTGCCTACCTCTAATTCTACCTGTTATGCCCAGCATATGGATTAAATACACACTGCTCCAAAAATGTATATTTATATGGTTTTGTTTAATTTTTCTGTGCCAAAGAAAACATCTTATTGCAGGTAGCTTAATGGTACAAAGCAGGTCCTGTGTGCAGGTACATTGCTGCGCCAACTTTCCTTTCTTATTAGATTCTGTGCTGTTGTATTATTGATTTGGGCCGTTATAGCAGGGCATTTTCTCACAGAGATCATTGCAGTGAAGCATTTGATTTGTGCATGTACCAGGAGTGTAAAGAGAATGTATTATAGCTTTGCTGCCTACATGGTAACATTTAAAGTACAGGTATGGGACCTGTTATCCAAAACGCTCGGGACCTGGGGTTTTCCAGATAACAGATCTTTCCATAACTAGGGTCTTCATACCTTACGTCTACTAGAAAATCATATAAACATTAAATAAACCCGATAGGCTGGTTTTGTTTCCAATCATTATTTATATCTTAGTTGGGATCAAGTACAAGGTACTGTTTTATTATTACAGAGAAAAGGGGAATCCTTTTTAAAAATTTGGATCATTTCATTATAATGGAGTCTATGGGAGATGTTTATTCTGTAATTCTGGATCCCATACCTGTACTGGCAACACTAAAAATAAATAGGCTGAATTACATGTAAATATGATATACAGTTACCCTGCACATACAATAACCGTGCCGTGATTCACAGGCTATTAGTTCTACAAGACACCAGCATTTTTTAATTGCCGTTGTCAACTGAAATTATTAATGAGCCTGTCCCACCAGAAATCGCTTTCTGAGACTGAGACATGGTGGCTGGTACAGTAGTGTAATAGTGTGCTCTCCAGAATGGCAAGCGAATGAATGCTTACAGCTGGAAAATGTTTTGATTTTCCCTGTGCAAACTACGGTTTCAAACCTTCACAAAATCCCTATTTGTATGTACCAGTTTGCATAGCAGATAGCCAGTGAACTATTTAGAATACAGTGGCGTCAGTGCTGAATTTGATAACATTGAAAGCTCAGGTGTCATTCATGGCTGTCATATACAGATAGGATCCAAAATATTCATGTACAAAACAAGGGCCCTTGACAGCCTGATGTCTATCATGATGTCTACACCACGTAATTGCGTTTTTACCCCTGTACAGAGAAATTGTGGCTTGATGGCTTTCCCTATCTGATTGTAAAGCCTTGTGGGCTGCTTCTTTCTTTTTATTTATTTTTACAGCTACTGATTGTATCGCCTTTTAGGGTAATGTAACAAAGGGTAACTTTCTTAGAGGGAAGCCACCAGAATGTAAAGATTGTCATCAAACCAGTTTAAACTTAAACTGAATCTATTTGTAATGTGCCTACATGAATATCAGCAGTGAGTTCCTTGAGGATACACGTCTCTAACATTACATGCCTGCTTCTAGCCAGTCTGCCCAGCACTCACCTTCAGATCACAGGAGAGGGTTAACACATTAAAATCACACTAGGAGACAGGCATTCAATTACATAATTGTAATCAGGTATCATATCTTAATTCTCAATGCCTGCATGAGGAGGATGATAAACATAGCTTTCCTAAAAGGCAGAAGTGCTTATTGGGCATATTTTTCAGTAGAAGCATTATTTACAATATGATAAGAATGCTAAAGAAAAACATTTGGTCTTCTGTCAGCAGCCTTCTGCTTGGTTACCTCTTTTTCATACCTGCTGGAAAAACCAAAGTTTGATTCCTTGGTTCATCCAAGACACCCTACTTGTATTTGTAAAGGAAGATATGTATATTTCTTGCCTTGACAGACAAATTGACCATTGACAGCTTAAAGAACAGCATCTCTAGTGGTCAAGTTACATGTTGCTGTAGTTTTCTTTGCAAGGTCAATTTGTCAGTGTAAACAAAGTTTTTGATTCCCACTCTCATATAAAATACAGTAAAAAAGCAGTTGGTGGTCCTACAGCTACAGGTATGGAATCTGTTATCTTGAAACCCATTTTCCAGAAAGCTATGAATTACGGGAAGGCCTCTCCCGTAGGCACCATTTTAATCAAATAATATCAAAATTTTAAAAGTTGTTTTTTTTTCTCTGTAATAAAGAAACAGTTCCTTGTACTTGATTCAAATTAAGATAACATTAATCTTTATTAGAGGCAAAAAAACTTCTATTTGGTTTATTTAATGTTTAAATAGACTTAGGGGTTATTTACTAAACTCAGGTCTGACTTTTTGGGGCAAAACTCCAATTTTTCAGGTTTTTTTAAAAACTTACAATTTTCAGGTTTTATTAAAGCTTGATACTGCAAAAGTCTGAATCCAAGTTATATAATAGGAGAAGTCCCTATCCTATTCGGAAGAATCTGAAAAAAATTGAGTTATTCAGGAAAAAACTATTCTGTTTATTACTCGATTTCATAGAGTTTTTCCCAGATCCGATTAAATCAAGCTTTTTTATAAGCAATAAATAAGCTCAATCGTGGATTCTGGTTTAGTCAGACTTTTTTAATTAAAAAATCAGAAAAATTCGGATTTTTAAAAATAACCCCCTGAATGTATGGAGATCCAAACTATGGAGAGATCTGTTATTCAGAAAATCCCAGGTCCCGCACAGTCTGGATAATCGGTCCATGCTTGTTCAAACCCCAGTAATGAACAACAGCCTTCTGCTGCGACTTGTAACGATACCTCCCAACATTTTGTAAATAAAAAGATGGACACACACATTTTTTTGGCCACAACCATTTTTGTGACCAAACCCCCTAATTACTATGTTCATTTTACAAAATTTATGAAAGTTTGAACATATTTCTGTTTTTCCCCCCCCAGTTATTACAGTGTTGCTAATAAAGATGAATTGCCCTTTAAGCTGTGAGTCTTAACTTCTCCCAAGGGACCTCCTTATCTAAATTGTTACAATTACTTATTTGCTTATCTCAAAATTGTTACAAAAGTATCTTACCTGAACCTCCTGGCTGTTCTGGGGTCTCTGCCAAAAGCCAATTAAGTTAGAAACATTGTTTCTTTTTTTAGCTGTTCAGTGCAGAGAAAAACACCAGTACAAACACCGGTCTGCCTGTTGAGCTGTCAAAAGAGGGGCTGTCCCGCTGAAAACGGACAGTTGGGAGGTATGCTTGTAACCACAGCGTCAGGCAGGGGAAATCAGAGCCCACTGTTAAAAGAGTAGTAACACAAAAAATGAAAGTCTCTTTAAGGTTAGTTCACATGTGGAGATTTGGGGAGATTTTGTCGTTTGGCCTCTTCTTCTGGGCAACAATCTCCCCGAACTGCCTCCTTGTGTCTCGCGAGGAAACTTCGGCCAACTTCAGAAAATGCTGCGCCACATGTGCTTTAGCGCAGGCGACTTTTCATTATAGCGGATGGGAAGACACGAGGAGGCAGTTTGGGAAGAAGAGGCGATTAGCCAGGCGACAAAATCTCCCCGAATCTCCTCGTGTGAACTAACCCTAAAGGAATGACAATATATTGTACTGTTGTGCTGCACTTGTAAAACTGGTGTGTTTGCTTCAGACACACTACAATAGTCTATAAACAAACTACTGTGTAGCCATGGGCAGCCATTCAAGCACATAATACACAGTATATAACTGATAAGTTCTGAAGAATCCAATTGTATACTACAGAACCTGTTATCTGCTGTGTATCATGTGCCTTTTCTCATTTTTCAGCTTTGAATGGCTGCCCCCATGGCTACACAGCAGCTTGTTTATATAAACTATTGTAGAGTTTCTAAAGGGCAACACTACATTATATTGCCATTCTTTTAAAACACTTTAATTTTTTGGTGTTCCTTAAGGGCTCACCACTCTGGCACCCCCCCCATGACTACTGCCACCACCAGTGCTGATGATCACCACCACCCATTATCACTGCCACATTTCTGTGCTTCACCATGCAACCTGCCCATGTGCCCATGCAGGAGGGGCCCAACAGGACCAGGTTTTCTCACGATGCCCCATCAAGCCAGTCTGAGCCAGTAAAATTAACAGCATCTGAAGAGAGCAGCATATTGCCCATGCCTTCCCATTGCTGTGCTCATATACTTTATGATATTAGAGCATATAAATGGAAATTAATACCTTATAGACAAGGGGATAATATTCCTTTAATGGATGCGCTTCTGTTCTAAGTATCAGCAACCAGTCATGTTTATTATTATTATGTATGATGATATCAAATACATTTAATTGGTAGTGTTGTATAGCCTTATCTCTTTGTATCTCTGCTGCTGCACAATTTTAGAATATCACTTAGCAAACACAAGCTGCACATGATTTTCTATTAGACCTAAGGTATGAAGAGCCAAATTACAGAAAGATCCATTATCCGGAAAAACCTCAGGTCCCGAGCATTCTGGATAACAGGTCCCATACCTGTACCTTTAGACTAATGGTACATGGGGAGATGTGTTGCCTCTGTTTAAATCTGTGCTATTGCTAATGGCAAATCTTCCCAAAATGCTTTCCCACAGTAGCAAAGGTTTAAATACACTTTACCCATGTGCCATCAACCTTAATGCTATGACATATTGAATATCCTAATTAATTTCCAGATTCCCATTCCCATAGAGCCAGATGCAATTAAATGAGAAAAATTTATCTCACTGGTTATCACTTGAAATTTCTTTTGAAGTCTATGGGGAAATCTATTTCTCCTTTAACTGAATCTTGCCAAGTTTTCAAGCTATAAACCGTAAAATAAAGTTTTCCCACTGGGTTGAATCTGGCCCATTATGTGCAGTCATGTGGTAGTTACACTGCCTTGTACTTGTGTATATACAATATAGCAGATTTTGTGGTTTGCGTTGAATAACGTTGTGCAAAACATTATTGGTGAGAGTTGGGGAAAGGTTTTATTACATTACAATACAACCCTGATGTTGCTGGACTACAGCTCCCAGCATGCTTCAACCATCATTATGTGTTACATCAGAGCCGGGCCAAGGTAGTTTGGCACCCTAGGCAAGGACTTCAATCAGCACCCCCCGTTCTGTAGGACCATTTCCCACCTAATCACTTACAGTTTTTTTAATAAGCCAGCAGCACCCAATATTGCCCCCAATCTGTACCTGTGCCAGCCAGCAGCACCCAAAGTATTGGCCCCAATCTGTACCTGTGCCAGCCAGCAGCACCCGGTATTGCCCCCAATCTGTGCCAGCCAGCAGCACCCAGTATTGCCCCCAATCTGTACCTGTGCCAGCCAGCAGCACCCAATCTGTGCCAGCCAACAGCACCCAATATTGCCCCCAATCTGTACCTGTGCTAGCCAGCAACACCCAAAATATTGCCCCAATCTGTACCTGTGCCAGCCAGCAGCACCCAAAATATTGCCCCCAATCTGTACCTGTGCCAGCCAGCAGCACCCAAAATATTGCCCCCAATCTGTACCTGTGCCAGCCAGCAGCACCCAAAATATTGCCCCCAATCTGTACCTGTGCCAGCCAGCAGCACCCAAAATATTGCCCCCCCCGAAGTCTGTTCCTGTTGTGCCAAACAGCCCAGATCAGTGTGTACCTGTCCTCTCTCTCTGTTTTCCAATAACACCAGCCAGCCGCCACCACACAGTTTCAGAACCAATTATGCCGCACCCTGCAGGCCCGCAACTGCCTGAGCCTCTCTCTCCAACGTGCCAGACCAGCAGAGGCGCACAGCTCCCTGACTCTGCCTGAGTGACGTCACCACGCCAGCGTGCCGCTTACTACAGCGCAGATGCGCAATTGCGCATTTGTCTACTAGTACTTACTCTCTTCCAGCCAGGGCAACTGAGCAAGTAAGAGGGTCGGGAAGCAGAGCGGAACTCTGCTAGGGCAGCCGCATTGCAGAACGAATGGTACCTTAGAAGTTCAAACTTAAAGAAATAAAAAAAAAAGTGTGCCACCCTATGACTGAGCCCTAGGCGGGTGCCTACTCTGCCTACCCCTATTTCCAGCCCTGTGTTACGTTATTCTGGTGTTTGTTGCCAGCAACAACTTTGGTTGAGCAGTTCAATGCAGCAGGATTTACTACCCATTTGACTTAGAATTAATTGTAGCTAGAAATACAAAGGGTTTATATAAATGAACCAATTACATTGCCCTATTTTCTGCAAGATTAGCATTTCCATGTACTTGAATTAGACTTGTAAGACTTACTTTGGTTTCTATGTAACATAACTAATGAAATACATCAATCATCCTATGGGTTTGCTAATGTTTGTGTTTTCCTTTTCTCAATATGGTGTGTACGTCCACACCCTTTTATTGTCATTTTGTTTGCAAAGGGTTGTGTCTCCAGAATTAATTACTGTCTAGTCTAGTTTAACCATTACTAGTACAGTTCTTCATCCTGAGCCAGATCTATTAATAAGGGCTCAGATACAAAGCAAGGTACAACATTCACACAGAATCTGCCACATTTATTTTTACACAAAATGCAAATGATTCAGTCGGAAAGTATTACTCATGGTGATTTTTCAAGGATAATTTATCTTTAAATGTAAGGGTCTGATGTGTTATTTTTAAGTTTTGCTTTTTTTCCAGGTCCTCTATTGTTCAATCCAGTTTAAAATTGATTCCTGGTTACTAGGGTATTTAACTAACATCTGGATAACCATTTAAATTGCAAGCCTTACAGCTTCAGAACAAATAATGTAAATCACTCAACAAACACAAAAATAAAAATAAAGACCAATTGCAGATTATTTTAGAGTTCTGCTTTCTACACCAAGCTAGAAGTTAATTTTAAGGTAACCACCCCTTTAATAATCAAATATAGAGTGTTGTAGTTCAAGTTCTTGTTCTCCTTTCTGAGCATCACACACTCCTGTAGTAATGGCACCCGAGGCTGGCACTGCTGTTCCTTAGTGCTCTTTATTTTTTCGAGACCAGTGTATTAAAATTGCACAAAAATCGTTTGCCCTTTTACCATGGTAACATGTCATTATGGATTTCCCAAAGCTATTTTGGTTTTTAAGCCTGCTGTTCCTCTTAGCTAATTTGACTGACTGCTGTGAGCTGTTTGCAGAACCAGACTGTGCTGTGCATTGTGGAACTTATATTTTGCTATCAGCAGGAAGTTTATTTTTAGGTCTCCCCTTGTGTGGCAAACGAATGTGGCTTATTATTAGTGAAACCAGATCTCCCCCTTGACTCATTTTTAGAATGTAAACTTTTATCAAGGGTGCACCTGCATATTAGAAATCTGTAATGTGTGTAATACTTACACAGAAAAGGGAAGTTTAGGGAGTAATGAGTCTTGTAACATGGTTCACAGCACCTGACACCAGACCTGGTTCCCTTACCCCAGCTACATTTTGCTAAAGGGCCCTAACCTCTCTGCAATTTGTTAGTGCCATTCAGTAACACATTGGTACATTTTTATAAAAGGGTAAATATAGAGCAGGAGTGCCCATACTTTACTAATGTGAGTTCTACTTTTAGCGATGTTGGCCCGTTATCATCTACATCCATAAAAGCATTTTTGGCATTCTGTTCCATGGAAAATATTACTTAAATATTGATTTATGAGAAAATGTATATTATACAAATCTAAATGAAAAAAATGAAATAGGAGCGTAATTTAGACAAACTGTTTGTTGACAGTGTCTTGAGATCTACTGATCACCAGCTGAAGGTCTACTGGTAGATCCCGATCTACCTTTTGGACACCCCTGAAACACTTTATTTGCCATGAAAAATTAATTGAGATCAAATTTGGGATCCTTGGCATCCCATCCTAGATGTATAGGATGAACATCTATTTCCACTACCTAGAAATAAATGGAGGTTAAGGGAGCACTGACAATCACCCTCGAGAAACAATAAGATGGTGTGCATGGTTAAATTATATATAGTATTTGAAAGGAAAAGGAAAACCCTAAAAATTGCACCTCCCCATTGTTAAATCCGATGACTCAAAGAACCAATTAAAACTTAACGTTTATTATTATTAAAATTAAAACAAAGCGTCCAGAAAAGATTAATTAAAATTATAAGATCAGGGGGGATAAACGGACTATAATTATATTGTGCGATATATACAAGCCGTGGGGTGAATATACGACCAATCCAAAGGTCTTGGGATAATCCGGTATATGGATGGGGCTTAATACTTAGTTTCCTGGGAAGCAATGGGTAAATACCCGATCTTACTATCAATTGGTTTCCCTTCCAAGGAACCGGGAGGGTTAAACTGAGGGTGAAGGGGTGGATGGGGAATCAAGCAAGGGAACTTGCGGATCGGGTATTTACCCATTGCTTCCCAGGAAACTAAGTATTAAGCCCCATCCATATACCGGATTATCCCAAGACCTTTGGATTGGTCGTATATTCACCCCACGGCTTGTATATATCGCACAATATAATTATAGTCCGTTTATCCCCCTGATCTTAACATCATTTTAATTAATCTTTTCTGGACGCTTTGTTTTAATTTTAATAATAATAAACGTTAAGTTTTAATTGAAGTCTCACTTGAAGGTGTGAGAGAGCTGGAACCATACAAAAGACCCAGCGACTGTCCAGGGCCCCCATGGGGTCTGCTATATGGTAGTCTCACATTGGGCTGCAGTAAGAAATTAGATCAGTTATCACTTGTGGAGCATAGACATACTCTGCAGACAAATGCATGAAATAGAAGCTCAGAGTACCAAGTGTTTAGTGATTTGCCAAATATACACAAATGTATAATATTTTCTTCAAATGAAGGGTTGAAGTCCAGCCTTAGGGTGAAAACCACTTGCTATCTCTTTGTTCTTCACAATTATATCATATACAGGTATGGGATCCGTTATCTGGGAAAACCCGTTATCCAGAAAGTTCTGAATTATGGAATAGCCATCTCCCATAGACTCAATTGTATCCAATTAATACAAATTTTTAACAATAATTGCATTTTTCTCTGTAATAATAAAACAGTACCTTGTACTGGTTTCAAACTAAGATATAAATAATCCTCATGGGAAGCAAAACAGCCCTATTGGGTGTATTTAATGTTTGAATTCTTTTCTAGCAGACTATGGTATGAAGATCCAAATTACAGAAAGATCCCTTATTCAGAAAACACCAGGTCTTGAGCATTCTGGTTAACTGGTCCCATACCCGTATTTTAGTTGTTTTGCTGAATGTAGAATAATTAAGCCTTCTGAAACTGGTACTGATACATGAGTTACAGATTCAAACTTGCCTGCTACTTTTTGCTCATATCTGCCAAAGAATATGATTCAATTTAATGGCATACCAGGCAGTTTCTCTGCACACATATATATACATAGAGAAAAAGCCAATCTGCTTACATCCACTCGTTGGTGTAGAACTCTGACAGGCATTTCTTAGAAGAAATACATGCTTATACATTTCCACTCCAAAATTTGCTCAGTACAACAAGTTCACTGAATAGGGCTTGTGCTGAAGATACTTCCCTGTTATTTTAATCATGAAAAATATTTTGTTTTGTCTTTGCGAATTAGATTATCAGTGCACAGATAAGAAGGAGTACATTATGCAGGGTAATTATTTGTGCATTGGTAATTTATTTATCTACCCCATAACAACCAAAAACTGAGTGCACACTTGTATAGAAATTTGTATCAATTATTAAATTTCTGGTCAGCAGCGTGTATAAGTGCTGCCCTAGAAAGTGATTGTTCTGGCCCATCTAATCAGAATGCTGTTTTATCAGTGATGCTTTTGCTGCATTTATTGGGTCATTAGATAATCCAGAAATACACAGACCACATCTGCTTACACTGCTCCTTAGTTTTCCATCAGATCATCCTGTGGGCTAGTAGGCCAGATAAGTGTGTGATGTCTACTGGTGTGTGGCCACCTTACATTGATACTGACAAGTTCTTTTACGGGACAGACGTTTAGATATCAGGGAACCTGACCTGTGTATGACCAGAATAAGGCCCAATCTATTATCAGTTAGTTTGTTCCATTAGCAGTCATACCAAGTGGGATTTAATGAAACTGGGAAGATGGAACATTAGTGCTTAGAACTAATTCATTTGCATTGCAGCTAGATGCAAACTCTAGTCACATTTATACAATCATTTGTTTTTCTTTGGTGTGAGATTTTGAGTAGGGCCACATTACAAGTCAATTAAAAGCAGTACATGAGGCTTCAGGGTAAAGAAACCCTACCATAAACATAGTGAAGTCTATTACAAATATTTGGGAAGAAATGTGCCTTTAGTCACAAATGCAATTTGGAGTAAGAAATATTATTGCCGTTACACTGGAGTTGAAATAACCTTCAGATTCAAAAAAGCCTTAATCCATTTTGTGAATATGGTGGTTTTCTACACCATGGAGTTAAACTGTCATACCAGAACGTCACTTTAGTGAATTTGGAATATCAGATTTCATTAGACAAATCTGAAGTACAACTCACACCAAGTTTGTGTTTTGTGGAGTCATTAATATTGTGTATGAAATTAAATATATGAATTTCACCATTTACTCCTTCACACATTAGACATTATATACATTCCTGCTAGGGTTGGATCAAATCCACTATTTTAGGATTCATCCGAATTAATGATGGGCAAATAAATTTGGCAGGCATGGATTAGCGGCAAATTTCCACATTTTGCTGGCGGCGAAAGTTTTTGCAAAAAATGTGTCGCGTGTCAAAATCACTGCGCACATAAAAATTGCCGCACGTCAAAATTATTTGTGTTTCGCAAATTTTTACACAGTTTTGCTACATTTTTTCAGTGAATCGAAACAGGACAGGTTCGCCCATTGCTAGTCTGAATCCTTTGTGAACAATTTCGCTGGATACCGAATCCGACCTTTGATTTGCTTATGTAAATTAGGGAAATGAAGGGGAAGAGAACGGAGTGTGCAGTGTATGGTTAAAAATTGTTTGTGTGAGGAAAAGTTATGTGATTTTTTTGGATTCGGGTCACCTGGCACTTGGATTCTGAGTCCTGAACTGAATCTTGAATTCGGTGCATCCCTAATTTAATGCAGAGATACATTTCATGATATTAATATTACACACACCTGCATGTATACAATCTTAGGTCCTCTACATATTAATGCAACCAAGTCCACTAGGGATCAGAGGAAAGGCTCAGAGGAACAAGGAGTCTAGAAACATCCCTGCTGGGGTTCATCATTTCAAATACAGAGTTAAATTGTCTAACCTTTTTTCTCTAATGTTTTGACAAAACCATTTTGGTGTAGAGTGAGTGTGAATTTGTGTCTGATGATGTGAATTTGTTGTGTAATGATTTTCTGATGAAAATTGGACTCTCTGACCTCTCTTGATGGACTAAAGTCAAAGTTGCTAACCTGCCTTCCATTCACTAGGCAGTCACGTGGGAACTATCATGTCTTTACCTTTCTCCACTGCATCATAAATAATAGATTGTCACTCCATTAAATTCAGTGATTTTTTTTTTCTTCCTAAATAAGGAAAGAAGCTGAGCTGGTGGGATCTTTTTATAGGGCTTGAGGAAGAGTACAAAGTGTTTTATCGTTAATTCTGTTCCCTCGAAAGAAAATACACAGCTTCCCTCTGAAGCCTTAACTGTTCCAACAGAGGAATAACTCTCAGCACAATGTGCTGTTCTTTCTGGCAATTTAGCCCAATCAAAGAGAGCAAGCCAAGTCAGATACTGTTAACCCATGCACTCCCACAACATACTTTATGCAAAGTGCAGCAGAAAAGTAATTCATATCTAAACAGGCTTTGACTTGCCAGTGTATATAGTTATCTTTACAATTAGCCTGTAAAATATTATATATAGGTATTTTCTGATATAGATAACTATGAAAATTTATTGGGAGGGGGGGAGTTTGAAAATATGTTGTTAGTTTATAGTGGTGTTAACCCCCACACATATTAAATGCTTATCCTACTGTATATGTTACATTAGCCGTGCAATATTCTTCTATATTAAGTGATTACCATAAAACACAATGATTTTATGTGTTTTATCTATTTTGCTGGTGGCTTTACGATTAACATCTTGTTATGAGCAAAAATACATGATATTTATTCATGCGGTCTATGCATAGTGCAAATAAACTGATTATTGTTCAAGTGGGTTTCATATGGCAACCTTAATGCAGTTTTTGGATTTAGAACAATATAAAAAAAAAATCTTATTTACCTTAGTAATGATGCACCTGTTTCCACTTGATAATATTTGATCCAAACCAGTGGTGACAGTCACAAAAGTTGTCACTGACGGTGGCTGTTTTGTGGTAAAGCAGGAAGAAACGCTAGAATCACTGTGAAATCAGAAAACTGAAGAACAACACCATAGCAACCAATCCGCAATTACCTGTCAAACAAATTTAAATTTGTTCATGTGGGTTACTGCTTCAGGGAATCATATCATATTCAATTAAACTCCCCAGGTCTTTAAGGGAGGTGTCCCATATTTAATGACATATGCAAGGGATTCTACAGTGGGAATCCTGGTGACGGACACTACATGAGTCATCTTGTTATTATCTAACATAGGGAGATATTGTGCAAGTTACCCATAATATGCTGAAGAATGCTGGTAGTTGTAGCTGCGCAACATTGTTTGCATCTACTAACACAAATAAATAAAAGTATGTTGTAAATTGCTTATACTGTATGTAACCAGTCGGTCTTGCCATATGGACAATTTTGTTGCTGTAGACTGGGGGTCCCCAGCCTTTTTTTACCCATAAAATTTTTTAATTGTTATCGGTTTTTGTTCTCTTGAGAGATACGCTAAAAGCTTGCCAGCTTCATTGCCTTTCTCAAATATAGTCTGTGAGGTACACAACAATTTTTTTTTTGTTTTTTTCAAGAATGTGAAGTTGTAGATCCCTTTGTGCTTGTGCAACCTTTGCATAACTGGTGGGGGATGGATCTGCGTGAAGTGGGTTTGCGCCTTTAGGACCCCTGTGTTCAGATTATTTAATTCTGTATCCAACTGACATCTATATGTCGCTATACTGCCAATGAAGGACCCTCTAAGGCAAGCTTTAGAGGCCACCCAAACAATTAGGTGGTCGGCTGACTCAGCATTCTCTGACCAATAGTTCTCCTGCTCCTGCGCCACCCTTTCATTCACTTCAGTTACATTGAGCCACTTAGGGTTGAGACGCCACATGGGTGTAATACAGTCTTGGTTTGACCTGATGGATATGGAAAGTGGGGCATGATCTGATATACCCCCTGGGAGGTATCGGGCATTATCGATTTTAGCTTGCAATATTGGCATTGCCAGCGCTAGATCTATACGTGATTTTACGTGATGTTTTCTCAAACACTTTTAAATGAAATCTTTTGACACTTCAAACATGCCTTAGTAACATAGAAAACCTCTTCTCATCCACATGGCTTGTGGGTTCTAAAGCTGGCCATAGACAAGCAGATTTTATTCTTTGTGCGACTAACCATGGTTCATTTCAGTCTAACAATCTCCCATTAGCCATTCAGATTAAAATAAGTAAGAAAAATAACAAATCAGATTATGTTCTGCTATTAATTGACAGACAACAATCGTACAAAAGTCATGCCTGACAAATAGTAGTGACAGTGAGTCACCCAGTGATGTTGTCAGGCAATACATGCAGAGATATTATCATTGGCCGACATAAATCTTTTAACCCGTCTGATTGCCATGGAACAGAAAATGTTGGAACACTCCACACAGAATCCGAAAATCGTAAGAATCTTTTTTTCATACTACTGCATCTTTGTGTCTATGGCCAGCTTAAGCAGTCAGTCTATGTTGAATTACCTGGTACATGAGCATTATTTCCTGGAGGCTTATCTCATGACTTTTGCCCACTAGGGGTAGCTGGTAACTGGATATTAAGACTCAAGACCGGTGCAAATAATGTTGGTGATGTGAGTGACGTTTATGTGTGGTCACATAAACCAATTGTTTAACAGCAGCCACAGTAGGCCTTTTGATACCCAGTAGTAACAGTCACTGATTGTGCAGATAATATCCTGCCTATAATTATCTTTGATAAGCAATATTTACAGAATAGGAGATCTTGGAAAACCTGAATGTTGATATTTTAATCAGTTTGTAATCAGCTTGCATGTTTTTTTAATGCAGAGGATGTTAAAGGGTACCAATCATAGGGAGGAGATCGGGACTTGAAAATTGCAAATAGTGGGGAGAATCCGAGCTCTCTCATGATGCGCATGTTTATGATGCTACACATACCCAAAATGAGTGTGTCAACAGGCTCACTCATTATGTGCATACATGTGACCAAACATGGCCACTGCCAGTGGGAGCTCCCTCTCAGTGTGGGCAACACAGTGCTCCCGGAGCATGTTTTGGCCAAAATAGTATTGTTTATCTCAGCCAGAGAAAAATGTTCTATTATCCTGCACCTCCACTGGGGGAAATAATTTTCCTGTAGATTTACACACATACAACTATGACCATGTACCAGAAGATTACCTTGTTTGGCAGCCTTCACATTTTGTGATCTCATCTGAACCTTCTTCTTCAAATCTGCCGATATCCGCAGACAATTTTTGGACCTTGAGCTAACAATCAGATTATAAAAGGACCCTACACACAAGTTTTAAAGCCATTACACACAACACATTATGGCAAGCACAAATAAGGACTTCTTTAAATCAGCAAGCATGTAAAGTGCAATTTCAAGCACAATTATTATTTTTTCACCCATAATGCAGCAGTTTTCCCCAGAATTCCAGTGTTGTTGAGGTAGCAAGGGGGAGTTGCATCTGATGCAGTTGGGCGTGGTGCGTCAAACTTAGTTGTACTCAAACTTTGCTGTAAATTAGACGAATGTGTCCAACACAAATTCAGGGTTCTGTAAGAATTCTGGTGCTGCTGTTTGGTCCACGGTGGTGGTAGCTCCTGGATTCCTTTGCGTCGGAAGGGTAGGCATTAAGGACTGAGCAGTGCTCACAGGGCCGGAACTAGGGGTAGGCAGAGTACCTGCTCTGTCGCCTACCCCATGTCTGGTCCCCTCGCTCTCCGTCTTCCATCGCTTCCTCGCACGCCGATTGGCGCTTCTGCACATATGCGCCGGCATCAGCTCACACATGCGCGCCGGTGTCAACTTGCGCATGCGTGCATTCAGCTGGGGCTCCTGACCAGTGTGGCCCAGCTCTGAGTGCTCAACTATATGGAAGTGCAAAGAGCACCCTTTGACACAAGTAATTTTAATAAAAGGGGTTTTACATGCAACTGGCTGTGGGGAAATATGCACAAATGTATCAGATATAAATGAACCCTATAGATTAGTACTTATTGAGGGCCATCCACCTCTCTGCTCACACAATAATCATTTTTGCCCAGGAATAAAATCATCAAAAGCCAAACTAAAGTTGTGCTGAGAAAACCAGGAAAACTCAGCTGCACAGTGTATAGCTGTAGAGATTGCTCTATGTACATACATAGATGCATACAGCTAAAACCTGACGGATCTTACTGATTGAGGTTCCCTGCTGCTGACGTACAGATTATTATCACTGTGTGTGCACATAGAAGCAGGCAACCTGCAGACACATAGAAACCAAGCACCCACACAGACAATCTGTCACCTGTAAAGAGATATAAACATTTACACCCACACACTACGGCGCTGGAGCCTGCTACCTGGAAACATGCTGTCACCCTTAAAGATAAAAACTATAACCTTTTTACCGAAAGGAATCCATATAATCAACAATACCGGCAAGCTCTAATGCACAAAAACTGCAGATAAATATCTTATAAGTGGTGAATCCTGACATTAGACTAACGCATAAAACAACCCCTGATTATCCTTTACTGACCTAAAAACCAGAGAACACTATACACCAAGCAAAATTGCATTCTTAGTTTCTAACTGATTTGCTTTTTCTCGGTAATATTAAGACTGCAACCTTGTACTGGGATTTATAACCTTTTTATCATGGGATCCAAATTAAAGTGGACCTGTCAAACAGACACAAAAATCTGTATGATAAAAGTCCTTTTCAAATTAAACATGAAATCCAATTTGAATTTTGTATTAAAGCATAGTTGTAAGCTCATTTAAAAATAGCTGTCAATTAAATATTGTCTGTTCCTCCTCTATGCCTTAGGCATAGAGGCTGGGCAGACAATTACTTTCACTTTCCATTCAGCACTTCCTAGATATCACTGCTCTCCCCACATTCCCCCGTTCTCTTCACAGTTTAATTGTGTAGCCAGTGCATGGGGATGGACATCAGGTCCCCCATTCTGGTGCACAAACAAGATTTTGAGATGAGGCAAGACAAGGCTTGTCTTAATAACTGTCCACAAAATGGCTCCTGTCTGCTTGCTATAATTATGAATTCCAGACTGACAGTTAATTTTGCTTGACTAATGTTATAATATAGGGTTTTTTAAAAAAAATTTGGGTAACGGGTCCCCTTTAAGCTATGGTATTAACTCTTTGAGCAGATCTCTGGTTTAGAACTAATTAAGCACCTTGTTTTTATTTTGTATTGTAGAAAACCATAACAGATTGCTAAAGATGATAATTGAGACTCCTTCCTGGAGTGCGTTATCTGTTAGCCGCTACCTCCAGTGGGGATAATAATTTTTAGTCCCTTTCAGGTACAGTCCTCCAAATGAGCAAGGAAGTCAGAAATGTCCAGTGGATTTTATATAAAGTAGAAAATGAGTTTGGTTGTAATATAAGCTGAAGCTACAGATGTGAATAGGCATGCTTTCATCTGGAAGGCCTTCTGTAGGGTACCAAGGTAAAGACTGAATGAATCTGATTGAAGGTCTAAATGCAGTAAGTGAAACCAAATTAAAGACAACATAATGTCTGTGCATAGCAAATGGAAGTGGAAAAGCACATTACTAACCAAGTTACCACTACTACAGCTGCTGCCAATAAATGTTGCGTGTATAGCTGCAGGGAAGAAGCTTCCATGATTTCCAGAGACATGTCTGTTTTGGTTATATGATTAACAAGGCAGATGGAACCGTATTCCAAGTAGCAAGTCAGGCAGTGATTAAACGAATTATATAAACGGGTTATATAACCTATTTATCAGTTTGGTTGAACTTCCATTTCTTTTCCCCTTAAGTAGATATTGCATAAGGGCAATGCATACTTTGTACAATCCATCTTGTATAAATATTTGTTGTTCCATCATATGAACCATGATCCAATCTCAGAGCATAAATAATATAACAGTCACATAGACAAATACAAATACAGCCAACATACACAAAGCAAATGTATTACAAGCAATTTATTTCACACAAAAGTAGGGATGCACCAAATCCACTATTTTGGATTCGGCCGAACCCCCGGATCCTTGGCGAAGAATTCGGCCAAACATCGGACCGAATCCGAACCCTAATTTGCATATGTAAATTAGGGGTGGGAAGGGGGAAACATTTTTTACTTCCTTGTTTTGTGACAAAAATCACGCAATTTCCCTCCCGCCCCTAATTTGCATATGTAAATTAGGGTTCGGATTCGGTTCGGCCGGGCAGAAGGGTTCGGCCGAATCCTGGCCGAATCCCGAACAGAATCCTGGATTCGGTGCATCCCTAAGACAAAGTAATAACTTTTCATAAATCTAACTGTTCTAAAGAAATGTGCATTACTGCAAGATGCTTGTCCTTCCAACTGTTCAGTTTATATAGGCAAAGAGCAGACTGTTAAATGAAGGCTAAGCTGGATATGAGAGATAAGTGTTTCATATAAAATGAAATGGTGACTGATCGCTTTAACATCCGGTGCCTGTTATGAACATTCTGCTGGCAAAGGTATAGAACAGATGTATGTTTTATAACTCTTGCCAATAGAGAAAGGAATAGTGCACCCTAGTACTTTTGTCTTATATACTAACTGTAATACAATCTTCACATGGGTTTAAAAGTATTTTCATAGTTAGTTCACCCCAAATATTGCCCTAATAACCTTTGCATTGGCGATCCAAGTGTATTTAAGCAAACACTACACATTTGTAACCCAGCCTAGTCTTCAGGCTGGACATAGGCTCACAGTTTTGGAGCCACTGCTCTTTAAGATGGCCATACATGGGCAGATTAAAGCTGCTGATATCGGTCCTTTAGAGTTTAGACTGATTCGGCAGCTTATTTGCCCATGTATGGGGGCTCCCGATGGGTCCTCCCGATCGATATCAAGCCAAAATTCGGCCACATATTGATCGGTCAAGTTTGATTTTTTTCCACGATCCAGGATCGCTTTGGCTAGTTGTTGCGGTCCTGCGACCCGTTGGCGCCCATTCATAGCATTGCAATCCGATCATTGGGCCCCAGTTGAGATTTACCCGATATCGCCCAGCCGTTAATGGGCATATCGGGTTAAGATCCGCTCGTTTGGCGACCTTGCCAAACTAGCGAATCTTATAGTGTATGGCTAAGTGGTATAAATCTTCAGCTTTATTGCACTCTTTGTTTATTGATCTTTATCAATAAATGGAAAAGCTTGATTTCACGCTCATTGCTGCAGTGGTCCACAGCTTGCCTCATTAATTACTCTTTTAAATGACTATATAAATAATTAACAGATGGACGTGGAAAGATACAGTACCATAACATATCTAGCTTTAGTGTCTCAGGAAGATGCTGTAAGATAGTTTATATTATGTGACCCATCTAGGGCTGCTGAGGAAGTATCTGCCTATATTTCTCTCAAGCTTTCTAGGTCATGCTTTTTTTCATCTATAAAGCAGCTCAGAGAGCTTTGTGATAATTTTTTTTTAAGCGAATGAAACCATGACTGCAGGATACATTCTGTAATAAAAATAAACAATATGTTAAAAATGAATAAAGGCATCATGTGCATTGTGTCGTATTAGATTAGTTGGGCTGTAATTGATGGCCTGGTTTGTTTGTAGTTAGAATTATATCCATGACTAATCAAAGAGATGGTATTAGAGACAGCCTCTACATGCCAGTTGGGCAGGTTTTTTCATTTAAGGTATGCTTTTTTTTCCCACAGAGGGGTTATTACAAATCTAGATGGAATGCCTCTCTTAAAGAATGTGAAAAAGTCATATATTTTGCTTTACTAAGGACCTAACATGTAATATGCCCACGACTACCGCTGTCATAATGAATAATCACAGATGGAATGTTCTCACAGTCTTGTGTATATATATATATATATATATATATATATATATATATTTTAATACATTATGCTGTAGCCATGAAATATCTGCAGTGCATATGGAAAGCTGCTGGGAGTTATTCTGTGGGCCAGGGGGGTTAGTCATGCTGCATATGTTGAAATAGAAGCAATATGAGCATTGCAAAGCTTATCAGGGGTGTGTCAGCTATTTTTACCTTTTACTAAAATTAAGATTTAAGAAGATTTTAGGAAGTTCTGCTCCGTATGGCCAAGTCTGAAATCAGGTAAGTGCTAAACTGTTTATTGTGGGAATTCTGTTTACCTGGGGAAGCTAATCACAATTAGTGAAACCTTAAGGTGGCCATAGACTCCAAGATCCGCTCGTTTGGCGACATCGAAAAATGAGTGGATCTTTCCCCGATATGCAACGGCATGGCTATATCGGGGGTAATTCGAACGTTCGGCCGTATGGCCGAACGATCGAATTACGATGCGTCAAGTGGCTCCGACGGGTCGGTCGGGTAAAAATCCAACCTTCCCGATCGATATCGTGGCCAGATATCGATCGGGAAGACCTGTTGGAAGCCCCCATACACGGGCAGATAAGCTGTCAAATCGGTCCAAACGACCGATATCGGCAGCTTTATCTGCCCGTGTATGGCCACCTTTAGGCACCCTCAGAAAGCTGGTATTTGTAATCTTGTCTAGAGGCACATTTGTCAGCAGCGCTGTATGAAATAGGCATAAATACTGTCAGGCATCAGTCCTCAATCCTGTAAGAATGGGGGAGACAGAAGTGATATCATGTAATTGGTATGGACACTGCTCTGGTAGGGTAAGGAGAAATGTAAAGAAAGGTCTTATAACAAAACCTTAAACTCACAGACTTGGCGTAGTAGAAGAATACTGTGTAGAATACTGATCAAGGCTCCTTACTATGGTGGTGCCTTATTCCAAACACAGCATTAAATTACCCAAAATATTACCCAAAATAGCCAGGCCCGGATTTGTGAGAGGCCACCTAGGGCGGAAGGATTTTAGGGGAGGCTTGCTGCCTAACTACACACACATTAGTTCAGAAACACTGAGAAGGCGCAGGAGATGCGTTACTTTTTAATATTTCCTGTATGCCCATCCCCAATGCTTTGCTTACGATGATAAAAATCTGATTGAATAAAAGGGAGGGGATGGGGTGACGAACGACAGCGGGCCTAGGGGCGCCTGCTTTGTAAATCCGGCCCTGAAAAATTGTTCTCCATTGCCATTTTTAGTGGAAAAAACACTAAATTTTTTTTAGATTAATTATACCTTGAGCATGCAAAAAGTCAGAATTAAAAAATCCATCATCTCAGACCTTCTGATGTTGTATATAAGTCAATGGGAGAGGTCCCTATCCTATTTAGAAGTTTCTGTGGTCTGCGCTGGAATTAGCCCAAAAATCTGACTATTTCAGGCTTTTCGGGCAAAAACCCCAAAAAATTCTGACCTGAAAATATTGAGTGATTCAAGAAAAACCTCAGAAAAAATCATACGATTCGGATTTTCGCTCACTTTTATTGAGTTTTCAATAAAAAAGAACCCCCTAATTCTTTAAAATCGCTGCATATGGCATCCAACTGGAAGGCTAAAGGCAGATGAAACAAATCCATACCCAGGTCCCAGCATAATGTAACATGCATTTATTGTCGGAGTTTCCCAAGCAAGAGAAAGACTTTCTTGCAAACACTTCTACTGATGTGTCTTACACGGTACATAAATTAAAGTTGCTGTTTATTAGCAGATTCACAGCACTATCCAACTATTGTTGTTTTCAATAACTTAAGGGCCCATTTATGACATAACTGCACTTTATAATTTCTTGGAAGCAGAGTGATCTTTATAGCAATATGTGTATCAACCACAAACTATACCACTGCTTTTGCCTGAATAAAAATATTTCTCTTTTGATGTGCATTTGCTTTCATAACAGAGAAATATTGTCTCACTGTCCTTCACTTTTGGCAAACCACATCGATTTTCCAGTATTTCAGGAACACAAAAACAGCTTTAGATCTTATAACCCTGAGAAATGTAGCTAAATGTGTGTATTATGGAAAAGTACTCTTCACAGAAAACTATTCCTCTCTTTTAAAAGTGTAGATATGTAATGCTATTTTTGTAGAAGCCATTTTTTTCTTCTTCTCCTGGGATCCTAGGATTGATGGGGCATGATCTGCAAGACACTTCTATGTTCTTTAAATAAGTAAAGGCTAATACATAGTAAAATGAACCTTCATCTGAACATGGGTAATGGTTCAAAATCCATTACCATTATCCATACAAATCTTCACAGTTAGGGTTAAACCCAGCATTTACTGCAGTTACGACATCACAACATGCCTATTATGATTATATTGAAATCCATTTACTTGACATACAGTAACTGCCGGATGCTGCAGGCAAAAAAACCCTGTAGAAGTTGCATGTTAAGCAGTGATCAGTCCTTACATACCTAGTACAACCCAGACTAAACTTTGCAAGCTGAGCCTTTTGTCTCTCTATAATGAAATTTGGACTGGCAGCAGTGACAGCAGGTTGCTGTTTACATCGTCACTAAATAAATATGCTCAATGTAAAATATAAAATCAAATATACGTTACTATTTTCTTTAACTACAATCCAACAAAATAGTTACAAAAGAAGGTTAATGGGGGCAAGGAAAACCTACTAAAGGGAGAACTAAAGCCTAACTAAAGAAGTAGCTAGAAATGTTGTACATTATGTTTTGTGCTTCTGCACCAGCCCAAGGCAACCACAGCCCTTTAGCAGTAAAGATCTGTGTCTCCACAGATGCCCCAGTAGCTCCCCATCTTCTTTTCTGCTGATTCACTGCACATGCTCTGTGCTGCTGTCACTTACTGAGCTTAGGGACCCACTCACAATATACAGTAAGCATAGAATAGACATGTCACAATATAAGGCTGATTAGTAAATAATACAGATAATTACTATATGACAGCACAGAAACCAGTGCAACTAGCATCATAATTTAATAATCAGTCCTGTAGCTTCAGCTTATATTAATGGTCAGCCTAATTTTCTGCTTGATATTTGTGAAAACCCCTAAGCTTAGCTTCTCAACAGCTGCTGTGAGCAAGATGGTGACCCCCCTGTGACAAGTGAGTTCCTGGGTTATTTCTGCTATTGAGAAGTTGAAACACTACACTGGTACAATAAGTTCAGTATATAAAATATGGCATTTTTAGCCATATTCATTTTTAGGGGTTAGGTCTTCTTTAAAGCAAATAAGCGTGAGATTTTAGCCTTTGGTGAGACTTTTTAGAATCCATATTTACTCTCAGATTAATGGTCATTTAATGTGAAGCTTGCCTGCCATGGTGACATCTTCAATAATTTAAAAAAATTGGATTGATTACTTGATACAGCAATACTGATAATTGATAAAAGCCAAAAAAAACAGTGCATTAGAGTGTTTTGGTAAAGTGTCCTTCCAGGCACATAATTTGCCCCCTAGTAACTATGGCCTGAAGGGGACACTCTTCCTTATGTTCTGTGTCTGTCCTAGGATCTAGATCTGCCACCCTGGAGGTGGTGTGCATTTTATCAGCACAGTCAGGGAATGTACAGTTCAGCCACAGGCGCTTTGTATGTTCTACATAACAGTTACCTAGTTTCTACATTCCCCATTGCCTTATGGATTGCTTAAGGGGTTGACCAGAAAGCCTTTTCAACAGTTCCCATGCGGTTTATATATATTTATAGTGATCCAAAAATAGTTAACCTGTTGTGCCCCTTTAGTTGCTGAAATAAAAATCCCAGCATCCCACTGACAACAGAACAACACTCTCGGTATGTAGAGACTTTTAACAGCTTCCAGCCCTGTGACATTACGCATTACTTTAACCATCTGTGAGTGGCAATATATGTTTGTATTCTTATATGCCTTGTTCTTTGAACCAGTGCTAATTTACTGTGAGATGCACCTGCTGTCTTTTCTGTCTCACAGAATAAAACACCCTGCTCCCTTTCATCATGCTCTCTCAAAGATAAGAGAAACTGGCAGTATTCATCTCTTCTTCAATATTCTGTGTGTGATGGACTTTATTCTCCTTTAGCCTCTAAGGTGTTCCTTGTAGCTGTTACTTGCCTTTTGTCAATCTTATTCCACAATTGCTTTCGCTCTTTCCAGACTTCCATTTAGCTGCCCTGTCATTTTGAAATTTGCTTTAACTTCTCATACCACTGACTATATTTACATTATTAATGCTGTCCTTTAAAGGGCACACAAAGAAAGGTCAGATTTTTATAATAAATTTTGATTGGTCCAATTTCAAATTCATAGGAGTTCATGGGAGTTTTAAAAAAACTCACATGAATCGAAATTCGACCTTTGATAAATGGGCCTCTCGGGGTTCCTTATAAGCCACTTTTTTTAGACAGACTGAAAGGGCAGCCAAGCAGCTGGTTTAGTTTTGTGCTATCATGAAAAGTATGAGTCAGACAGGGATACTGTCAGATCTTAAAGCTGTAATGGGGTGAGTTCAAGAGAAACAACTGTACTTAAACATTGTGTGACATTCAGTACAGGGCAGTGCCTCCATACCAACACCTCCATACCACTGCAGATACAGATGCAGCTATTCAGTGCAGTTATTTAAAAGAGTATATGGTCTTGATCATATCAGTGCTGATAATGTAGCTACTATGTTGTCTTCTCACTGAATTTGTTACTAAAAATGGCTACTCATCAAGGCCAAATTAATAATGGGTGTGGAAATGAGAAAGGATCAATACCCTCTTAGCAAAGATGTAAGGAAAAGCTAAACCAAATGTAAACTACATAGCCAAACGTATGTGGACATCTACCTGTCCAACAGCTCATTCCCAAATCAAGGGTATTAGTATAGAGTTGATCTTGCCTATGCTGATATAACAGCCTCTAAAGTTTTGGGTAGGCTTTCTCCTAAAATTTGGTTGGTTTACGGCAGGGCTCTGTACAGGCCATTCAAATTATTCCACTCCCATCTGGCAGTTGGGCCAGCTAAGATGGTTGTGGCCTAAATAGCCATTTCAATAATTAGAAGGTGTATAAAGGTATATCAAGTTATATTAAATGGTGCTCCATAAACCAATGTTTCCATTAAAGGGGACCTCTTACCCTAAGAAATAATTCCAAATTGTAATTTTTTGTGTTGCTGAAGTGAAATAAATGTAACTTACTCCATATAAATAATTTAAATCTGGTTCTCTTCAGTCTGTGAATTTACAACAACAGCAATCAGGCAAGCTCCATTTTGTGAACAATGTGATTAAGGAAAGCTTTGCCTCCTCCCAAAATCTTGTTTATCTGCAAAATGGGGGATCTAATGCACATTTAGATGGTAAGGAGGGAGAGATAAGGTGAGGAGTGCAGTGAAATATAAGGAAAACAGAATGGAAAGTAAAAGTAATTGCCTGCCCCACTTCTATGCCTCAATGCCACATTCCCACACCGGGTGGAAAAATGCGAAATCACTTTGGTCAGTTCAATGTCCCTTCCCCAAGAGCTCTGATGTCCCCAGGTAGCGCTGCCTGCCCCAAGGTACCTTTCCCTTTGAAAGTAGTAGCCGCTCCCACGTGGCAAGTACATGAGCAAGACCTGTCCTCACCCTGGGGAAACACACAGTAGCTAAAATATCCACATTTCTGTGGGAAACCCTGTACATTTGGCTCCAAAGTCAGGCATTCCCTCTCTCCCAAGGACGCACTGGGGAGCCCAGCCAATCGGATGGTTCTCCAGCCTGTAACTGGACTAGATGATGTCACAAACAGAAAAACAGGGAAAGGATTTGTCTGACCCCTTAAATTACAATTACTGAGTGGTGTTATTTGTATACAATCAATCTGACATTTCTGTTCTGCTTCCATAAATTCCACGAAGTGTGTCTAACTACATACTGCAACAAACACTTTGCTAAGATGGTTTATAATGCAGATAATGTGACATGTAGATCTTCAAAATGCGTTATTTACTGGCCATGTTGGTGCAGTTCTGCATTGCTAGCATTACATTTTAGAACATCTGAAAGACTGTGACACGAGAAAAGATTATATTAAGCAGAATGGAACTACGACTGTTTCTATATTCATTTTGTAATTTAGTTTTAACCAACATATAGAAGGCTCTTGGTTGATGGGATGCTATAATATTCTGAACTTTATTGAGGAAATTATACATTATTGATATTAGCCCCTGTCACAGTGGAACTGACCATCTAAGGTTTATTGCATTCATCATGGACAATGTTTTTTTTATCAATTTCAGTCAGTTTACAGGTATGGGATCCGTTATCCGGAAACCTGTTATCCAGAAAGTGCAGATTTACAGAATGCCCATCTTCCATAGACTCCATTTAATCCAAATAATTTATATTTTTAGAAATGATTTCCTTTTTCTCTGTAATAATAAAACAGTACCTTGTACCTTGATAACTAAGATATAATGATTCCTTATTGGAGGCAAAACCAGCCTGTTGGGCTTATTTAATGTTTACATGATTTTCTAGTAGACTTAAGATATGAAGATCCAAATTATGGAAAGATCTGTTATCTGGAAAACCCCAGGTCCCAAGCATTCTGGATAACAGGTCCCATACCGGTATAAACACAAGTGGAAGTGCTGCTGACTGGTGCAAAGTGTGCCTTCTCTCAAATGACTTAGCGTCTATAGGTTGTATTCATCTTGTTAATCATTAGCATTTCAATATACATTCTTCAAGGTGAAATTACTGAAGTCCATTGTGTGCATTGCCATTAATAATGCATGTCCATTTCAGCTCTGACATAAGTTGGATTTGTCTGCTTCAATGAAAACCAGTTTCTATCATTTGTCACTTCTAAGGTCTCTCTTGCCTTTTTTCTTCATGTGATTAGTATGCTATGTACAACAAATTGGCCATTCAGCTGAAAATACCTATTGAAGTTGGTGCTGCCAGAAAAATAACAATCCATCAGTTTTAATATATTAACAGTTTTAAACTCCGGTTTTGTGTATCAAGGTGAATGCCTTTTCTAGATGTGACAGTCTCCGTACTTTTACTGCATTCCCAGCTTAATTTTTGCATAAGATGGAAATAAATGAAAGTTGGCACATTGATCTGGGCAGCAAAGCCAGGGAGCTATAAATATCCTTTAAAATATATAAAGGCACAAGGTCTTGATATGATCATAGAACTCCTCAGCAACTTGTAATACCCTTATAATTTACTATAAGGGGAACATTATTCTCTGTGTTTGAGTAGAGATGCCAAAATGCTTATACCACGATACAATTTGAAGTGACTTTCGGCTTCTATGTTTTCAGTATTTTTAAATAATGGAACATGAAATAAGGCACTAAAAGTTTCCATAAGTGTTGTGAGTGCAATACAAGCTGTGTAATTGATTTCTTCAATACCCAACACATTCCAGCTGTGAGATGAAGTGCCAGACAGCAGTAATGCCTTGCTAACCTCTCTCTCTCTCTCTCTGGTCATAAGGTTAAACCGAAAAGCACGTCTCTGGCTTTCGATAATGGCAGATACAGTAGCTGCAATCTGAAAGCATTAGTTTAGTGCTGATAGTTTGCCTGTTCTTATTTTTAATGCCATTTGTGCTCTTAGTATAAAAATACTTAATTTTAACATTCTGTAAACAAGAGGGAAATGATCTAATCCTGATGTCACGGGGGACTGTGAGCACCATATTGCATTTCCATCACTTAATAGCATTTATTAAGACGTCCAATTCCTTTACACCATGGAAAACTCACATGATAGGTAGGTTCCATACCCCATACTCTTTTCTTGGCTCAGGAGAATAACTAAAGAGCAAGAAATCCTTTGACTGCTAGGGGGCCCAAGTGGTATAGGGGGCCCAATGGGGTGCAGACTCATAAAAAAGTTTCATTCTATGTATAAAAAACATTTTTTATTTACAAAATTTATAGGGCCCCAATTGATTTTGCTGTGAGGTCCAATAACTTGTCAATTGCCAGGAGTATTATATAACTGAGTGACCCAAAAGGCTTCAGATATATCAATAAGCTCATGGCGGACTCCAGAGTGAAGCAGAACAGTTACACTTTACTTCTTTTGGTAACACTGCCTAGCAACAGCTGGGTGTTGCCTCTTACATTTCAAGTACCTCAAATGTGCAGTATTTAGGTAAAGCCTATAAAGATGTTTTGTGTAATTTCCTCATGTATACAGATTATGACCGTTTATAGCTGAGCATTGTACAAAGGGAGTGCCTTCTTGGCAGAGAAACACTTGTTATATAACAAAGTACTGCTAATAAAACACAGGGCAGAGACTGTGGGCTGTAGGTGTAACATATTAGTAACACTTATTTTTAAAGATGTGTGCGACTGATTTACAATGATAGTTGCTAAATTGTACCAGTGCAGATGCCCATAGCAACCAATCCAATATTTGTTTATTTGTATTTTTTTCTAACAGGTACTGGGACTGATTAGAACTAATTGCTTATTGGTTATTATGGGAAACTGCACTTACTAAGCTCCTATGTTATTACAGTAAATGAGCCCCACATAATTAAAAGTTTTCCATAGCGGCATAAAACTTTGAACATGTATATAATGTTGCATGATGCTGCCTTGTTAGAATGACTACAATCTCATAGCATGGCCCTGCCTCCTAGCATGATACAGTCCTTTATGTTACCTTGAGACGCAAATGCTAAAGGGCCAAGGGATACAAGAGTGTGTCCCTTAGTGCTCACTTCCGCTCTGGGGTATACTACAATTAGGGGCAGATTTATTAAGGGTTGAAGTGAGAATTCAAAAATTTTTTTGGTCAAAACTCTCAAATTCGAATTGTGAATTATCCAGACTCAAGTTGAGTTTTAAGTTAGAATTTCGAGTTGTATCAATACTCGAATTTGACTATTTACCACCTTAAATCTGCCGAATTGCTGTATAAGTCAATGGGAAAGGTCCATGGATCAATTTGGTGATGTTTGCAGCCTTCCTGACATTCAAGTCTCTCATTCGGAGAAAAAAAACTCAAGTTTTTCTAATCCAAATCGAATTAGATTTGAGTTTTCGGGTGGATTCAATTCGTCCGAGCAGAGAAAATTAAAAATCCCCCCCCAGCCCGGCGAACCTGCATTTCAGTGACGCTGGGGTGGGGGCGGCAAGATCTTTTCCATAGGCTAATTACAAATGAAAACAGGACTTCAGCCTATGGAAGGATGGCTCCGCCCCCAGGGGTGCTTTGAGGGGAACTATTCTGGGTGCAGCACCTACTTGATACTCGATATTTGTCAGAATTGTAGAAGAGACCAGCGCTCATAGCACGAAGTTTTGGACAAGGGGAGAATGACAAAAATAGTAATATAGTGTAGTACTTCTTATGATATGACACACCACTTAGTGCATAGGAAAAACTGATATCTTGTATAGGTGCCTTTAACCCTCTACTCATCCACACTGTGCACTTTCTGCAACGCCACTTCCCAGCATGCGGTGTGTGAAGAATCAATGGTGGGGTACTTACAAACGTTTAAACGGAATAATTGCGTTATAATAATACTTCAATGGGTCGATGGTTTAACCTTTCCAGGTCCTATGGTTCTATAAAGAGGTACTCGACATAGTGTAAAACCGTAAAGAAAATTTATTTGGTCACAAAACGATTAAAATTGCACTCACAATGTTCTTAGTAAAATACGCATAAATAGTTAAAAGTCACCGTCTCTCTGGTTCCCTGGGTCTCACATGCGGTTTGTAAAGATGGTATTTGGCCGGCGTCTTTCCGCCTCGTGTTCCCTGGGCTCCTACTGATGACGTATCTGCCCGACGCGTTTCGTCTTATACGACTTTCTCAAGGGCTTCCAAAGATCTCACTGCATGTGCTCCTCTTATGCCGATGTTCCTCCTGGTGGGTTGACCTCATATCCGCTTCCTATTTCCTTTGTTTGTGCGTCTCCATGGTGAATTGACCTCATATCCACTTCCTGTTTTTCTTTGTTTGTGCGTCTCCATAGTGACGCCTCGACGGCTTGTTAGAGGTTAGCTTCCTGTGTTTGTTCCCATGACAACCCGTTCTTAGACACGCATTTATCATATCAATTTTGCAGATATTTGGGGGTATTGTGTGGAGCAATTCATCAAATAAACATACATATATAATTATATCTAACATACATACAAATGATGATATAAAAAACGATAAAAAATAAGCGATATCAAATAAAAATAAATAACAAATGGTAAAAAAATTTTTTCAAAAATGTGCAAAGCATGTACATATATATACAAACTATAATTTAATATACAGTCCAGATATAACTTGTAAAGAGTAATCTTATAAAAATGCCCTTAGATTGATGTCCACATTCAATCCTTTCGGTATAAAGGTTTCTAACTTATAGATCCATCTACTCTCACACTGTAGGGTCATCTTTTCTAGATCTCCTCCTCTCCATCTGTTTCGAACCTCTTCTATACCCCAAAATGTTAATCCTGCAGGGTTCATATTATGAACATCTTTAAAATGTTTGGACACATTATGTTTTTCATTTCCTTTTTTTATATTATTAACGTGCTCTCTAATCCTTTCCTTTAGTGTCCTGTTCGTTTTTCCTATATATTGCAGATTGCACGGGCATTGTAAACAGTATATAACATTTTTTGTAGTACATCTAATAGTCTGTTTAATTTCAAATTCCCTTTTATTCACCTCCGAAATAAACCTCTTTCTCTTTTTACCATATTTACACGCTAAACATAGACAACATGGAAAGAAACCTGCCCATATATTTTCTTTTGTAGATATTGATTTACCCTTTAAATCTCTATGATTATTTGTCAGCATTTGCTTTAAATTACTCGCTTTTTTGAAAACAACTTTTGGTTTATCTGGAATGATTTTTTGGAGCTCTGTGTCACATAGTAATACTCCCCAGTGTTTCTTAATAATTTTATTTATGTTCCCTGCCTGAGGGTTATACACAGTGGAAAAAACTATGCCAACCTGCATATGGGTTATTGGGAGGAATGTCATATCCTCCCATATCTAAAAAGGGGGGCGGACCTTGTCCTATGGCGGCGCTACATCGACGACATTATTGTCATCTGGAAAGGAACAGAGAGTTCATTATTAGACTATGTCACCTCCCTAAACAAAAATGATTTAAATCTAGAATTTTCATTAACTTACAGTAAAGAGAAAATAAATTTTTTGGATCTGGTTATTTATCCAAAAGGGAATCAACTGCACTTTAAAACTTATTTTAAAGATGTAGATGCAAATAATTATGTAACACCAAGTAGCAACCACCACCCACAATGGGTACAAAGCATCCCTTTCAGTCAAATGTGTAGAATAAAAAAGAATTGCAGTGAAGAAAACATAGCTAAAACACAACTAGATCAGATGAGTAACAGATTCCGAGAAAGAGGATATAAAGAGAAAATTTTGATAGCATCAAGAGAAAAAGTCGATAAAATAGATAGAAAAAAACTACTTGTCAAAAAGTGCAATGACACCATAGGAGAACGTAAAGAAGAAATAGTTTTTTCCACTGTGTATAACCCTCAGGCAGGGAACATAAATAAAATTATTAAGAAACACTGGGGAGTATTACTATGTGACACAGAGCTCCAAAAAATCATTCCAGATAAACCAAAAGTTGTTTTCAAAAAAGCGAGTAATTTAAAGCAAATGCTGACAAATAATCATAGAGATTTAAAGGGTAAATTAATATCTACAAAAGAAAATATATGGGCAGGTTTCTTTCCATGTTGTCTATGTTTAGCGTGTAAATATGGTAAAAAGAGAAAGAGGTTTATTTCGGAGGTGAATAAAAGGGAATTTGAAATTAAACAGACTATTAGATGTACTACAAAAAATGTTATATACTGTTTACAATGCCCGTGCAATCTGCAATATATAGGAAAAACGAACAGGACACTAAAGGAAAGGATTAGAGAGCACGTTAATAAAATAAAAAAAGGAAATGAAAAACATAATGTGTCCAAACATTTTAAAGATGTTCATAATATGAACCCTGCAGGATTAACATTTTGGGGTATAGAAGAGGTTCGAAACAGATGGAGAGGAGGAGATCTAGAAAAGATGACCCTACAGTGTGAGAGTAGATGGATCTATAAGTTAGAAACCTTTATACCGAAAGGATTGAATGTGGACATCAATCTAAGGGCATTTTTATAAGATTACTCTTTACAAGTTATATCTGGACTGTATATTAAATTATAGTTTGTATATATATGTACATGCTTTGCACATTTTTGAAAAATTTTTTTTTACCATTTGTTATTTATTTTTTATTTGATATCGCTTATTTTTTATCGTTTTTTATATCATCATTTGTATGTATGTTAGATATAATTATATATGTATGTTTATTTGATGAATTGCTCCACACAATACCCCCAAATATCTGCAAAATTGATATGATAAATGCGTGTCTAAGAACGGGTTGTCATGGGAACAAACACAGGAAGCTAACCTCTAACAAGCCGTCGAGGCGTCACTATGGAGACGCACAAACAAAGAAAAACAGGAAGTGGATATGAGGTCAATTCACCATGGAGACGCACAAACAAAGGAAATAGGAAGCGGATATGAGGTCAACCCACCAGGAGGAACATCGGCATAAGAGGAGCACATGCAGTGAGATCTTTGGAAGCCCTTGAGAAAGTCGTATAAGACGAAACGCGTCGGGCAGATACGTCATCAGTAGGAGCCCAGGGAACACGAGGCGGAAAGACGCCGGCCAAATACCATCTTTACAAACCGCATGTGAGACCCAGGGAACCAGAGAGACGGTGACTTTTAACTATTTATGCGTATTTTACTAAGAACATTGTGAGTGCAATTTTAATCGTTTTGTGACCAAATAAATTTTCTTTACGGTTTTACACTATGTCGAGTACCTCTTTATAGAACCATAGGACCTGGAAAGGTTAAACCATCGACCCATTGAAGTATTATTATAACGCAATTATTCCGTTTAAACGTTTGTAAGTACCCCACCATTGATTCTTCACACACCGCATGCTGGGAAGTGGCGTTGCAGAAAGTGCACAGTGTGGATGAGTAGAGGGTTAAAGGCACCTATACAAGATATCAGTTTTTCCTATGCACTAAGTGGTGTGTCATATCATAAGAAGTACTACACTATATTACTATTTTTGTCATTCTCCCCTTGTCCAAAACTTCGTGCTATGAGCGCTGGTCTCTTCTACAATTCTGACAAATATCGATTGCAAGTCTGAAGGAGAACAGACATCTCTGAAACCGGCAGAAGAAGCAAACTATTCAAGACCTTAATATATCCTTTTGTGATTTTATTATTTATTTATTCTCCATTTAGGTTTTTGGACTATGTTTGCATTTAGACAAGGAAAGAACTTTGATCTGGACACTATTTTTAGGAGTGAAAGTATTAGTACTATAGAAAATGATGTGTATATTGATATTGAACTATACGATAATTTTGATGATTTGGAATATCTAATGTCTAAAGAATTAAGATTATGGTGGGATAGAGCTACTCTGAACAAATATCTAGAGAATGGAATAACACCTAGAGGCTTAAGACTTAAAAAAGAGCCAACCTTTGGGAGGGAAAATGCTGAATTTATGTCAGAATGGAATGACATTCTCAATGGGTGTACAGTTAGATTAATGCAACTAATTATCAAACAGAGAACCAAAGAGCTCGATGTGATTAATAATAAAATTGAACAGTTGCATTACAAGCTGAACCCCTATAGAGATATGGATACATTTGAGGACTTAGAAACAGAAATGGTAAAAAAACTAGAAAGAAGAGAGAAAGGAACTATTGAGACCAAACAAAATAAATTTAAAAGAGATTTTGATGACTTTAAGTTAGAAAATGTAAAGTATTGGAAAAAAGAAAGTAAGAATAATCAGGAACTAAATAAATCTCGTGATATAGCAAAAGAAGACAAAAAAGAAAAAGAAAAGGAAAATAACGAAAATCTAACAAATTTTGGAGCTGTTAATGAGGCTAAGACAATTAAGACTAATAAAGATAAAGTGGGAAATAAGGTATCTTCACATAATAATTTTTTGGAGGTGGGCCCCAGGGAACCACACAGGGACAAATATGGGAAAAAGAAGGGGAATGTTCAACACACAGTAAGAGAAGAAAGACAAACAAACAGAGGATATCAAACACAATACAGGAGGATGGATACACAAAATCAGGTGATGATAGGGAACAAACACAATTACAAGTGGAGTCACGGGACACAAGAAAAGATACAAAGACAGTTAATTCACAAAACACAAGTAGAGGAACACAGGCAGGGAAGAAACACAAAGTAAAAGAGTTAAAACATGGTGGGATTTTTAATTTAAGTAAGAGGCAACTCACAATAAATGAAGAAAATGTCCTAAAGAAAGGACTAACTTTTGCACCGACAAATAAATTAAACAAATTTGAAATATTTATAGACACTGAAAAATTTATTAGAAAATTAATGTTAAAAAAAGCATTTGCGAAAAATGATCACATACAAAGGAATTACGAACAGCTAACAAATAAAGGGGAAGTTAAAGATGAATTCTTACACACCAATTTGAAGAAAAAATCAGATTATATTCCCTACGTAGAAAAAGGACAATATATTAAACTATATGAGGAACTGATTAAAAAAGATTTGGAAGCTCTACAAAATAAACAAACAATGGTAGGTAAAAAGAGGAGACCGAATTTAACTAAGAAAGAAAAAATTGCAATAGAACATTTAAAAAATGACGAAACTATAGCTATTCAAGCTGCAGACAAAGGAGGGGGGATAGTAATTATGGAAAAAGAATTTTATATAAAAATGTGTCAAAATTTATTAAATGATGAGACAACTTACAAATGTTTAGAAAGGAACCCTATAGAAATATATAATTCAAAACTTACTAAGCTGTTAGACGAAGCTAATACTGTGGGTATTCTAAATGATAGTGAATGGAAATATTTGAAGATAAAACATCCAAGGTTGCCCGTGCTATATTGCTTACCGAAAATTCATAAAAATATAAATAACCCCCCAGGAAGGCCTATTATATCTGGAATTAATTCCCCTACTAGTAATTTGTCACAATATATTGATAAAATTTTACAGAGATATGTTATATCATTACCGGCCTATTTAAAAGATTCTACTGAAGTAATACGAAACTTACAAGATGTTGAATGGGGAACAGATATGGTGCTGGCAACATTGGATGTTAAATCTCTTTACACTTCAATAAGGCATAGTCAAGGCCTTAAAGCAATATCACATTTTCTAGGAGGAGATGAATTAATCCCAATTGCCCAGAAAGAATTTGTACTAAGAGGAATTGAATTTATATTAGAGCATAATTTCTTTTGGTTTCAAGATAAGTTCTACCTTCAAATATGCGGTACCGCCATGGGAACAAGGTTCGCTCCCAGCTATGCCAACCTGCATATGGGTTATTGGGAGGAATGTCATATCCTCCCATATCTAAAAAGGGGGGCGGACCTTGTCCTATGGCGGCGCTACATCGACGACATTATTGTCATCTGGAAAGGAACAGAGAGTTCATTATTAGACTATGTCACCTCCCTAAACAAAAATGATTTAAATCTAGAATTTTCATTAACTTACAGTAAAGAGAAAATAAATTTTTTGGATCTGGTTATTTATCCAAAAGGGAATCAACTGCACTTTAAAACTTATTTTAAAGATGTAGATGCAAATAATTATGTAACACCAAGTAGCAACCACCACCCACAATGGGTACAAAGCATCCCTTTCAGTCAAATGTGTAGAATAAAAAAGAATTGCAGTGAAGAAAACATAGCTAAAACACAACTAGATCAGATGAGTAACAGATTCCGAGAAAGAGGATATAAAGAGAAAATTTTGATAGCATCAAGAGAAAAAGTCGATAAAATAGATAGAAAAAAACTACTTGTCAAAAAGTGCAATGACACCATAGGAGAACGTAAAGAAGAAATAGTTTTTTCCACTGTGTATAACCCTCAGGCAGGGAACATAAATAAAATTATTAAGAAACACTGGGGAGTATTACTATGTGACACAGAGCTCCAAAAAATCATTCCAGATAAACCAAAAGTTGTTTTCAAAAAGCGAGTAATTTAAAGCAAATGCTGACAAATAATCATAGAGATTTAAAGGGTAAATCAATATCTACAAAAGAAAATATATGGGCAGGTTTCTTTCCATGTTGTCTATGTTTAGCGTGTAAATATGGTAAAAGAGAAAGAGGTTTATTTCGGAGGTGAATAAAAGGGAATTTGAAATTAAACAGACTATTAGATGTACTACAAAAAATGTTATATACTGTTTACAATGCCCGTGCAATCTGCAATATATAGGAAAAACGAACAGGACACTAAAGGAAAGGATTAGAGAGCACGTTAATAATATAAAAAAAGGAAATGAAAAACATAATGTGTCCAAACATTTTAAAGATGTTCATAATATGAACCCTGCAGGATTAACATTTTGGGGTATAGAAGAGGTTCGAAACAGATGGAGAGGAGGAGATCTAGAAAAGATGACCCTACAGTGTGAGAGTAGATGGATCTATAAGTTAGAAACCTTTATACCGAAAGGATTGAATGTGGACATCAATCTAAGGGCATTTTTATAAGATTACTCTTTACAAGTTATATCTGGACTGTATATTAAATTATAGTTTGTATATATATGTACATGCTTTGCACATTTTTGAAAAAATTTTTTTACCATTTGTTATTTATTTTTTATTTGATATCGCTTATTTTTTATCGTTTTTTATATCATCATTTGTATGTATGTTAGATATAATTATATATGTATGTTTATTTGATGAATTGCTCCACACAATACCCCCAAATATCTGCAAAATTGATATGATAAATGCGTGTCTAAGAACGGGTTGTCATGGGAACAAACACAGGAAGCTAACCTCTAACAAGCCGTCGAGGCGTCACTATGGAGACGCACAAACAAAGAAAAACAGGAAGTGGATATGAGGTCAATTCACCATGGAGACGCACAAACAAAGGAAATAGGAAGCGGATATGAGGTCAACCCACCAGGAGGAACATCGGCATAAGAGGAGCACATGCAGTGAGATCTTTGGAAGCCCTTGAGAAAGTCGTATAAGACGAAACGCGTCGGGCAGATACGTCATCAGTAGGAGCCCAGGGAACACGAGGCGGAAAGACGCCGGCCAAATACCATCTTTACAAACCGCATGTGAGACCCAGGGAACCAGAGAGACGGTGACTTTTAACTATTTATGCGTATTTTACTAAGAACATTGTGAGTGCAATTTTAATCGTTTTGTGACCAAATAAATTTTCTTTACGGTTTTACACTATGTCGAGTACCTCTTTATAGAACCATAGGACCTGGAAAGGTTAAACCATCGACCCATTGAAGTATTATTATAACGCAATTATTCCGTTTAAACGTTTGTAAGTACCCCACCATTGATTCTTCACACACCGCATGCTGGGAAGTGGCGTTGCAGAAAGTGCACAGTGTGGATGAGTAGAGGGTTAAAGGCACCTATACAAGATATCAGTTTTTCCTATGCACTAAGTGGTGTGTCATATCATAAGAAGTACTACACTATATTACTATTTTTGTCATTCTCCCCTTGTCCAAAACTTCGTGCTATGAGCGCTGGTCTCTTCTACAATTCTGACAAATATCGATTGCAAGTCTGAAGGAGAACAGACATCTCTGAAACCGGCAGAAGAAGCAAACTATTCAAGACCTTAATATATCCTTTTGTGACCTACTTGATACTGACACGTTCCTATGATTTTTATAGGAACATGTCGGTAACGCTTTAATAAATTTCGATTGATCCAATTTTGAATTTATGGGAGTTTATGGCAGTTTTAAAAAACTCACATAAATTTGAAATTAGACCCTTGATAAATGTGCCTCTAAGGGTATACCAGAGTGGGTATTTGCTGTGGGCTTCAGATATCAAAGGGGCCCCTTGCCAAAGAAATGTTAAGAAATCACATTGGACAGATTATATTATGTAGAAAATAGCTGGAGTCCCAGGTGGGGGAATTCCTCTTTACAGTATTTTTTCCCTGGTTTCAGCAGTGCCCAGGCCTCTAACTTCAAATCCCAGCCCTGATTTGACATTCAAATATTTAAACATTCTCGCTGTCTAATTCATGGACAGGTAATTTGTATTTTAGTGTTGCTCTGTATTTAAATCTCCAGCTCTTGTTAGGCCCATATGTATCCATAACAAGTCTAAAAATACCCACCAACTTGAGCTGACGTCTGCTGCTCAGATATATGTTCCTCTGCCAAGGACTGGAAATGATGATAACCTACCCATTTAAAGAAAATATTTCATACATAAGGTCAATGAAAAAACTAGCTGCTTGGGTGAATGAGGAATGGAACAATAGCATTCCAGATGGGACTTCTGGGTTCTGGCAGAGACCTGATTGATTATTGTTCTGGTTGTTTTAGGGAAAGAATTCTGTGTTGCTCAATACAATCTGATAACAATCGCTAAAGCACAGTCTGTCCATGTATGTAGGTGGTGTCTATTTATTCCGCACTACATCACCTCCATCAAGATATTAGATTTTTTTTTTTTTTCAATCGGGTATACCTGACACCTCACAGATTGGCCCGGATTTATCCTGGACATCCAGATGTATGCCCCAAATGTAACCTTGAACAGAAAAAATACATGCATGTATTCTGGGACTGTGCTCAAATCCAGAGATTTTGGGCAGAGGTTTTGGCATATGGTGCACTTAAGCTGGGACTCCCTAATGTTCGCTCCCCTGAGCTCTGTTTGTTGGGAATTACCGAAGGACTATCGCTGACCTCTTAAGAACGGATGAGTCTGCTGCAACTGCTACACTTTGCCAAGAAAGCCATCCTGATGACATGGAAAGCAACAGCCCCCCGACAATAGGTTTCTGGAAAAAGCTAATTAATGACATTCTCCCCAGCCAAAAAACTCACCTTCATAACTAGAGGCTGCCCGGACAAATTTGGGAAGGTATGGGGTGGCTGGCTAGAAAGAGACCTGGATACTTAGGTGCTCACCTCCTCGCAGGGCTGGAAGAAAGAGTGACATAGTTGCACTTGGCAAGCTCGTAATTAGGAGCTAACTCACCCTCTTTTATTTTTTAATCTTTGTTACATTCCAATGGATTGTAAAACAGGACGTTAATGCCATAGACTTTGATCAAAGTCCCTTAAACTGGCCATAGACGCAAAGATCTGATCGTACGAATTGTTTAAACCTCAAATTCAGACTGTAATCCCCTGTATTGTTCACACATGTAATTCCCCCTGCATTGTTCACACTTGTGACACCTCCATTGTTCACACTCCTAAAGATCTGTACTGTTCACCCCTCAGACCCAGACTGAAACATTGTTCACCTTCATACAAACTGCTGAAGGGTATATATATATATATATATATATATATATATATATATATATATATATATATATATATCTGTACAAAAGTAGAGTGGAGCACTTAACCCGTCCGTGACTTAGTCCACTTACATGGACAAATTATATATACAACAAAAAGTCCAGACCAATTCAAGGTAAAGACATCTATGGAACTAATACTAATATTTGTGTATGTAAAATAATTGATACCATGTAAGAAGTAGGTGTGTCTATGTTATGGGACATGTTAAATAGGATATGATGTCACTGTGAGAATCAATGCTTGACAAAGGGGCGGGAGCTCCGAAACGTTGCATGTTTGCATGATAACCTATATTCTGGTAAAATTTCAGTTTTTCTTTACCTTGAATTGGTCTGGACTTTTTTGTTGTATATATATATATATATATATATATATATATATATATATATATATATATATATATATATATATATATATATATATATATATATATATATATATATATATACATACATATATACATGTTATTGTTGAACTTTATGATCATTTTATGTACTACACCGTTGTGTGATGCTTCAAGTTGTACCTCAGCAGATGGAGAGCTGCAGGTTGGACTATTTCACTGATTACACCCTGTGCCCAAGTGCACATTTTTGTACTTTTCTCTGATAAATGCTCTGTCATATCCAATCCATTCAATTATCCCTGCAGTGCTTCTCACCATAGTATTTAGTCAGTAGTTCTGTTATGCTGGATATTAGCCAGCCATTAGGCAAAGCTTGCAGAAAGCCCATTCACTAGCAGCTGCCTTCTGTAAACTGACAATTTTTCTTGTAGTCCTTTGCTCACTGGAGACTGATAAATGTTATAAAATAAATGCATTTTTTTCCTCTCTAGATGTCATTAAATATTAAAAAAAGGAAGGCCAAGAAATAAAATTGTCAGTTAACCCTCTTATAGCCATATGGAGTCTTTAATTTCAACTTAAATTTCACTGCTTAAAATTTCAAGCTAGACTGAGATATGGACACATTTTGGTGCAATTCATGAAGAAGAGTGAAGCAGTTTAGAGAAAGTGCATATTGGTCCCAGGAAAAGAGAACATTTACTCATTCCATCAGAGAATAATATAAGCAAAGCATATCAGGAGGGACCAATCTATTGAGTAGAAATACTGCAAGCTGGAAGAATGTGCCCACTTCAAAAAGGACTTGCTTAAGGCAACAGAAACCTGCTCAGTGTACAGAACACCTGCTAAAGTCGGGGTAAACTAGAACATTACGCTTGGTTCTTTTATCAGACTGGAGAAAGACTAGACTTGACTTATGGATGTGCTCACTCTATAGACACTCTGTGATTGTAACACATGCGAGAACTTCCGCAAAATATTTTCTTCTTTGCTTCTCTTCTGTGGGATGAAGTGGGAGACATGCTTGCATTTCAAGTGCAGAATTCAACAGGTCTTATGCAAGCAAAAATAATTTTTTTTTTAAATTAAATTTACAAATGTTTAATTTACAATTTTGAGTTTCTAAATTAAATGAATAACCTTATTAATAAACCTAATTTTTGCTTGTTGAGTAAAGTACTTCGTGGTTCTATTACATCATTTGTTACCATATACGATATATATACCATATACGGATGATATATTTTGTGTGAGTGCTCCTCCTTTATATGTATATATATATATATATATATATATATATATGGACTGAACATGGGACCAGTACATCATAATACATGGATATTTTCTCACTTTCAATACTATGTGTATAAAATGTTCAATCATGATTTTGGGTGGATTGGTTGTTATGTTATGGTTTTTGTTTATGAGAGTATTATTATGCGATGCTTGTTGTACCAGCAGGTATTGAATGCACTTATAGTGTATGTAGAACTTGTGTGGAATCAAAGGGAATATTGCATTATACATGTTGAGAGTTATTTATTAACACTGGGGAAATGTGCCCAGTACAGTAACTAATTAGACATTTGTTTTCTTTATTTATTTATTTTTTTGTAAGTCTTTATTTACATGGGGATACAGAAGAAAAGGAGGGGATGAGGGGTACAGTATTGCAACAGAGACACACATCACGTTTAGCATACAGTATAGAGCATTTATCATCAGTCTATACCTGCAATGTATACCCTTTTGTCTGTAGTCGTTAGTGTTAGGAAGACTTTTTTTTTTCTCTGTTTCCGTTCTAAATATCCTTCTGTGTTTCTATACTAATGCCATCTGAGGTGGGGGGGGGGGGTGGGAGGTGGTGGGGGGGAAACTGGGGGGGTTGGAAGCTAATCTAAATCCACTCTTCATTGGTCCTTCTTGTTGTAGACATTTGTTTTCATTGTTACTTATCAGGGTCAAAGCTAATTGCTGAATGATTGCTGTTGGTTCCTTCTTGTGAGAAGTGTGCACACTCTTTAGCAATGCTACATTGAAAAGTATTTATCTCTATTAAATAAAGCCTATTTGCTTGGTAGACTTGAGTTTGGATTCATTGCACTCTCTAATTGCCCTATGTGCAATGGAGCTTGTTGGGGATTTATGTAAGAGCTGGCAGGATTTGCTGTGTTCTTGCTTAGTCTGCACAGGAATTTTGCTTTAATTTGCCATGGGATTTACTATGCAATGGACTTGAAATTAATAAAATTGGTAGTTTGTGCTTGCTTAGTATACCTAGGGCATTGTGGGAGCTACGATGTACTGCTTTGACTGGGAGATGGAAGACTTTGCATGCTCACTGAGCAGAGGAGGTGGTGGTAACAGAGCTTTTTATAGTGATAAAGGCTTTGCTTAATGTATGGGAGGAGGTTGTTTAAACAGAAGACTTCTCAGTTTGTTTTGATTGTGCTTTCAAAAAAAAAAGAATTATATGTGACTTTAGGCAAAAGGTATGTTCAGCACAAATCCTATTTACCCTATCTGATTTATTTGTATTTATTATTAATAAGTTAATTTTGAAAATGTGGTTATGCACAGTGAGCAATGTGATATTAGGTAATATTTATATTGGACTAGCTTCCAGTTCCTGCAGGCAAACGTTCAGCTTGGTCATCCTAGCTTTTTCTATATAGAAACTCAGTACTTTGTGTGTGTATATATATTTTAAAAAAATGTATATATATGTATAAATATATTTATATAAAAATGTTGGCGTTCCTTATTTGCTGTTTGTATGTATACACGTTTTGTGTATTCTACATACTTGTGTGTGATAAGACAATTCTGTAACATCCTTATGTATTCCTGTGTATGAGTGTCTATTAGGGCACCCCCATGACTTTTGATTTCTGCTAAAAACTCCCACGAGCCAGTATGTGAGTAGTGTGTCTCTCAGTCTCCCCAGGCTCTATATTCACCTTTTCTGCTCTCTCCTTTGCCTCCTCCTCTCCTATCTGTCACACTTCCTCTTCATTTGGCTCATTATTGCAGCAGCACAGTGATTCAGGGAAACTCTGGGAGAATGTGTTAGTTCAGCTAATATGTAATTCAAGGTTTGAGCCAGAATCACACCGCATCCACCCCAGCTCCCCCTTCTCATTATCTCTGCCTCTCCTGCCTTGCTTTGGATCAGCTGCCTCACCTCCTCTTGTTGTGTTGCCGCAGGGCTGTCACAGAGCCAGTATGAGCGACGAGAACAAGGAGTGGGCAATCCTGAGCCCGGAGGACTTCACCCAACTGCAGAAGTACATTGATTGTGAGTATACACCTGGCTTTCCGCATCTTCTCCCTGTATGTAGCCCTCCCCAACTCCCCCTGCTTTTCAGACCTTCAGGTTCAGTGCTTATTCCAGTGATGGTGATGAGGCAGGGAAGCGGGTTAGGCTTTGGGTGTCCCTGAGATTGTGCCAGAGGGAGTCACACTGAAACCAGATACTCTCTTGTCTGTAGACAGCACCAAGAAGGTTAAAGATGTTCAGCAAGAGTTCTATGGGGATGGTACATCGTGCCCTCGCTTGGTTGAAGAGGTGAGTTGTATTTCTTTTTTTATAAGTCACATGCTCTTTCTCTGATGGATGTTTGTACAGCCCAGTACAGCATGAACTGTATTATTCGTACCATATGGTGTGTTACAGTCCACTGTGTATAGCTAGAGTAAGGCAACTACTTCTCTTACACAATTAATTTAAAGTTTGCACTTGAACTTTGTTTCCCTTTAGGCTTAAATTGTTATCTGCTCTTGCTCACCAACCACTTCTGTCTTTAAAGACTGCCATGATTTATTTTCATCCTTTTCCATATTTAAGGGAATGTCTTGATTTAAAGAGACAGTGGCAACTTAAAGGAACACTAAAAGCAGCTGTCTCTGCTGCTACACAATAATAGTGGAGCAGATTGCTTCCATTCCATTCAGTATAAATTATTGAATCAGACCTACAGGAATCGATGGCACAAGAATGCAGATAAGACAGAGCCAGTGTTGCCTCAAATTCTTTTTTTCTGTGTGGGCAAAAGTTATGTTTCATGTGCACTTTTAAAAACTGTAGGGGTCATTTATTAAGTTCAGGGCAAATTAAGTGCAAATAACTGGTGCAATCTGCCATGTTTTTATACGCTAGCCCTACACATTGAAAAATTTCAGCAGGTTACTATGCTGCCAAATAGTATGGCTGTCTTCATATGGGGCAGGTGGGGGGAGGATCATAGGTGTCCCCCATCCTGCCTCTTGCATGTCATTCAGATGCATAAATTAGGAAACTCCTAGATGTAAAGTGTAGCTAGACCCTAAATTTAATACACACTGGAAAAGGGTAATTACATTGCTATGACTGTGTCATGTGTTGAACACACAGATATTGTGTCACGATCGGCACCCAGAATCCAGAACCAATGTTAGGCTCCCTGGTCTCAGCTCTTTCTGGCCTTTCACAGCAGCCTTTCACCTCGGGAGGAGCCCTCGGCTAATTGGATGCTGCCAGTTCTTATTAAGAGAGGAGACAAGCTAAGGGTTCTGGACAAGCAGAGGGGCACGATCGTTAGCAAAGTCTTTTGGGCAAAAGGTCACAATTCAAGGAGCAGGCAGAAAGCGTAGTCATAACCAGGCCAGGTCGGTGCAGGCAGAATACAATCGGAGTCAGACAGGCAAGGGTCAAAACCAGGGTATCAAGAAGAGTCAGTCAGGCACAGGTCAGAATACAGATTTCAGACTAGTCGATTACCAGGCAGGGATCAGGATCACAGAAGATTAATCAGGCAGGGGTCAAACCAGGAATCAGATTCAAGATACAAACAGGCAAAGCACTCAAGAACTCTTAGAGAAGAACCTATAATGGGCAATGAAAAAATACTAAAGGCCCCTTTAAATATCTTTGCTCCATTGCGCGCTGGCGTGCATGCTCGTATAAAACAAGAGGATGCGTGCCGCGCGTGCCTTAAACCGGCACACAGGAAGATACGGCATGGCATGGTGGGTGTCCATGCCAATGGTGCGGCGGGTGTCCCCGCCGAACCACTAGACCACCAGGGTGAGTTGTTACATTTTGCTCAGTCTCCTAGAATCTACATAACAAGGGGACTCCTCAATTTGACTCTTAGCCTTGAGCCATCCCACTTATATACCTTAGTGAAACCAGAGATTCTGTAAAATGGCCACAGCATTTATTCATATTTTATCAAATAAATAGAATCTTGCCACCCTTAGCTGCAGCAGTGTTCGAAAGCAGAATTTAACAGGAGATCGCTATGCTCTGCCGCCGCCAATGAGAGAAGTTCAGCAGTTCGATGAAAGGAAATCCAAGCAGGCTGTCATCTAGAACAAGCAGTAGTAGCATTTGAATCAATTAATCCTCCCTGCAGTCACAGAAGAGAACCTCCTTTCTGCCTCTTCTAAACTTACCTGTGCAGTACTCTGGCAAGGTCCTACCACTGCTGTGACAAATAAAACTAAAAATATAATATCATATAGTACTTTTAGCAATCTCTGAGTTTTATGAAATGAAAAATTCTAGTTTATTGGTGTTTTCCCCTTTAAAACTCCTAACAGTAAAAAACGGTGTTATTTATTAATCTGGCTGCTAAAAAGCCAAATAAAAAAATACATCATTCAAACCTGCCGAGGACATGTAGAAGTCAATAGCAGAGGTCCCTTTTACTATTGGAAGATATCATTATCTGCACTGGGTTTCATACAATAATCTGAATAATTTATAGTTTTTGGGTGATAATTTGAAAAAATCATACAATTCGATTTTTTCACAATTTTATCAAGTCTTTTCCCACACCAGATTTTTAAAGTTAATTTATTGATAAATAAGGTATAAATGTGGATGGGAGTTTGGTCGAAGTGGTTTTAATAAAATAATGATGTAGTAAATAGCCCCCCTAGAAGTATAGGTATCAGACCCCTTATCTGGAAACCTATTATTGAGAAAGCTCTGAATAACAGGAAGGCCATTTGCCATAAAGTTTGTTTTAAGCAAATAATTCTGATATTTAAAGATTACATTTTTCTTTGTAAAAATAATAGTACTTTGTAACTGATGGTAATTAAGCTGTATGAATCCATATTGGTGGCAAAACAATCCTAATGGGTCTATTTAATGTTTAAATAATTTTTAGCAGATTTAGGGGCAGATTTATCAAGGGTCGAATTTTGAATTTCAAAAACTTTGAAATTCGAATTCAAAAAGACCAACCAAATTTAAATCGAAGGGTTTTTTTGGCCGAATATGTCAGTTTTTGATCAAATAGGATCGAATTAGAATCGTACGAATCAAATTAATAGAGCATTTTACCAAACAAACTTCGATTTTTCAAAGTCCACCAATTGACTCCAAATAGGTTCTAGGAGGTCCCCCATAGGTTAAAACAGCAATTCAACAGGTTTTAGATGGCAAATGGTCAAAGTGGAATTTTTTAAGAGTACATGATAAATTTCGAAATTCAATTTTTTTTCAAATTTGAATAGAATTTGGACTATTCACTAGTCGAAGTTCACAAAAATTAGCTAGAAATTCGAATTTTTTTAATTCGAATTTTCACTTTGACCTTTGATAAATCTGCCCCTTAAGGTATGGAGATCCAAATTAAAGAAAGATCCCTTAACAGGAAATCCCCAGGTCCCAAATCTTCTTGATAATATATCCCATACCTGTAGTGATATAGGTTTCATCTATACTATATAAGAAACAATGAAGCCCCTATGCAGCCTGCCACAATTCTTAAACAATAAAGAAAAATAACGATTCAACCTTTGGCAGCAAAAAATTCTGACATCACTTTAAGACACGTCTCTCTTTTTATAATGCTAATCCAATGCTAGGATCTACTGCAATGGGTCAGTAGTAAACGGGAAGACCCATCCTGTAGAACATTTGGTAAAGATTTTGGGGTTAGTGCTTATTTGCACTTCTGGATATTCATAAGACTGTAGCAATCTGACTGTTGAGGTTATCACATATCTGTGATGTTATTATGAGTTATAGGAAGCCTGACAAAATGTGGTCATTTGGTTCTCAGCCTTAGAGGTATGCCACTTTGAGATGCCCTTTATATTATCATTATCCATTTATACTGCAGGACTGCTGAAAAGCATTTGGGATAATAGAAGTGGTTTGATTCAGTTTAAGATTCGATTTAAGCTTAATTTAATTTAAACAGCTTTCATTTTTAAGCCAGTGCATTATACAGCTGATGCAAATGAAAAACATATTATGTATTTAATATTTTATTACTAATGTTATTACTAATCATCTATGGCCATATAAAGTGAAGTTTCTAAGCTAAGTTACTAATGCTTGTTGAGAGAGCTATTAACAGTGACTGATATTAAGCAGACAGCAGAAATAAACAGCTTACCCTGACTTCTTAGCCACTCACCAGAATAAAGTATTTGCATAATCATAAGGAACCTTATATTATACCTTTAATGCAGGGATTTATATACCATGTGACAGATCAAAAAATGGGTCTACGTGATACTGAGATTGGTTCTCCAATATTTACTTAAATGTAGTAAAATTCCTTCCTACAGTAGAAAATAGTAATTAAAAGGAGGTGCATATTTAATTGGAAACCAATTCCTTTGTCAGGAATCTGCCTCATGGGACTAACTAAACAGGAAGATGCTTCATGCTTTCAAGTGCTCAGCCTGAAGATGAAATGTCGATATTGTAACAGCTCGAAACATTTTCTTGGCCTTTGAATTATCATCCATAGTTCATAGCTGTCATGGACAGTTGTGTAAACACACAGACAGGAGCTCTTCTGTAGGTGCAACAGTGGGGTTATGCTTTATACTAATAACTCAGGTATGGGATTTGTTAATTAGAATACTTGGGACCTGCGGTTTTCCCGATAAGATCTCTTCCTGTAATTTATATCTCCATTCCTCATCTAAAGAACATTTAGGGGCAGATTATGAAAATGTGAGTTCAGATTTTTTAAATAAAAACTCACCCATGTTCTATTTATTCCTATTGGATCTTTAAAAGCATATTTATCAAATGGTGAACTCCATTGATTAATGCGATTCTAAAAATCCCATAGGAATGAATAGAAAGTGAGTGCGTTTTTCTGTGGTGAGTTCTATTACCACAATTTGATAAATCTGCAGGGCCAGATTTGCAGTGTGGGAGCCCTCCGCCCGCAACCCTCTACCAGCAAGTGCACATGCGGAGCACTGGCTATCTGCACGTCCTCAGTTCTCCGCAGCAAGCGGCTGGACGGCATGCCGCCCCCTCCGATTCTGCCGCCCTAGGCCTGGGCCTCTAAATCTGCCCCTTAATAAGCGCTTTCTGGATAACAATGGAAAATGGAAGCCTTACCTGTGCAAATGATTCACGTGATGTATAAACACAAACCATTTTTTCTTCTTTCATACCATATACTGTATATAGTAAATATAAATGTCCTAGCATCGTCACCTATACAAGTCCCCTTTAATTCACTGATGAGAGTTCGTTTAAATTTGGAATTTATACAGAAGTAGTTTTCGTTGGGAAGGTGATTAGTAGTGCTGAACAATCAACATGCAATTAATTAATTCCATCCCAATATAAGTGCAGCCGTATCTTACAACAGAAGATTATATTTTCAAACTAAATAAGATATTTTCTATGCACTTGTGTAACACCTCATGGGAATGGGAATGGGGTGACATAGGTGGATTAATCATGCCTTGGAATGCTGTTCTGCTTGTGGCTTAAAACCACTCTTTATTTTTCTCTAGACAATAGATTTTAAAGAATTCAAGTCTTTCTTGAAAACATACCTGGAAGTAGATGACATTCCCAACAATCTATGTCAGTGTCTCTTCATGTCTTTTCAAACACCTGAGAGCAAAGAAAATGGAGAGGATGAGATAGAAGGCATAACAGGTGGGTTTCATACCATGCGACTGGTATAGTCTATGGCTCACAGTACAAAATCAGAATAAAAATTCTGGTCCATCAAAACAACTGTAAATGAAAATAAAGACAAAGTAGATGTTCAGTTATCATTTAAGTTTCCGCACCTTGTGGAGAAAAAGATGGGAAAACCTCTAGAAGGAACAGAATGATAGACAAGGTAAATGTTCTTGAAAATCCTACAGCAGAATTTTTATTTCATTATATTTAGATTTTTTTTTTTTTTGTAACTTACATTTTTTAAAGTATAAAACATAGCAAGTTTGGGTCATTCCAGTGACAAACATTAAATTAGCTTAAGGTTATTAAACAATGCCCCATATTTTTGAGAAAAGTGGGAGGTAATAGAAACTATTGAAGGGAAAAAGGTCCATACCAGCTATTACAATGCCACATACTGTCAGATTATTTCTTATTTTCATGAAATGAAGTCTGTATTACATTTTAATTTTTCACAATAGTTCGGAAGTCTATACCTGTCAACACTGTGAGCCAATGAATACGGATACTTTCTGCAGCCTTACAACATGTAAATATCAACTTTAAAGGGGACCCGTCCCCCCAAAAAAATATTCCATATCCTATTTTATCATATTAGTCAAGCAAAATGAACTTTAATTACACTGTATAAATTATTTGAATTTTGTTTCCTTCAGTCTGGGATGTCCTAATTATAGCAAGTAGGTAGGAGCCATTTTGAGGACACTGTTATCAAAGGAACAGTTACATCAAAAAAATGAAAGAGTTTTAATGTAATAAAAATATAATGCAGTGTTGCCCTGCACTGCTAAAACTGTTGTTTTTGTTTCAGAAACACTAATATTGTTTATATAAATAAGCTGCTGTGTTACTGTTCCTTGCATCATCTCAGAATCTTGTTTGTGCACCAGAATGAGGGACCTGATGTCCATCCCCATGCCCTGGCTACACAATTAAATGGTTAAGAGAATGGTGGGGAATGGTGGGGAGAGCAGAGACATCTAGGAAGTGCTGAATGGAAAGTGAAAGCAACTGCCTGCCCCACCTCTCTGTTTAAAGGAGAAGGAAAGATTAAAACTAAGTAAGCCTTATCAGAAAGGTCCATCTAAATATACCAGTAAACCCCCAAAGTAGTGCTGCTCTGAGTCCCCTGTCAAAAGAAAGACTGCATTTCTTTCCTTCTATTGTGTACACATGGACTTCTGTATCAGACTTCCTGCCTTCAGCTTAAACCTCATTGCCCTGGGCAAGAGCATGCTCAGTTTGCTCTTCTTCCCCACCCCCCTCCCTTCTCTACTGTAATCTGAGCCCAGAGCAGGGAGAGACTCAGGCAGGAAGTGATGTCACACCATGGTTATACTGCAGCTCCTATGCTAAACAAACAGAGAGCTTCTAGAGCGGTTTACTCAGATATGGTAAAACATTCTACAGAATAAATATAGCATTCTAGCTTGCACTATTGAAGCTAATCTACTGGCAATAAAATGCCTCCGTAGCTTTCCTTCTCCTTTAAGGATATTAAGGCATAGAGGAGGGGCAAGCAATATTTGATTGACAGATGAGATTTTTAATTTAGAGTTTACAACAACTATGAATGGTTTAATAAAAATACTATTTGGATTTCATGTATACATTGAAGAGGACTTTTATTATAAATTTTTATTTCTGGGTGACAGGTCCACTTCAATGAAAAGAGAGAGATTTATTGAATTATATTGTGCTATCTAAAACTGGCTCCTCCCTCCTGGCTTGTGTTGTTTTGCTCTCAGGCAAAGTGAATAATTATAATAAGGATTACTATGGACTTAAATCGGGCAGTTACTGTGACTATGAAAAGTCCAGGAAGCAGAACAAATGAATTGTACCATTTAATTTACAAACAGTATAAGACAGGGGTGGCCAGACAGTATATTGGGATCTACCAGTAGACCTTTAGCTGATGATCAGTAGATCTCAAGACACTCTCAACAAACAGCTTGTCTAAATCACCCTCCTCATGCTTTTCATTCAGGTATTTATTATGTTACATAAGAAATAGTTGTTTGTTAAATATAGCAATACACATTTTCCCATAAATTAATATAATATGTAAGCAATATTTCAATGGAGCCGTGCTAACAATGATTTTGTGGATGTAGATCATAATGGGACAACATCACTAAAAGTAGACCTCACATTAGTAAAGTATGGGCACTCTTGGTATAATCACATACATAGATAAGCAGAATCAAATCAGTCAGATTAAACTCATATCCAGATTAGCAATACCTAGTGCCAAACAATGTTATTCTGTGTCAATGTTGGCTCAGCTCTGCAACTTTACTAGTGCAAGTTGTATCTGAGTTTGATTGCCCAAAGGGATATAGGTGTGAGATCCCTTATCCAAGAAGGCTGTCTCCCATATAGTGCATAATATAATTTAAAAAAATTATTTCATTTTTCTCTGCACTAATAAGAAAGAAGACTCTGTATTTATTTGTAAATAAGCTCCATAAATCCATATCAGTTACAAAACAATCATATTTATTTATTTAATGTGTAATTTTTTTATTTATAATAATTTATAATATTTTTTTATTATTTTTAAGGCATAGTGATACAAAATCCATACTAGATGAAAATGAAGGTATACTGTATATAGTAAATATAAATGCAAAGGTCCTAGCATAGTCACTTAATACAAGTCCCCTTTAATTCACTGATGAGAGTTCTTTTAAATTTGGAATGTATACAGAAGTAGTTTTCGTCGGAAAGGTGATTAGTAGTGCTGAACAATCATCAGCATGCAATTAATTCCATCCCAATATTATAAGTGCAGCCGTATCTTACAACAGAAGATTATATTTTCAAACCAAATATGAGATTTTCTATGCACTTGTGTAACACCACATAGGAATTCAGGTGACATAGGTGGATTAATCATGCCTTGGAATGCTGTTCTGCTTGTGGCTTAAAACCACTCTTCATTTTTCTCTAGACAATAGATTTTAAAGTATTTAATTGTAAATAAGCTCCAGAAATCCATATCAGTTACAAAACAATCCTATTTATTTATTTAATGTGTAAATGTTTTTATCAGACTTAAGGCATAGTGATACAAAATCCATACTAGATGAAAATGAAGGAATATGAAGCTAAAAACTTAGCGATCAGGAAGAGGCTAAAAGGTACTATAATTTAAGTTAAATTAAAGCCTTTCCTTGTCCTTTAATAAATAACCCCCACTATGTTGTACCGTATATGGCCCTGTTTAGCCAACTGGGGAAGCTAATTTGATACCCATTAGTCAGCCTGTCAGAGGTTCATCTGGAATTTGAGCCCTCTTTTATGCTTATTGGGAGTGATAGCCAGTATTATCTGGTATTTCTTCTTCAGTAGACAGCTTGACAGGGCAAGTTTTGCTAAATAAAAAAACAATGTGTTCACAGAGTTGAAATCTCTTGTTATACCCCCAACAACAATAATTAAATGCTCATTTGCCATTTCTGCTTGGTAATTGGTACTCCTTTTTATTATGGACTGATTGCTAGCTGGTAGTCTGTAATAAACGGTGAGTTCTATTGCTGACATGCTTGTAGCCTTCCTTTATTTATTTGTCCCTGCTCTGATTGGCTACCAGCTGGGACCTAATTTGGTATCTGGTTGGTAGCCAATCAGTTTAAAGAAGAGAAGGCCAAGGGGAAGGTAACATAGGACCCTGCAGCCAACTGGGTTCTCCATGCCATCTATTAAAAATTAACATCAGAAAGCCTGGAGAGACAGGCTTTGAATAGAAATATCCACAAGAGCAACAAATACATTTCATCATATAATATGCATATTATGACATGCTGTATCCAGTCTGTTTGTTGTAGATTCTGTTTAGTTACAGAACGGCGAGTAAGACTGCAGCTAAAATAATTATCTCTTCTTTCTTTAATAATATTGTAATTTGTATTCTCTGTATTTTGTGTTGATAGTCACATACAGCAGTCTTTTAAAAGTGTCACACATAGTGGTCATGCAGTAAAGCCAAAAAGTTGAATTAACATACTGTACATATCTTTTTGTGTCCAGTTATAATATACTGCCTCCAACTATTATTACTAAAGCCCTTATAAGTAGTGTTAGCTGTAAACCTTATACGACTTTTGTGTTATTTATTAGCAATATGTGACTGATCTGGCCTCACTTGGCTATTATACCCTCTTTGTATTTATTCTGTGTATGTATAGTATCTAATCACTATTAAATGTTTGCCCATATTGTGCTAATAGTTCTCTGGCATGTTTATCCAGAATGATTAACCTACTTTTTGCTTTATCGTGTTCCCAAGTGGCTGCATAATTCTGCAGTTATTCATGTGCTCATCATACCATTTGTTATTATTTAGGTAGTGGTCGTATCAGTCTAAATGACGTGTCCTGTTATTTCTCTTTGCTGGAAAGTGGCACTGCTGAGGATAAACTGGCATGTGAGTAAAATGTTTCTTTTCAGTCTTCTCTGCTCTAGATCACAGTGTTTACTTAATACAATAATAGGTGTGAATAACACTTACGACAGCCATATTGTTACAGAGGAAGGCAAAATGACTTTACACACACATCAGGCCATCATATGCACTCAGCATTTCATTAAAACTGAAAGGAGAATTCTCTACTAATAAGAAAAGAAGTGACATTTTTCTTACTAATTTTACCTTCCCCATTGCTTAAGAACAGGCTCAAAGACAAGCTCATTCTTTTAAAGCATGTATTCATAAAATCTTATAAAAACATCTGCACATCAGCAGTTACTTTTCATGTATGAATTGTATAGATACCAGGGTAGTTTGAACCATATGGCTATGACTGATTATGAATGTGAACAGATGTTGGTTGCCATGTAACATGTAGATTTGTACCTGACTACAAAGAAATGAGCTGGAAACTAAAAATAATGCATATATGTGTTGGTAAAGAGAGGGTCTTATTTAAAGCAAGGCATTAGGACTTTAAAGCAAGAGTGGGAGCTGAGCCTCACTAAGGTTTCCAAAGTTTGATGCTCAAATTGTCTCAAAAATTAACACAGAACTGAATATAACAAGCAGTGAGCCCCACTTCATGAAATTTTGTACTTTGTACATTACATAACAAACTACACAAATTTGATATTTATGATTTGTCTGCTGCCCAAAAACTGCTTGTAACCAAGGCTTCACCAGACTTTGCGCCACTTAGCCAGGTGCCAATTTGCTACCACAATGCTAATTCACTAAAAGTTGTGTCTCGGCAGCAGAATGCTGGCGAAGTTTAACTATCGTTAATTTGTCAGCGCAACCATTTCATAGTGGATTTTCACTAATGTTTTTTTCTGCCTTCATTAGTACAGTTACCCTTAGGTCAATTTGAATAGGGTGGGTACATATAGGTCTTATTTATGACGTTATTAGAGATGTTGGTGCAAATGCTTGAAGTGGCCAATTATTATTAAAAATGATCAAGGAAGCAAAATAAAGACAAAAGAGATCCTCTAATGTCCTAGACATGAGCCCACCTTAAAACAAATGTGGCATGCCCCTCAAATCGTAAATAAAAATAGGTTAAAACAAAAATGTGTAATAGTTGCAAATTTTAAAGACAATCCTGCTTTAAAACATGAAAAAAACACCAGCGTTTTTTAACATTTGAATAAGGTTTAGGCATACAGGATATGATGTCACTGACATAAGATTGAGGAGAATGTAGCTTTATCTTATCAGTTTGCCAGGTCTAAGCTGGTGAAGGAATCTCTGGCATTCAATTTGCATTTTTGTGAAATTGTGGACTAATGATCGTTCGCCTGACCGAAAATGCACCTGGCGAAAGGGCGCAAAACTGCGCTAGCGATGGTCTATTTTGTTAGCGAATTGTCCTCTATGCCTGTTAGTAATATGCCGATGTCCCTACCTGTTATGGAAACTGCTCTGTATCAGTTCGCAAGATCCTGCAGTGGGTGGTGAGGACAGCGGAAAAGATCATTGGGGTCTCGCTTCCTGCCATTATGTCTCCAGAAGGCTACCAGCATTATCAGGGATAGCACTCACCCTGCACATGATCTCTTTACCCTCCTGCCATCCTGTAAAAGATACCGCAGTATTCGACCGCTGACTTCCAGAATGCAAAACAGTCTGTTTCCACAAGCCATCAGGTATCTCAACTCCCAAGGACTGAACTGAATATATTCATAAGGAACTGAAATGTCCACTTTGCCCAGCATAACTGTGTACTAGAGTTGTTGTATAGCACCAGGGGGTTCTGGAGGAACGCCATTTTGTTTCTACTATGTACTGTATTTACTGTATATAGCTGAAATGACAATAAATTCCACTTGACTTGACGTGACTTGAAAACCCTTTGCTGACAATGACAGCCTGAAGTCATGGACATCACCAGATTCTGGGTTTCCTCCTTTTTAATGCTCTGCCAGGCCTTTACTGCAGCGGCTTTCAGTTGCTGTTTGTTTGTGGGCCTTTCTGTCTGAAGTTTAATCTTTAACAAGTGAAATGCAGCTCAATTGGGTTCAGTTCAAGAATATTCCACTTCTTTAATAAACTCCTGGGTTGCTTTGGCTGTATGTTTTGAGTCATTGTCCATCTATATTATGAAACGCCTCCCAATCAATTTGACTGCATTTAGCTGGATTTGAGCAGACAGTGTCTCTGAACACCTCAGAATTCATTCGGCTGCTTCTGTCCTGTGTCACATTATGGATAAACACTAGTGTCCCAGTGCCACTGGCAGCCATGCACACCCAAGCCATCACACTGCCTCTGCCATGTTTTATCGAGATGTGGTATGCTTTGGCTCATGAGCTGTTCCACACCTTCTCCATACTTTTTTCTTGCCATCACTCTGGTAGGGGTTGATCTTGGGAAGTACACAAAGCGGTTATTTCCAGTCTATTTCAAATATGCAACAACATGTATTATATTTCTGATTATAAACATTTGCACCTGTGTATATTTATATATCACTGAATAGCTGATTAATAATGGAGACATTTTCTTGTTTAACTACATTCCACCTATCAAGTAAAACATATATAGTTTCTTTAGTTTGTAAATTAAGACAAAATTCTGTGCCTCGAGTAAATTATATTACATTTTAATAAACTGCACGTTTATAAGATGTTAACTGTTTACTGTACATTACTGTTGTTGAATATCACAGGGCAGCAGTAAAGGTAAAGGAGAGTGGAAAATAATACACAACACATATTCACCAATTTATTTTGGGTGCAGTGCCTGAAGTTGTATTGGGGATGATAGTCTCTGGAAAGTGACTATGACTGTGGGATAACTGGATAATAGTAGAGAGAGATGGTGCCTATAGTAAGAGTGGGATAATAGCCTCTGGGAAGGGAGTGTGACTGTGGGATAGCAGGTATAGTAGGTAGAGATGATGCCTGTAGTAGCAATGGGATAATAGTCTCTGGGAAAGGAGTGTGACTGTGGGATAGCAGGTATAGTAGGTAGAGATGATGCCTGTAGTAGCAATGGGATAATAGTCTCTGGGAAAGGAGTGTGACTGTGGGATAGCAGGTATAGTAGGGAGAGATGGTGCCTATAGTAGCAGTGGGGATAATAGTCTCTGGGAAGGGAGTGTGACTGTGGGATAGCAGGTATAGTAGGTAGAGATGATGCCTGTAGTAGCAATGGGATAATAGTCTCTGGGAAGGGAGTGTGACTGTGGGATAGCAGGTATAGTAGGGAGAGATGGTGCCTATAGTAGCAGTGGGGATAATAGTCTCTGAGAAGGGAGTGTGGCTGTGGGATAGCAGGTATAGTAGGGAGAGATGGTGCCTAAAGTAACAGTGGGATAATAGTCTCTGGGAAGGGACTGTGACTGTGGGATAGCAGGTATAGCAGGGAGAGATGGTGCCTATAGTAGCAGTGGGGATAATAGTCTCTGGGTAGGGACTGTGACTGACTGTAGTATAGCAGGTATAGTAGGGAGAGATGGTGCCTATAGTAGCAGTGGGATATTAGCCTCTGGGTAGGAACTGTGACTGTGGGATAGTTGGTATAGTAGGGAGAGTTGGTGCCTATAGTAGCAGTGGGGATAGTAGCCTTTAGGAAGGAACTGTGACTAAGGGATAGCAGGTATATTAGGGAGAGCTGGTGCCTATAGTAGCAGTGGGTATAGTAGCCTTTAGGAAGGAACTGAGGGTTAACAGGTATTTTAGGGAAAGATGGTGCCTAAAGTAGCAGTGAGCATAATAACCTCTGGGAAGGGTCTGTGGCTGTGGGATAGCAGGGGAGATGGTGCCTATAGTAGCAATGGGATAATAGTCTCTGAGAAGATACTGTGGCTGTGGGATATTAGGTATAGTAGGGAGAGACTGTGCCTATAGAAGCAGTGGGAATAATAGCTTCTGGGATAGAACTATTACATAGCAGGTAAATTTGGGGACCTGCCAGCCCATAAGTTTCCCTGGACTCCCTGCTCTATGCTTAGGGGCCATGCTTTTGTATGAGTTCTGCCATATAGGGGATAAATATTTACAATGCTACATGCAGTTAAGCAGTATGGCATAAAATAACTTTGAGGACCACATGTAGCCCCAGGCCTCTAATTGGATAACTTTATGTTATATAATGAATGGGGCCTTAGATTGAACCTCCACTGATGCTACTGTACTGAGAATTCTCAACATTATCTGAATACTGTAATTGTGCACAGTACATACCTGACTGTGGGCTTACTACTCTCATTAAGGACTGCTTTTTGCTTTGCAACTGACTTCATTTGCTTCTGCTGTGACATTTATGAGGAAGAACAGCGCCATCTTATGTCAATGTGCTATCATCCATGTATTCCCACATTTCACTTTAAATGAAGAGGCATCATTTGTGCAGAGCAGTGCTGAAATCTCTACAGACCCACATTAGTTCACTTTCCAATCCCCCTCATTAAAGGGGTGCAGGGTTTAAAGCTAATATAGGGTTGAGTGGAGTTTGGTATCAGAGATAGTAGATAATGAATAAATAATCTTACCTTATTCTATGAAGAATCCAAAAAGGTATGTCTATACTATGGTTCAATCCTGCCCACAGCCACCAGTGTATATAGTGACAGAAATAAATGGTCAGAAGATGCAAAAAAATTGCATTGAGGCAACATTTTTAACATAGCTCTGTAATGATGTGAAAAAATCTAATATTGTACTGTTGGGGTGTTTAAGATAAAATTGAATTTCCTCAGATACCTCCCCTATTTCAGATGCCTTTTTAGTACACCCTAATAATTTCTCTTCTTTCTATTCACAGTCACCTTTAAATTGTATGATAAAGACAGCAATGGTCTTCTGGACAGCTCTGTGAGTCAATCAGGATTTTCCTATATATATTTACATGTGCTGCTCTCTATTCCATAACTTGATGCAGGCTACTTGACCTGTATAGGTTGGATATTGTGCATACTAACATTTTAGCAGTGAGAATGTACATGATCTGTAGGGAGCATGGTCCTACAAGAACATATTTTACTACAGATGATAAAAATGACTGGAAGTTAGGAAATGGTGTATGAGTGGGACAAAGGATGAATTGGAGATTCATGTAAGGACATTTATGGACTACTTTGTGTGATTGAGATTGAGATAAATTCTATTTAGTAGAGTGCATGAGAGAAGATAATTGTTATACAGGGAAGACTAGGAAGACTTCCTGTATAAAGAGCTGTGGGACTCTGTGGCAATGGGATGTTCTAATTTTTATCTGTAGTAGACTATAGTAGAGTAGATTTCATCCTCTGCAGGTGAGTTTCCTCTCTTACTTTCTGTGGCACTGAATATTTTCACAGGAGGTAGACAGGATTATAACACAAATGATGCGTGTGGCTGAATACCTGGACTGGGACATCACAGAACTCAAACCTGTAAGTGATGTTGGCAATTATCTCTTTGTGCCTTTTAAATATATGTCTCTCTCCAGTTCTCACCATCTTGTCAACTAATTTCACTTTCTGAGGTCCAATTCACAATTATTTCTGTATACATACAGTATATTCCATTATCCTGGTTATATCACAATTCTCTCTGTCTCTCTCTCTAAAACATGTTACTCCTTTTACCAGGATCTTTCCTGTAGTCCCATATAATAGCCTACTATGATCTTATGTTCTTGCAGATGTTAGAAGAGATGATGAGACAAGTGGACTATGATGGCAACGGAATAGTCTCCTATGAAGAATGGGTTAAAGGAGGACTCACAACAGTGCCTCTGCTGGTGCTTTTAGGAATGGAAGTTGTATGTATGAGCTTACACCGACTTCAGTAAATATGCATGCTAGTTGAACACCCTGAGGCTGATTTACAAACATAACTAAAAAAGTGCAGTTGCCGTAACAACAGCCACTTAGTAATAAGTAAATGAGTAAATGAGCCATTCTATGTTTTAATGGAATGGGTATTTTTCTACAGACTAAGGAAATGTGCGCCCATTAGTGCAAACTCTTCTTCCCCAGTATGGCTGTCAAAACACAGGCAGTATTGTATTTTAGAGGGTTACCTTAGGTCTCTGCTCTCCACAATTGAATGCAAATTCTGTTAAAGAGGAAGGCAGGAATTGTACCCATTTTTTGCACTTTGCACACTGCTTTAGGGGTCGTAAATTAGCTCTGTAACAAATGTCTATTATCTGTGTTACATTTTCTACATTAGCTATATCTAATGAGGACAAGAAATTAAAATGTTTATATATTGTGATTGTAGTAAAATTATTCATAGTTTTTTAGTCAGCACTCACCACTTTTCACCTTTCTTTTATATAAGGCAGTGCCTTTTTTTCTGCTTCATATTTTTTTTTGTTTCCTTCTTTCTTTCATGTCTGACAGAATATAAAAGATGATGGGCAGCACCTGTGGCGCCTGAAGCATTTTAACCGCCCCGTGTATTGCAATGTGTGTGAAGCTTTACTTTTCGGGGTCAGAAAGCAAGGCCTCTGTTGCACCTGTAAGTTGGCTCTTCAGCAACTTGTTGAGAGCACGTTCCCAACAATATCCTTAGTGATACACCAATAGCAAGTTCTAAAGGTGCACTTTGCTGCAAAGTCATGAAATGTAATATTACTGTGACACAGTGTCTCTCTTGAAATTAATCCTGTAAAGTGTATTTGTTATTGTCTAAATTAATAAGCACAGAAAAAGTGTTAAACCATTTTTTACTGCCATTTAACAGGGATGCAGTCATATTTTATATAAACATTTCACACTGAAAATATACATGGAACTTTAACAGTTTGTTAGACTTTCACATGCATCAACCATATGTAATTATGCACTGAAATGTACAGTATATATATATATATATATATACAGTGTAGAAGGCTTTAGCACACACTTCAGGAGTTAGGGACCTGGGTGCAATCCAGAAGTAAAATATCCACGACAAAAAAGCTGAAGCACACCAGGATTTTCTTCAAGAAATGTAAAACTGTTTATTCCATCAACGTTTCGGCTCTCGAGTGGAGCCTTTATCAAGATAAAGATTACAACAAAGTGAAAACTATTTAAAGACTCACCCAGCTCACTCCCACCTCCCAGTGACGCCCCCTTTCAGGTGTGAGGGATAATTAGAAAATTCATTAGTGTGACTGGTTCTTCCAATAGATACATTCTGTAGAAGCAAATACATATAAAACACAGAATGTGAAATACAGTGTATAACGTGCTATATATAAATATTAAATGGGCAATCATAGATCCTCAATTAAACGGGCACTTGAATCGGGAAAATCGGATTTACCACTACCCAAACATTTTTTAGCAAAGGGACATGGGTTACCCACTTTGAGATTCATGGGGATTGACTTGGTACCTGAACCTAATAGGGGGGGTGACTGGGACCGGTTACTTTTGCAAAAAGAAGTTTATTGGATTAAAACTTTGGACACCGTGGCCCCTCGCGGTCTCAATGAATATTGCTCTTTTTCTCCTTTTTTGGATAAAAGATAAAAGGGGTAGATTCTGTAAAATGATTGTCAAGTATAATATAGCGATCTCTGCAAACAGTTTGTTTTTAGGTTTTGATACTGGTAATCCTTTTTGTGGATTTTTAAGTGTTTTTATATATAAATTCTATTTTGATGTTTAATATTTAATATTTATATATAGCACGTTATACACTGTATTTCACATTCTGTGTTTTATATGTATTTGCTTCTACAGAATGTATCTATTGGAAGAACCAGTCACACTAATGAATTTTCTAATTATCCCTCACACCTGAAAGGGGGCGTCACTGGGAGGTGGGAGTGAGCTGGGTGAGTCTTTAAATAGTTTTCACTTTGTTGTAATCTTTATCTTGATAAAGGCTCCACTCGAGAGCCGAAACGTTGATGGAATAAACAGTTTTACATTTCTTGAAGAAAATCCTGGTGTGCTTCAGCTTTTTTGTCGTATATATATATATATATATATATATATATATATAATATAATAATTGATAAAACAAAATTGGTTTATATTTTGCAGTTTGTAAGTTCACTGTTCATGAACGCTGTGCCCGCAAAGCACCTAATTCCTGCATAAGCACATATGCCAAATCACGCAAGGATTTCTGCGTAAGTCATAATCTCTGGCATTATCATTATGTTGGTACAGGTAAGGCATCCCTTATCCAGAAATCTGTTATCCAGAAAGCCTCAAATTATAGTAAGCACTGAATCTTATCTCCCATAGAGTGCATTTTAAGATAATAATTCTGATTTTTAAAAATGGTTTCCTTTTAATGATAAAACAATACCTTGTACTTCATCCTAAATAATCTGCATCAACTCATTTTACAAAACAATCCTATTGGCTTTATTTCATGTTTAAATAATTTTTAGCAGACCTAAGGCATGGTGAGCCAAATTACAGAAAGATCCCTTATCCGGAAAATACCAGGTCCCAAGCATTTTGGATAATAGGTTTTATACCTGTATTTGATTGACTTTCACTAATTTCTTTATGTGTTTTGCTCCTTCCCCGTGTGTTCCATTCCATGCATCTTTTCTACTCCTTCTGTGTTTTAATTTTGTTTGCTTCCTTATCATAGTTTTTCTCCTGTCACAGGAACAGGCCCACGTTTGGGTAAGAGGAGGATGTGAGGCCAGCAAATGTGACAAATGCCAAAAGAAAATAAAAAGTTTCCAGAGCCTGACTGGGCAGCGTTGTGTGTGGTGTCATACAAATGTAAGGTGAAATGGTTCTTCCTACTGAAAGTGGCTTCAGAGGGAAGTAGTGAAACAGAAATGCTAATTCAGCAATAGAATTGACACAATGTTGAAACACTTATCCTTATTTATGATTGGTCTCAGGTTATTTATAGGATTATTTACCAGTCCTACAGTATATATATACAGTATATATATATATATATATATATATATATATATATATATATATATATATATGGTTACATGTTTGAAGATTAGCTTGCCTGCTTTCTAAAAATGTTCCTTACACATAATTTTTTTGTTATTTGAGGTTCATGATGAGTGTGCCTCATCCCCACTGTGTGATAGGGGAATCTTAAAGGACCATATATTACCTCCTGCTTGCATATACCCAGTAATCCTGGTAAGCCATTTGTCTAAACATTTGTTTTCTTAAAGGGAATGTAAAGGCTAAAAAATAAAATCCCATTTTTACTTTCTTTAATGAAGAAGAAATCTATCTCCAATATACTTTAATTAGAAAAATGTGTACCATTTTTAAAAAAAAACTAACTGTATGCAGCGAAATCCCCCCTTCATTTTGCTTGCTCTGACTGCTGAGGATAGGAAACTTCAGACGGTCCCTAACTGCTCTGCAGGGAAACAATCATACTTTCAAACGGCAGGGGGAGCCCCACCTTACTTCCCTGACCTCGAGCAGTTTTGTTTGTTTCCCTATAAAGCAGCCGGCAACTGTTTAGAGATTTGTATCCACATGCCCAGTGCAGTCTGCATATTCTGATTATTAATCAGTCTTGCTGTATCGGCTTCTATGGCAGAAATTATTTGACTTGTGCTGTTTTGATAATTTATGACGATCCCTAAGCTTAACCTCCCAACTGAAGCCCAGACCACATTGAGCATGTGCATAGTCTTGGTCTTACAAAGATGATTAACAAAGTTACAAGATGACAGCCCCATGCGGCCAACTTTGAAAGCATAAATCATTTGTTTAATTGGGCAGTAAGTTCATGTTTATATTTTGTATATAAAATACAGCATTTCTAGCAATATATTTCTATTTTATTCTATTCTATTTATTTTATTCTATTTTATTTTATTCTATTTTAGACTTTATTTCCCCTTTAAGAGTCATTTTCATTACAGATTATGTACTACAAGATTTGGTATTAAAAAGTACTAGAATTATACCATGGTTCCTTTATAATCTTCTATTCAATTGCAGTTCTTAGTATTTCATTATTGCTTTTTCTCTTTTAAAGTCATGTATTTAAATTTTTAATGCACTAACTGGGAGCTGATCCACCCTTCCTTTCCTTCTCCTTCCTTTCCTCCCACTGCTTTTTCAATTAAACTTTGCTGTTGTTTTAGTCTTCCATCTTTTGCCATTTCAGGAACGACAGAATAGCCAAAAAAACCTTTTAGCTTCTTCAGAAGAAACATCACAGACATTTAGTACCCCAGAAGGACAAGCCCTGCGGGTGAGAGAGAGCTAAATTCTGACCTATACCTTTTCATTATTTAGTATTACCTTAAATATTTTGCAAGTAAATATAATAGTACTTTCTGTTAGGGATTATCATGTATATTGGCCAGTGCTGCATAAACATTTTGGCCTATTCCTTGCAATGTTTCCATCAAGTGCTCATAAATCCAAAATGACAATGTTATATTGACTATACCCAAAAAGATATTATATGCTGCATGTAAAGGTTTTGGAGACATTTCTATTTGATTCCATGTTTATTGAAAGAAGTTAAGTACACAACATACAAGGAATTTTTTACCGCCAAAGCTCTGCAATTTTAAACTATTTGAACATGGTGTCTACTTTTGGAAACAAACCAAAGAACTACTGGAAAGGAAGCAGACTACCCTATTGGCCATCCAAACCTGTCACTGCCAACATTAATGCGGATAATGTTGAAGTTTAAGTCTAAATCTATAACTAAGCCTATGTCATTGTGGCATTTTATTTTATTTTATTATAGAAACTGCAAATATTCCATAAACCTAAAGATTAAACAATATATATATATATATATATATATATATATATATATATATATATATGTACACAACAATCCTAAAAACTCCTAGCGCACACCGTTAAAGTGCAATACCTGGGTGCTACCTTCAATGGCCAATTACATACTTAAAACGAAGATGCACACCAGGATTTGGCAAAAAGGTTAAAAATCCATTTTTATTAATTTACATTTAAAAAAGAGCTGATCAACGTTTCGGTCTAATTCTAAGACCTTTATCAAGACCCTCTAAGACCTTGATAAAGGTCTTAGAATTATATATTATATATATATATATATCTATATAGCTATATCTTTATGTATATATCTTATTGTGCATAGGATCATAGCAGGATGCTTAAATTTATTCGTCTTGATGGCAAAATGTGGCATTCTAGCCCTCATAAGGTTGTGCCAAGAAGGCACATTAAATCAGACTTTAGAAGCAGCAGTTTGCATTAGGTTAGATATTACACACAGGATACAGCAATTGAAGAATGTAATAAGTATGACTTTATATCAATAATTATTGAACTATTGAATTATTGATTTTTTGTGTTTGTATTTAGATTGCCCCATTACCAGGTACTCACCCTTTACTTGTCTTTGTAAACCTAAAGAGTGGAGGGAAACAGGGAGAAAGGTGAGTTCCTCTTGCTTTTTACAGAGTACAAAGAGTGCAAATGCACCCTCAGCGATACTACTGTATCTTATAGTGTGCTACAGTCTGATTCACTATGATTCCATGTAGTATATATATTTTTATTCCTATCCCACTACTTTGTATATATCAACACCATTCACTAAACGACGAAGCGCCTAACGCTAGCGTGAATACGCCAGCGTAGCGCATTTTCGTAAATTCGCTAGTGTTACTTCGCATCCTTACGCCTGGCGAATTTGCGCAACAGACGTAACTACGCAAATTCACTAACGTGCGAATTATTTTGAACACTACCTTTTACGCCATACTTCCTTCGCCACCTCAGACCAGGCGAAGTGCAATAGAGTAGATAGGAATTGCTTCAAAAAAAGTTAAAAAAATTTCTAAGTCCCAAAAAACGCTGGCGTTTTTTTCAATTTTTATGGTATGATAGGCTGAAAAAGATCGAATTTTTTTTTGGGGCTCCCCTCCTTCCCCCCTACATTTCCTAACTCATGGCAACTTAACTATACAGTGGGCACATGTGTAGGGCAAAATAAAAATTTTATTTGCTGTTTTGAAGGTTTCCCAGGCTTGTGTAGTGCTGCTACATATACCTCCATTGTAACTTGAATTTGGCGCTGTATGCAAATTAAGCATCCGTAACATAACTTTGCTTTGCTTGGCGAATTAACGTAGCACAACTTCGCAACCTTAAGCTCCCCCTGAGCGCAACTTCGGATTTTAGTGAATTGGCGTAGCGCTGGCAAAAATACGCCTGGCGAAGCGCGGTGAAGCGGACGCTGGCGCAATCTTAGTGAATGTCCCACCATATATCATACCTTCTCCCTTTCATAGTGTAACAGCAACAGGTGTAACTGTATACATGTACTGATGATAATACACACTTCTATATGTTACAGAGTTCTGAGGAAATTCCAGTATCTTCTGAATCCCAGACAAGTCTATAACTTGAAAAAGGGGGGCCCTTCCCCAGGGTAAGGATTAATGAAGCATATGAAGAGTGTAACTAAGGGAATGTAGCTAAGGATGGAAAATAAAATATCTCCATTTTTCATTACATGAATCTTTAAGGCTGACTTTTTTCCGGGATGTCCCAGACTATCGAATTTTAGTATGCGGTGGTGATGGAACAGTCGGATGGATACTGGATGCAATTGGTAAGTGTTTTATAGCCCTGTATTCACATGGCTTTAAAGATTGTACACTGTCTTCTGCTGCAACAGCAATGGTACTGATGTAGGACATATAGGAAGGGTCAGTATTTTGTGGGAGAGGGTCATTCTATAAAATGGGAGACAGGAGTTCTATAAACCAGTAAACTATATATTGTATATGCTTTGAGTAGTGCATTTTTACACCTAGTATATTGTGTTATGAGCTAATGTAATGAATCTTTCATATTTATAAGGCTGATGGAACACATATCACCAGTGACAGGTGCTTGCCATTTAGGTCAGTTGCAGGGAGCACAAGCAGTAACACGCAAGCAGTGTGTGGCATGAACCTAAGGCTAATGGCAGACATAGTGTATCTCAGCGTGTGGAGAAACGCATGCTGAATACTCTTGCATTTCTGCACCGAAATCCACCATGTGTGCCTGCTGCAGATCTACTACCTCTGGCATTAGCCTAAATTTTCACTTTAGTCTTTACATCATTTATCAGCTACTATTTCTCCTTTTATTAAGACAAGGCAAACCTTCCATATAGACCACCTGTAGCTGTGCTGCCACTCGGTACAGGAAATGACCTTGCACGATGTCTCAGCTGGGGAGGCGGTAAGTATTTGTTCTGTTGATGAAGAGAAACAATCTTGCTAGTGTATTGATAGCATGTTTCTTTGAGAGTCTGAGGCTTGATTGATCAGTTCCACCAGAAGAGCAGCTATCTTAGTGACATCACATGGTGCACCCCACTATTGGTTGGTTTGTTGCAATAGTGTTAAAAACCACACTGTATTGGCCTGCTATTCTGTAAAAACCATACCGATCTTTAAATACAGGAGATTTGCTACTGTGTCTATACATACAATTGTATGAAGTGCACACAAAAGAAAAAACTTTCAACATGCTTCATCCACTCTGCAAATGTTTGGCTTGCAGCAGTAATACTGCAGAACCTGGGAGTGCCCATACTTTGCTAATGCGAGGTCTACTTTTAGTGATGCTGTCCCATTAGGATCGACATCCATTAAAACATATTTAAATGTTATTTAAATATTGATTATGAGAAAATGTATATTGCTATATTTAACAAACAACTATTTCTTATGTACAGTAACCTTAACATGATAAACATCTGAACAAAAAGCATGAAATAGGAGGGTGATTTAGACAAGCTGTTTGTATACACTGGCTTGAGATCTACTGATCACCAGCTAAAGGTCTACTGATAGATCCCGATCTACCTTTGGACACCCCTAAATTAAAGGTTCATCTGGTAGAATACAGAATTGTGGCGACTTGCTAATTAAACACTGTGAGAGTTATATGTTTCAGGGGAATGTAATAAAAAGTGCAAATTTTGATCAAGTCTAGATACCTATAGAAACGATTAAATGTTTGCTTTAGCGAGCACCACTGAGTGATCGTCTTCCTCTTTCTTCACATGGCTGCGCATGTGCAGTAGAGCAAAAAACCGAAATTTAACTAAAAAGTCGTCAATTTCGTTCTACTGCGCATGAGTCTGCCCCTGGAAATTTGAAGAAAGAAGAAGCCAGAAGAGGATCGCTCTGTGGTGCTCGCTGGAATAACCCCGGCCGGTGAAGTTTTCTGCTGATAGGAGCACCAGCCCTGGGTTTCAGGTAAGTAAATACAATCACTTGGGGGTACCTAAAATTTGGCAACCCCAAGTGCAAGACGACTTTCCTTCTCCTTTAAAACAGGTGACCAGTAAATGCTATCTGCTGATTAGTTGCAATAGGCAACTAGACCTTACCAAATGTTGTACCTTCTGTACATTAACTTTTTAGTGTAGTCCAGCATTGCACTTCCTTAATCATTTCCCCCAGCAGCATGTTTACATTTTGTGTCTGACCTATTGTTATTCCTAGGTTATGATGGAGAGAATCTAATTAAGTTCTTGAAGGATATTGAAAAGAGTATACCTATTAAGATGGACAGATGGAACATTGAGGTTATACCTGAAAACCCAAATGAGAAAGGAGACCCAGTTCCTTACGAGATCATAAACAACTACTTTTCCATTGGGGTGGTATGTACAAGAATTACTAGAACGTGATGTGAACACATGTGAATAATTGAGGTGCAATTAGAAGTGCAAATACAAAGGTGTTTGGGTTATCCTGGTCAAAAAACACTGCACTGATGAGCTCCAATAAGTGCTGATGGACGAAACATTGTATTGTTACAATTACATTTGTGCTTTTATATTTTGGGGTGCCTAGAAGTCACATAGCTTTGGTACCCTATCAGTGTGTGGTATTTTCACATACCCACTAGTTTCCCACAGATACATGGTTTGCTCCTTGCGGCATATACATATAGCCATTTGGAATTCTTCAGGAAGATGTTTGCTTTTCAAATTTATATGATATTGGCATATAAATAGAGTTTGTTTTCAAGGACAAAAAGTCAGAAAGGCAAATACATGTCTACATGTACATGTCAGTTTAAAGTATTTCAGGTCTACAAACTTAACTACACCCCACTGTGAATGTGGGGTATCTGCTCAGGAGAGATGTGAAATTCTCTTTACTCACCCAAGAACTAGTAGTAGATAATAAATAGATAATAAATAGTAGATTCATATTTAAGATGTTGGTCAGTTGAAATGGATAAGCTCACCCAGATCAATATTGGGGCCATCCTTTTGTATAGTGATCCGACTGCAGGGATGCTTGGATTAGTTTAGTGAGGTCAATCGTGTCTGAGATTGCACAAAATGTTATGTACACAGTTCTCTTAAGGACATCCCAGAGATAAAGTTAAAGTCACCATAGGGGTAGATTGTTGCTTAGATGTAGAACACTGCAGAAAAAAAGCCATTTTTGATTGGAGACTGGCAAGAGTTCTCTACAATCTCAGCACTGATCATTTGTTGTTTCTTAATTTTCTCTACTGTCACTGAACTCTGTTTATGTACTTATGTGTTTCTGTAGCTCAGTACAGTGGGGCAAATAACTATTCACAGCAGAGTTATTTTTATAGCTGACTGACTGCCAGCACTCTGTTTCTTAGACTCAAAATTGGTGGGAAAGTCTAGAGGGCAGAAGCAGAGGAGCGATCAGTACTGCCTGGCATTTTCCAAGATGACTTTCCGCTGAAAACTTGTCCTTAGATGAAGGGACAAAGATCTCATATAACGTCATTTCAGCCAGAAACTCAGTCTGGTTTGTTTTCATTAAAGAGACTCTGCATAATAAACACAGAAATAGATACAGTTGTTTTTCTACTTACTGGAATAGAAACAGTTGTTGGAACATATGTTGTCCTCTCCAGTCTAAGGATGGATGTTTCCATGGTTTCAAACCTTGAAAATATTTATTTCAGTAATCAATATTAGCAAAATGTGATGATATTTTAGTCACCTGGGACACATTTCAACTACACATACCCATATACATGCAGATATTGGCTGTTAACTTTCCCATTCATGATCAAGTTGACAGCTCATTGGTCTGTATAGAGGCTAAAACAAGACCCTTTCTGGACAACACCTAATCAGGTTTGGTTAAAAAGTCCTTTTAGTCATGGACTGCATTGAGTCCTATTTTATCCAAATATTGACCTAGGCTGATAATCATTACTTCAATCTCATTTGGTCCACCAAACATCACTCTTGTTATTTTTCTTTTTTTTTTTAAATGTTACCCTATAGACAGCCTTAATATATATGAATGTCAGTGTCTTAACAGATTGCTGACAGTATACATAATTTATGACCATGTCTTCCCCAGATCCAATAGTTTCCAAATGTTGCCAGTATTCCAAGCCTGACCTGACTTCCCAAGCTTCTTAGGCCTAGAAGTTTGGGCATCTATGCTATTTAAAAGCAACATAGAGGCTTTTAGACATTTCATAAATACAAAGTTGCAGATAAATATGGTTCAAAGTGCAAAATATATTGATATCCATTTATAGAAAATAATGCAAGTATATACAGCATATAAATTGCCAGCAATGTTATGTATCTTGCCCTCCATCTTGATATTCACTAATCATACTTTTATCTTATTTTTATCTTCTCTTTGCAGGATGCATCTATAGCTCACAGATTTCACAATATGAGGGAAAAATATCCAGAGAAATTCAATAGCAGGTGAATATCATAACCTGTAATGGACTCATTCCCATTGCTTTTATATTGCTGTGCGGGTTGACTGAGGCAAACAAGAAAGCCTCTAATTTGTTATGTAGTAATGTCCAAAAGTCTGCTCCAGTCCATTAGCCCATATATTTGCTTTTATTAGACATCTAAAAACTAACTGCTGATTGGTTGCTGTGTGTTATTGTACCTTGGCAAGGTTTGCCCATCCTTCTACTGAACCCCTTGATTTATTTTGGAGATGGATATTCCATAGCATTTAATTGTAGCAAGAAATGTTGACAAAAATGCATTTTAGGGCAGTCACATGAGGATTGTGTCTATAGCACTAAATGAAATTCCCCAGTAACATGCTATTTTGTAGGGAAATTCTATAGACAGTGTTGGACTGGGTAAAAACACGGTGGGCCCCAGCCCTTGTTGGCCCCACCCGCCCAGACCCCCTCCGGTCCTGACCTATGGCCCACTCCTCCCGCTTTCCCCACCTGCTTGCCCAGCCCACTTGCCCTGTCAGATCCACCCACTTGCCCCGCCTGCTCACTCGCTCTACTAAGTAGGTAAGCTCAGAGGGGGACGGGAGAGGCAGAGGGTGGTAAAATATGTTTTTTAACTGAAGTATAAATACTGGCATATGTTTAAAAGTGTACTATTTGCTAATAAAGAATGATCCCTGCCACATATGCATATCTAGCTTTTTCTTCATAGAATGAAGAACAAATTGTGGTATTTTGAGTTTGCTACATCAGAGACTGTTTTCTCTACCTGTAAAAAGCTTAAAGCGGCTGTCACAATTGAGGTAAGTTATAGCTTCAGTATTGGATGTATTATTTTCCTTTCTTGTTTTTTAATCTGTACAAATTGCATTACTCCGGTTTTACTTATGTCTAATGGCTGGCAACATTATGGTTCTTTTTGTTCCTTTTGTGGCTGTGGGGTATTACTCTTCATTGTACTAGTACTAATACTGATTTAGTCAGACTTTCTGTTTTTAACTGCAGAGATAAAAAAAATCATAAATATTAATATAATAAATATTAAAAATAGGAATACTGATTCAATGTTTATCGTTTGGCCACCATCACATAGATATTGCAATGGTTGGTTGGTTTGGAGTGTTGTGAAAGTAGTATTAACCATCCTTTTGGTCTGTCTTCCGTCCTACTTAATGTTGCATTACATCTGCAAGGACCTTTATTGGAGGCATCACTGAAGCATTGCTAGAATAGGTTCTTGTCACTGGTCGTCTCTGAAGTCCATGTGGCTATAAATTGGTCAGGACTATAGGCATCCTGTGGGTCATTGTATAGCCCAGGGAGCTCGCCCTCATAAATCTAGGGGTCAATTGGATGTACCTCTATTTCATTGCTGCCAGTTTGGCATTGCATTTACACAAGTGGGTCTTTTGGAATCAGATGACACTATTATGGCATGGGTGTTCTGCACTAAACCCAAATAGCTCTTTACAGTAATAGTCTTGTGTTAACAAGCCTGCAATGAGAAAGCTAGGGAATTTATTCTGATGATTAATTTGCAGTAGCCCAGGGTTGGCATCAGAATTCTGATGTTCCCTGGAGGGTCCTCGAAAAATTATTTAGAATCCGTGTACATTTTAAAAAGTAACTTGGTACTGTAACATGATTATAACAGAAAGAACTAAATATGACACCTACATGAAATGTCATTTGAAGAATAAAAATGTTTTTATTGCACAATTTTAAAGGCATTACAGCAATGTTTTGGGCCAAGCTTGGTCCTTTATCAAGCTAGCTTTTATTCTTAAAAGGACAAGTGGTGCTGTTACATCTCTATATATATGCCAATGGAAAGTGGCCATTGGGGAACCTGCACTATGTTGAGAATTGAAGTGTTGTTACTTTTTGTTTGACCTACATGAAATGTACGAAGAAAATCCATAAACAGACTTAAGGTGGCCATACACGACCGAGTTGGCAGCTTATTGGCCCCTGTACGGGGCCCCCCGACGGGCTTCCCCGATCGAGATCTGGCTGAAAGTCAGCCAGATCTCGATCGGATGGGACTAAAAATCCCGTCGGATTGCGGGACCGCATAAACAAACAGATTCGGCTGCGTTCCAACGGGATCCGACCGCCCGTTACAATTTGTTAGGATCCGATCGTTGGGCCCAGGGGCGTAACTATAGAGGAAGCAGACCCTGCGGCTGCAGGGGGGCCCAGGAGGTATAGGGGCCCCATGAGGCCCTAATTCATATACAATTTCAATAAATATTGGAGAAACAAGTCAACCTCTAAACATTTTGAGGGCCTGAAAAATAATTTGCTGTGGGGCCCAGTAATATCTAGTTACGCCACTGGTTGCGCCCTAGGGCCCATGATCGGATTAGCCCGATATTGCCCACCTCAAGGTGGGCATATCGGGGAGAGATCTGCTCGTTTGTCGTCGCCACCTTTAGAAAGCTTGCACAAGACTCATCCAACATTGACTCATATACACACAGTGTAAGCCTTGCATATGCGACTAAGAAACTGGCACCAAATAGAACTGCAGTACAGATTATCAAACAAAATAATAATAATATTTTCCTGTTTACCTGCCCAGTGTTGTGGCTCCCTGTTGGATCTCAGCTCCCTGGAAGGCATTGCAGTTATAAATATTCCAAGCATGCATGGAGGTTCCAACCTATGGGGAGAGACTAAGAAACATTGGGGAGAACCTCGGAATGCTTCATGTCATAATGCCCCTGAAGCCATCACTGACCCTGATGCTTTGAAATCATGTGTACAAGGTGAGATTTGAAACAAAAGATGACCCAAGTAATGGAATTTAGCATAACTTTACTTACCCCCATTACTGCAACCCCTTTCACCCTCCTTCAAGTGCATCACCAGTACCCTCCACACACCCTCGCTCCCTGTCCGTGCACACATTGATCTGATGCCTTGCATTGTCTGCCCGTAGCAGTCACAGGGTTTCCCATAGATTTACAAAGAAGAATTCATTGTATGCACCATGATATAAAGTATAAAGTACATAGTTTGAGTTTTGTCATAGCAACTAATCAGGAATTTGCTTTGAAACAGTAAATCTCTAATGAGTGCTATTAGAGGCAGATTTATCAAGGGTCGAATTTTGAACGGAGTTTTCTCCCATTGACTTATACATGAATTTAGCAGGTTTTAGGTGGCGAATAGTCAAATTCAAATTATTAAAGGGCCAGAGTATGATACATCTCGAAAATTGAATCAAATTTTTAAAAAAACTCGAATCGAGTTTGGATAATTCCCTAGTCGAATTTGACAGTTTTGAATTTTTAATTCGACCCTTAATAAATCTGCCCCCTGGTGTCTAGATCCTGAGAAACTTTACACATTTTCCCTGTAATGCCCTAGATATACAGTACATACAGATGATAGAAGTATATACAATTACGCAGGGATTTTAATATACAGTACATCTTGTATTGTGGTGTTGCAATAGGTAAGATGTACTTTTATTTTGCTGCAGCTTTTGATAATGTCATATAAGGCTTTTTCTAAACTAAGATCTGTATGTCTTGTTGGTACTCAGGCCTGGATTTGTGGCGAGGCCACATAGGCCCGGGCCTAGGGCGGCACATTTTTGGGGGCGGCATGCCACCCAGCTGCCTGTGCTCCCCAGTGCTTCGGCGCTCGCATGCTGGCGCCTTTGCGCCAGTGTGTGGTAGTGCGGGCGGGCGCTAGGACCGCGCGGAGCGCACGGCCTAGGGGCGCCCGCCCAGCGAATCCGGCGCTGTTGGTACTGTAGGTAGGAGAATCTAGAATGTCTTGAGATTATTTTCAGAGAATAATAGTTACTGGTATATTCTGTTACTAAAGTATTGTGTATTCCAAAACCTTCTGTATTGAGGCAATGATTGATTAATGACTGGGGAAGGTTTTGAATCACATTATCTGCATTTGCCAAGGTCACTCAACTGCACAGAACAATTAAATCATTTTGATTTTATCATCTTTTCAAGGGGATCTGGACAAATTTATTATCTGGGTGTTAAAGGGGTTGTTCACCTACGAGTTGACCCTTATGATCTAAGGAGCAATATTCTGAGACAATTTGCAACTTTCTTTTTTAATAATTTGTGGGTTTTGGGTTATTTAGTCTTTTATTGACAGCTCTCCAATTTTATAATTTCAGCAATCTGGCGGCTAGGACCAAAATTACACTAGCAACCTCGCATTGATTTGAATAAGTGACTGGGATATAAATAGCAGAAGGCTTGAATAAAATATGAGTAATAAAGATGAGCTATAACAATAAATATGTAGCCTTACGGAGCATTTACTTTCAGATGGGGTCAGTGAAAACTGGAATAAGTCAGAAGCAGCAAATAATTTAAAATCTATATAAAAAATAATAATGACCAAACTGGAACTGGAAATTCTAACTAAAAGGGGCAGTCAACATTCAGTTTGGAAAAATGTAAGGTTATGCAACTAGCATATATAGTTGCAAGATAATCTTGAATAGTCTGAAATAGGTGAATCCATGGTGAAAACAGACAAAGCAGAACTTGTGGATGATAGACCAGCCACGAGCAACTGGGGTCAGCAAGTCCTGTATTAATAGGGAGTATAGATTAACAGAAGGAGATGCCATTTCATTGCCTGAGAATGTATATCACTGACTGCATGGCATTTGTCATCATGAAATCTCAACATGAATCAATATCAAATATGGGATTAAGCTGACATTTCAATTTTGCATCCCATAGACCTCAGTGACAAGAGACTGGAGGTGGTGGGACTTGAGAGTGCGATTGAGATGGGGCAAATTTATACTGGACTGAAAAGTGCAGGCAAACGACTTGCAATGTGTTCTGGGCTGACAATAAGGTATGTTTTCAGATTTGAATATGCAATTAGGGTTCAGATTTGGTTGGTATTTTCTCAAATCTTTTGTGGACAAAAATGAATTAATTAGGTGCATCCCTAATCTGAATGCAGATGAAGCAGTGTTTATTATTGCCTTGGGCATATTTATCAAATATAAGGGAACTTTCCTAATCGTTTTTATGCATTCTATTTGAGCTTTGGAAGCTTTTTCCTAATCCATCTGAAGAATTATTGAGTTTATTGAACTATATCATGAATGCAGTGCTGGTGGGCCTCTTTGGTTTGAATGAATCTTGTCATCTCCGAGCTCTCAAGATATCTAGCTAAGATAATGCAATTTGGCTATACAGATTTAATATTAACCTGTGAGGGGTTTTAGCATCTTCCCTGTAGCACTTATTTGCATGTTTGTTCTTCATTGTGAGAATTATTTTTTACAGGACCACAAAGCCCCTCCCAATGCAAATTGATGGTGAGCCCTGGATGCAGCCACCCTGTACGGTAAGCCAGGATGTAAAATAGCCTTATTTACTTTATACATTATAAATACTTTCACTATAAATACTTCACAACAGAATTAGGAAACATTGCCTACTGAGGGTTTCACCTACTTCTGACAACTCCCACATAAAGGATTATTATTATTGTTGCTGTTAGTAGTATTATCCTTTCTTTATATGGACAGTGATTATCATTCACATCCATTTTAGCTGTAGTCAAATTAACCCCCCAAAAAAACTCACACGAATTCGAAATTCGACCCTTGGTAAATGTGCCTCTATATGTGTGTACAAGAAAGATGACCTTACAATGCCTGACTATTGGATCTGTGAGTGGCTGCTATATTTTTGTAACCAATCCAAGCTCACTGTAGCACACTGATCCATTTTATGAATGCAAATGTGGTTTTATTGAGCCAATAAAACCACGTTTGCATTCATGCATTCGTAAAACAGATCAGTGTACTACAGTGACTTGGATTGATTATAAATTGTTCTGACCCTGGGCAGGGGATCTTATAGGCTGTTTAGCACCTGACACCTGAAAAGGTTGATCGGTTAACAAGTAGTGCACTCTATTTTTGTGTGGAATTGCTATAATTTCAGACTTTTTCAGCAGGACTCTTTACCCCTTCCTAGCCCTGATTTGCATATGCAAGCCTTTGGCATAATGCAAATCCTTTGCATGAAAGATGTGGGATTCGGCCAAATCCCTTTAGTGGATTTGGTTTTTTTGGGTCGCTGCTAAAAAGAGGCTTTAAACTCTGTATAAAATGGTCACCATAGTGCAATCCTATATTGGCGTAGTATTTTGTTATCTTTCTGTAGTGGCTTTCAGAAAGCCTAGGGTGTTGGCCTTCCTGTAGTATGTGTAAGTAGGCTATACCCACCATTGGAGATGATGGGACCTGACTAGAACTGCAAGCTGAGCTGGTAACTCCCAGACAGAATCTATGGAGAAAAAAATTTATATGCATTCTCCCTTATAATGAACCCCAAGGTATACTTTAGTTGCCCCTCGTTTTAACAGGCTATTCCCTCCTGTACCATGCTAGAGAGAACATAATCTAAAAAATATAGTCAAAAACAAATCTCTCTTTTTTTCTAGATAAAAATCACACATAAGAATCAAGCACCGATGCTGCGAGCTCCTGCACCCCGTTCTTCAAGCTTCTTTTCCCTCAAGTAAACAAACTTTTATTCCTGATGTTGATCTTAACTATATTTAAGCCAAGAGCCTAATCGCTAGTCAACACTGCCTTATCCTTCCCCACGTCCTTTTGTGAGGTTTGTCAGTCTCGTAAAGAAATGAAGCTGAAGCCCACCCTGTCTTGCCCTTTTTGCTTTTGCCACTTCGTAAACCCAGATTCTGGAGTTTCCCATCTTTCCAGTAGACGGCTGTTGTTTAGCTAGGTTAGGCATCAGAGTGAAGGAGCTCAAGACTCTGGCAATGCCAGGAACTCTGTTTAATAATGTATGTATATTTTAGAACGTGATGCTGGAATCTTAAAGATTTATATATATGTATTTAGTATTTTTTGTAAAGGCCAAGCCACTGTAAACACCTTCTAGTAAGGTTCTTAAATTATGGGGATCGGACCATTAGGATTTGAGCAGCCTGGACCAAAAAATAATCATTTTGGAGAAAGAAGAGTCATTAAATGCAGATATCTATGAGAAGTTAGGTTCTGCTTATGGAAATTGGAACTGTATGCTATCCTCAACTGTAACAATAAGATATAATAATAATATCATAAGTAATATATTAGCCAATCTGCATCATATGACCTTTACATAAAGAGTAATTTTCCAGTTTCCCTTAATTGCAGTAGATACGTAACAATCGTTCACAGACAGTGTGCTTTACAGGCACATCCCACAGTGCTCAAGTATAACATAGTATGTAGAACCTATTTAACTATAATAAAATGCAACATGTGCTCTGAAATGTGTCATGCTTTTAAAGATGGTTGTTCATCCGCTTATTCATTTGGCAAGCCAATAGATTTTCAGTGGAGAGGCCTTGGTAGCACAAGAGAAGTCATTCAGAAGAGCTTCAGACTTGTGGTAACCAGAAACTCTACCTTAGAAAGAAGCTGCAACTCTGGACAACATTCTAACCACTTCAAGAACCAACTGTCACATTTTTTTCTGGCTTCAAAGAACACTCTTCAAAACATGTCCTCCTTTTGTCATTAGTGGATAAGTAAAATAAAGTCATCAAGATATCCATTAGGGTCCATCTGTGTGCTCAAATCTTTTATTAGAAAAACTTGTCTTCTCCTGATCTGTTGATCCTTTCTAAGGTGCTTACATTACATATGGACAGAACCATGGAATTCATGGAAATGTTACTAGCACCAGTGCTCAACATCACCTTAGAACTAGCTGCAGATCACTGCTTTTGCCTTGTCATTTTGCAGATTTTCATAGAAAACACTGAAGGACTTGTTTTCACCAACAGTAGAGCAAAGTCACCCTATACCCTCAATGTGAAGCAGGCGCAGAACTCCTTGGCAAAAGCATACGCATGGGCTTCACCCTTTGGTGGATTTTAATTTTAGTGATGAAGTGTCCACGTGAGACCCATATATTATTGCTGACACAGGTTTAGTACATTTATAATTGCTTTGGTGGTCAGCATTGGTATAATCATTACTGGCCAGCTAGGAAAGTAGTGGTGCTCAACAGTGGCGTAATTAAATATTACTGGGCCCCACAAAAAAATAGTTTTTCAGACCCCCAAAATGGCTTGTTTTATCAATTTTTATCGAAACTGTGTATGAATTAGGGCCTCATGGGACCCCTATACCTCCTGGACCCCCCTGCAGCTGCAGGGTCTGCTTCCTCGATAGTTACACCCCTGGTGCTCAGTGGTTCACTTGTACTGTATATGATTCCCTGTTATATCCAAGCCAATAAGCTGTGATGTTTTAAGAAAGAGCAAGTCTTGCTGCTCCACAGCCATTTACTATTAAAGGTGTTACCTTAGCAGTTGTGGAGGGGTAATATTTCAGTTAGTCAAGTATTGTACAAAAACCTTTCCTTGTCTGTTAAGTGCTGCCAGTCAGTTGTAATTACACAACATTGTGCAGGTACACTAAGGGGCAGATTTATCAAAGGTCGAGGTGAAGTTTCGAAGTGAAAAACTTCAATTTCAAGCTTTTTTTTTTGTGTACTTGACTAGGGAATAGTCATACTTCGATTCGAAGTTGAAAAAAACTTTGACATTCCAAGGTCGAATTTTTTTGAAGTACTGTCTCTTAAAAACTTCGACTTCGACCATTCGCCACCTAAAAGCTGCCAAAGTGCTGTTTTAGCCTAAGGGTGACCTCCTAGGACCTGTATGGAGGCAATTGGGGGAGTTTGGGAGATCGAAGGTCGAAGTAAAAAAAAAAAAAAAACTTTGAATCGAAGTAGAGCTACTTCGACCACCATTCAGTTGGTCTTTTTGAATCTGAAGTTTTTTTTAATTTCGATCTTTGATAAATCTGCCCTTAACTGTGGTAGGCAATGTGCTTTTTAGCATTATCGGGAAAATCCCAGGTCCCGAGCAATCTGGATAATAGATAGGCTTTCCTTGCAATTTCTGATCGAAGGAAAATCGTTTGATCGATGAATTAAAATCCTTCTAATCGATATTCGAAGTCGAAGGATTTAACTTCGACAGTCGAATATCGAGGGTTAATTAACCCTCGATATTCGACCCTAAGTAAATTTGCCCCAAAGTGTATATTTATTGAAAATCCAACATTTCGGTCCCAGAAGAAGGTCACTTTATGTGACCAAAATATTGGATTTTCACAGAGCGGCTCATCTTCATGTTAACTTAAAGTATGCTTTAGAATGACCATGTGTCGCCAACTTTTCTGTTGGGCCCCAACCACCCCATACGTGTGCACATTGCCAGGAGTGGAATCCCCAAACCACTGCACGCACTAGCGGATTTCTGCCAGAAAATGTTGGTGTTCTATGGCCAAATCCAAGAAGTGTGTTATTAAATGGGTGGATCACCTTTAACTATAAGTATGTTATAGAATGATTCTAAGCAACTTTTGAAATTGTCCTTAATTTTTTATTTTCAAATTATATATTTGTGCACACACACCTATTCCCGGGGCAGATGCATGCGCTGTAGAATGAAATACCTGGCTTTTTCGTAAAAGTTTGGCTTATCACTCTACTGCGTATGTGCAACCGCGAGAAAAAAGAAGAAACTAGAAGACCATCAAGCCATGGTGCTCACTAGAAGAACCCTGGGCTGATGTATTTTTCTGCTGATAGGAGCACTGGCCCAGGGTGTCAGGTATGTAAATATAATCACTTGGGGATGCCCAACTTTTGGCACCCCCAAGTAGAAAGTGACTTTCCTTCTCCTTTAAGGGATATGTAATGCACCCAAACCTTCAGCTGCAAGTACTTCTTAAAGGATCAGGAGAAAGAGACTTGCAGCAATTCCATCTTGTTAGAATGCTGTTAACTATACACTACTTGCTCCACTTAGCGGCATTTGTCAAGTATTCAGGTATGGAACCTGTTATGCAGAATGGTTTTGCCTCCAATAAGTATTAATTCTCTCTTCTGATAAAGTAACTTTTATTACTACAGAGGGATTTTTTTTTTTTTTTAAATTTATAAAAATATTTTATTAAAATGGAGTCTGAGGGATCCTGTAATTCAGAGCTTTCTGGATAACGGATCCCATACCTGTACTAGATTTAGCATTCAGGTCACTTTTAAAAACGAAACAAGCAGCAACAGAGACAAAAGTAAAGTAAAGTTAAATGCCTTGTGATTATGTACACTAGTTGGCGGTATCTGCAGGCAGGCAGCTATTTTTGAAACAGGCATCTGTGTATAATGCTTAGCCCCCCACAAATCTACTTGAACAGGTCCCCAGATTGAATGCTGAACCATGTACAATTAAATGCTTAAACGTATTGGCAGTGCTGCTGAATAAAACTTCTGGGCCCCATAACAGAATATTCTTCAGGATTTCTATTTTTGAAATCTGAGCACTAATAAACAGTTAGAGTCTTGGTCTATTTTCTTTATGAGCCTCCCAGGGGCTGCCCAATATTACTCCTTAGCTGACCGCATAACAGCTTAGAAATACCATTACAGTAAATAATAATATGCTTGCAAATATTTGTATTATGCTTGCTCGATAACTAGAGGTTAAAGCAAAGGCCAGTGCTCAGACTGGGACAATACAGAATTATCAGCTTTCCTCACCTAAAGCTTCAGGAGGTTACACAAATAAGTTTCAAGCAAAAACATTTTTTTTTTTTTTTTCTTTTTTATTAAACAAGTTTATTGGGTAGGAACCAGCCATAAGTTGAAAGAAATTCTAACTCTTGGGCCCAAGTTAACTCATTCATACTTTACCAAAGTGATATGTGAGCCAATGTTTATTATTTCATTGCCTCTGCACACTGATTATTACTGATTAGATTTGCCAGGCCATGTCTCTACTGTTCATGACAAGGCATCATGCTATGCCTCGACTTCAGGCCAGCTGTTTCCATCACACAACCCGGCCATTCAAAAGTGGGCTGTTCTCGCCACTCCTGGAGAGCCCCAGAGCATTTTGGAAGAACAGACGAAGGGAAAGCCTGTCAGGGAACCAATTTGATGGAGATGGAGCGGTTGTTAAAGCTGTATAAGACTTTTTTTGCCTAGATGGGGATGGAAAACAAAACATGTAATTAAAAAGCAATGAAAAAGAGTTCATGCTCAGCTATGCAATTATGGTACAGAAGAGAAGGATTTGCATTTAATTACACATACTTGGTTGCTAAAATTGCACCAAGGCAGTTAACCATAGCAACTGCTCATCCATTAGTTTTGATCAGTCTGCTGAAAACAGATCTGTCGGCTGATATGGGTATTTGCTCTGGTGTAGCTTGCCCTCTAATCAGCCCAACTCATCCTGAAAGGCTTGTGCAGTGTTCTAAAATTCAACAAGAATGGGAGCTCAAGTTTTTTTACTATTTAGCAAAAAGTTCTCAGGCACATAACTAGAAATAGTCTGACAGATTATGAACTGGACACAACCCAAACACATACTGCTCAGCTCAGATAATCATTGCAAAGGGCTTTGGTTAGAATCAAACTTGTGTTATAAGCAAAATAAGGGCAGATACTATTTAACCAGTACCAATGAATACAAATATTAAGCTGACTGTGACAGTCACCATTCCTTGGCTCCAGGAGTAATCAGGGCACCAAAGCAAGCCTTGACTTCACTTTTAAATTCCCAAAATGTTTCTTATCTAGATACCCAATCTACATGACAGAGGGCAAAGGTGTCCCTTTATCAAGTGGGTCCATATACCTTATTGTTACTGTTAATTTAGAGCGGGTACATGTTACATTTGCTGAAAAGGACACTGGTATACTGTGTAATATTAAATGACATGCCGTTATACAACAGATTATTCAAAATTCAAGAGGGAGCACAGTACATACCTGTATGTGTAGGCTACAATAACTACAGCAAACACTGCCAAAAGCACACCAACTATGACAATACCACCATTTGAGAATGAGGATCCTGCACCTATGGGTGAAAGAAAGTTATACATATAACAAGGGTTTACTGACACCAGTTTTAGTCATTTGGCTTTAAAGGGTCTGCTCATATGCACAAAACACAATAAGTTATTTTAGCTTGGGACTTGTAATGAGAAAATGTAGAAATTAACAAAAGAGCACATGAGCATACAATTAGCTATTGGCATTTACTCACCTGAAACACTGACTTGTGTACTAGCCATTGCCAGGCTAACAGAATCTGTTAAGGACACATTGACACAATATAGACCAGTTTCATTGAAGACCTGGCGGAGGACCAACTGGCAGTCAGTTGAGGGCTGCACAGTATTGCAGACAGTCTCTTGTGGAATGGTACAGTCAGGATTAGAGATAATTGTGCACACTTGGCTAGGTACACTGTAATGAAAGATCAGAAGGTGTTATTCTCTGCTACTGGTTTTGTAAACAGGAATAGTCATGCAGGAGCACCACTCCAAACTCAAATCATCTCACCTTCCTTGGCATGTGATTGTAAGATCCACTGCATTTTCAGCTCCATCAACGGCTGCAACTGGAGCTACCTGAACAATCTGTGCACTTTCAATGCCCTCTGATAAATAAAAATCGCACAAACAAGGGGTTTCAGTGGATACAAGGAAAGAAATCCTTTTCTATACAAACATAAATGATCCTACCTGCCACCATTTGATATTCTTATGTACTTCAGTATATTTGGCATACTGTGTTATTTGCAGTTTTGTTATAGTTTTTTCTCCCCTGAAAACCCAGCAATCTTTCACATCACTAAAATACAGTTTTATATTAGTGTTTTGAAGAATTTTTTTTTTTTTTGCTTAGGAGGATGTGCGACTCCCAAGACTTCTATACGATAGCTAAAAAATCGCCATCATAAAGCAAGACAAGGCAGCCATAGGTTTCACACTTTTAAATGGCTTATGTAATATAAGATGTCATGTTTGCTACAGGTTGCAACCAATCAACTGGTAGAATTTACTGGTCAAATGGTTAAAAGCGAGCAGCATATTGGTTGCTACGAGTTACTGCACCTAGGTATAACCTACTGCGTTTTATTTCATATGGGGGCAACTGAATCAGTTTTGTTTTAAACAGTTTTTAATGCTCGTTGCAGAGTTTTATATATGCTAAAACTCAGTTATGATATCCTTTTAAAAAAAAGGTATCCTTCCCTACATCAGCGTCATAAAGAAAAACTTACGAACAATATCCAGATCAGTTGCAAATGTTCCATAACGGTAGAGGAGGCAGCCTACAAGTGGATCCTCAGGAGCTTGACGCTTTGCAATAACCACAACCTCCTCGGCAGCTTCTGTGGCTGGCACAGTCAGAACCTCAGCTGTTGTACCGGGCAGCTCATTTACTACAAACAAAGTTAATATCGGTTAAGGTCCAACATAAGTGACTTACACCCACAACTCTTTCTGCAACATTGGTTTTGGTATAAGGCAATACCTATACTGGCACAGTATTTAGCATCTTTTTACTGGATAAGCAAAACAAGAGTTGTTTTTATGAAGAGCTCTATTTATGGGCTTTCTTGGCCATCACATTTTAGGTCTTGCCAAAAATACTGGATTATTGGTTTTGTAATTGAAACAGATTTCTAAGTGCACACAAATTGTGGCATGCCCTGGTTCAGCAAAAAAAACATCTTGTGTGTGCATAAAGTTAAACTTAGAGGCAATGATGTGATTACTGGAGGCCAGACATTTCTCTGTATTGTAAACAAAAACTTTAGCTGCAAAGAAAAATGCACTCACTTTGGGATGGGACACTAGGAGAACCTTCTGCAAGCTCAGCAATTGCCTCAGTGGTCTCTGCTTCTGAGGTCACAGCTTCAGCCTCCTGACTGGGCACAGCTTCGGCTACCGTTACAGCTTGTTCTTGGTTGGGTACAGTTACAGCCTGTTCTTGGTTGGGCACAGCTTCTGCTACAGTTACAGCCTGTTCTTGATTGGGCACAGCCTCCTCTTCCTCTGGTACAGTTTCCTCTCCTGCAACAGTCACACCTGCTTCATCCTCTATAGCTTCTGGCAGAGTTGCAGCCTCATTGTCTGAAGATAATGTTGCTTCAGCAGCCAAGTTGTTTTGTTCATCAGAAGGTATTGTTACTACAATCCCATTAATAGTTCCTTGGGGTTCTGTGATATTACCAGGGAGTGCAGCTGTGGTTCCAGGAGGTGCATCTGTAGATCAAAGTTATTAGAACATAGATAGAAATATGTAAATTAAACTACTTCTACTAGCTTTAGCTGCTACTGGAATAGATCAGTTATAACCCTGGTTTGCACAAGTTAAGTTCTGTTACAACTACAGAAGATTACTTGATGGATGTGCATCTCCTTCCAACCTCAGCCACTACCTAATATAAATACATACCTGTGACTTGTCCACCACTTGTAGAAGCAGCTGCAGTTGTTGGCTGTGCAAGAGCAACTGTTGTAGGTACTGGCTCTGCTGTGGCTACTGGAGCAGTACTGCCACATGGTGCAATAGGAATGGCAGCTTGCAAGACAACCTTTGGTCTAAACACCCCAGGAGAAACATAAGTATGGGTGACGTCAGTGTTTCTGGTGATAAGTGTTCCACTCTGGTCTCCAAAATCCCAGGAGAAGGAGATATCAGCTGCTTGGAGATAGTGGCTGGGATCATGAATTGCTACAGCAAAAGATACTGCTCTGTTCTGGATAAAGCGTTGGTCCTCCTGATCCAGATCAAGAAGCTGAGAGATTGATACAGAAACTGGAATCTGGTCTAAAAAAAAAAAAAATAAAAAAAAAAAAAAAAAAAAATAATATATAAAATTTGTTAATCCCACAATAAATGAAATTACTATTCAGTCCATCTCTGATGAACCTATATACTTTTTTTCACAAGGAAATCCTTTTAGGTGAACAGGTGACTAAATATTTCTGGTGTATGGGAGGAAACATGCAAACACAGAGAGACCTTACATCAGTTGGAGATAAGGCCTTGGTTGGAATTAATCTACTGTAGGACCCCAGTACTGCATGGCAGCAATGCCAACGATTTCTAAATTGAACTTAATTGCTTGAGGGTCATGGAGCAATAATTTGTTGCAGTTGGGACAGGGGTTGTTCTCAAAAAGCACAATGCTCAGCCAAGATGGACTGGGAAAAGACTGACAAGCAAGACTCACCATGCCATGAATAGTTACTATTACTTTAAACTGTTATATTTACCAGTTATGGTGAATTGAGAGGATATGCTGCCAATGGGGATGAATTTCTGGCGGCCACGGTAATGATAAACGACAACTTGCATAGTGTAGGAGCCAAGTGGAATGCCATCAGTCTCCACTGTCAGATTAGAGGAGGGCCCATCTACTACTTGCCAGTATTTACCTAGAATATAAGAAGTTACCTTTAGTGACATTTTTTCAGATTAGAGATCACAAAAAAACAGTTTTGACTGGCAACTCGAACACCCTCAATTGCACATCTTACCCCATGTCTGCCACACGTAAACAAACTTGCTGTGCTTCTTCTCAACACCACGAGGGAAAGGACGGCCATCTGGAAAAGTGCATTCAGATCCCTCTGTAGACTCATCAGGATAGATAGGTTCTTCACTAGGTATCCATGTACCTGTATGCAAGGCCACATACAGAATAAAGTTATGAGCCATGATTATTTTTTTCTTTTTTACAAAAAAAAAAAAAAAACAAAAAAAAAAAAAAGAAAACTGTGCTGCTACAACACCCTACAACGAGGTTTGTAACCGCCTTAAAATTTCAGCTTCAGGGCAAGTGTATTGTATTTCTCGATTTCATTGAAATAGCTAATCCAGACCATCCAACAACCAAGACTGCCTTTTATACTTTCTGCCCAACACGCTAACAGCAACATTTTTCCCATTAGCATTAGGGATGTACCGAAGACACTATTTTGGGATTCAGCAGAATCCTTTGTGAAAGAGAGGGCCCAATACCAAACTGTCTACAAAGGGTTAAAGAGAACTGTGTGCACAGGGCACCATTACTAAATTTTCTACCTTGTTTGTGTGATGAAAAAAAGTCACATAATTAAGGATTCAGATTCGGTTCGGCCAGGCACTTGGTATTAGGCTGAATCTGAATCCTGCTTAAAAAGGCCAAATCCAGGCCGAAGCCCGAACCAAATTCTGGATTTGTTGCATCTCCAATTAGAATCAATACTAAGAGATATGTACATAAAACCAATACTCACCATTGTCTGTGCGGTTTTGACCCCAAACAACCTGTCCATCTGGCAGTACAGTTTGATTGTTGGGAAAGTTCAGCCGAATGGAGAAAGTAGCTTTGGCTCCAGTCAATGTTGGGGCATCATTAACAAGATCAAAGGTCACCTGACCTCCTGCAAATAGGATTATATTAGTTCACTTTGGAATATCCCAGCTCATGAACTAGCAGTCTAGATATGGAAGTTACAGCTGCTCTGGACTACAGGGAGAAATTTAGATTTTGGGAGGCAGAAGTACATTGTCCTTTGTGGTCTTCCTGTGAAGAGCAGGGTGTGTGTACAAGTTTGTAGAATGTCAGTAAGTGTGTAGGGCTGGGAAGCCCATTCTTGGGGGCTTTTGTATGAGGCGGAAGCACCGAGGCTGTTCTCAATACATCAGTCAAACCTGTCTCGACTAACTTACCTTTCCAGCAGTTTTTCTTCTGAGCTTCACTGCCTCTCCATATGGGGTACATTCTGCTGTTCCATGATTTGAAAGGCGACTGTCTGTTACCTGCAACCTGCTGGTTTGTCTGCTGCACTCTGTTCTGAGACCCTGAAAAAGCAGAAAGGTTAATGGGGTCAGAATTCCACCGCTCTTTCATTGAGAAACACAAACGTGAAAAAGGTTAGAATATACTAAGTACAGCTTAATAATGTGCCTTCCTCATCTTTTCCACGAACGTCAGATCTGTCATGCAGGCATTTAATCCTATTAGCAGTTAAGGAGGAGACTAGAAGGAGACCATCCTTACAAATATATTTTGAATAAAGCAGTTTCTTGGTTTCTGCATCCTGCTAGATCACCTCAAGCTAAATCACATACTGCTGCTAGAAAACATTTTGCCTTATTTGTGAATATGTATAGTCATTCCATAAGTGTATCACATAAACTGGGACAGATTCTTGCACAGGACACGTGGTGCACCTTTAAATTAACTTCTAGTATGTTATAGAATGATCAATTCTAAGCAGCTTTTCAATTGGCCTTCATTATTTATTGTTTTTAAATTATTTGTCTTCTGACTCTTTCCAGCTTTCAAATGGGGGTCACTGACCCCATCTAAAAAACAAATGCTCTGTAAGGCTACAAATGCATTATTATAGCTACTTTTTTACTCCTCTTTCTATTCAGTCCCTCTCCTATTCCAGTCTCCAATTGTAATCAATTCATGGTTGCTATGGTAGTTTGGACCCTAGCAACCAGACAGCTGAAATTGCAAACTGCAGAGCTGCTGAATAAAAAGCTAAATATCACAAAAACCACAAATAAACTAAAAAGGTGAACAACCCTTTTAACAGCAACAAACATGGTTTGTACAGACTTTACACCCCAGGGGTGGGGTGATTTCCAGGCTCACTTTTTGGGTCAGTGGAGCCCAAGATTGTCATGTGATGTGAATGCTGAAGTCATACTGAGGGGCTCCAGGCATAGACTAAATCACATGGGTCTTCAATCCTCCTTGGAATTCCACATGTGATGCTCAGCCGACATTTGCAGGGGCCCTGGAGTTTTGTGGGAAGTTACACTGAATTAAACTCAACTTGACCAAAGCAGTGCAATAGGATTGCCAAAATGAGCATTTAGCACAAAGTTGATGCAGAGACTGGTCTGACTGCCGTCTTGGGGTCAGGAAGGAATTTCCCCTCTGACGAAATTTGTGAAGACTTCGGATAGCGTTTTTCACCTTCAATAATGTATTTTTTTTTTCAACCCAAAGTACAATGTTACTATGTTTTGTTCAGGCCTGGACTGGCAATCTGTGGATCCTGGCAAATGCCAGAGGGGCTGCTGTTAAATGCCACAGACAGTAACTATTTAGTGGGCCTGTGAGGGGGCTGTTTGGGCCTCTCTGCAATTAAAATGCACTGCCAAGTGACTCCTCGAGTGCACCAAACACATACTGAACCTTTAATAGTTTAGGGGACCAGTAAAAATATGGTGTAAAATTAGGAAACTGTAGTATACATGAGATATCTAGATATCTCATGTATACTACAGTTCCCTAATTTTACACCATATTTTATCTAGATATAGATCTATCTCCTCATTTATTAAAGCAGAGGCAAGGCACTGTAGACACAGGAACAGATTCAGAGGCACAAGTCTGTGTGCTCCTAGAATTGGCAGAGCTGCTCCTAGAATGGAGGCCATAGAGTTGCGCCTCACTGTATCCAGCATTGCCTTTGTTCCATGACACTGCATATAGAATGGGTAGCAAGTACAAGCTTCCCTTGCAGGCAGCAGCAATGTGCTCTACACCTTAAACTACTTTTTTTTTTTTTTTAATCTGGTGCAGACTATAGCCTGCACTGACCATTACCACAGGTGCATGTGCTCCATATTATTCTAGCACTAGTGTCAATGATCAAACCCCTTAAAAGGAGAACCAAAGCAGTAGGCTACAAATGTTGTATATTATGTTTTGGGCTTCTGTACCAGCCCAAGGCAACCACAGTCCTTTAGCAGGGAAGATCTGTGTCTCCAAAGATGCCCCAGTAGCTCCCCATCTTCTTTTCTGCTGATTCACTGCACATGCTCTGTGCTGCTGTCACTTACTGAGCTTAGGGACCCACTCACAATATACAGTACACATAGAATAGAAATGTCACAATATAAGGCCGATTAGTTAATACATGGCAGCACAGAAACCAGTGCAATTAGTATCAGAATTTAATAATCAGCCCTGTAGCATCAGCTTATATTACAGACCAACCTCATTTTCTGCTCGACAACCCCTAAGCTTCTCACAGACACTTTCCAAGATGGTGACCCCCTGTGACAAGTTTGAAGACCTGGATCATTGCTGCTGGTGCCATAAGTTAACTATATAAAATGGCATTTTTAGGCACATTCATTTCTAGGGTTTATTTCTCATTTAATAGCGATACTGCAAGGAATACACCCGATGTAATTCAAATAGATTTAGAGGTCAGCAGCTGGACTTCCATCAGTAATGCAAAAAACTTGTTATAATTAATTTTAGAGCACCTTTTAAGAGCCTTTACTCACAGACATTTTGCCCAGTGTTCCCCTGCATTCCACTGCAGGGGTGCAATGTACTGTGTCAGTACAGAACCAAAAGAGGCGATTATGCTGCATATTATTGTGCACACCTCTGCAGTGCGATGCAGGAAAGTTAAGTGCAGGGTGAAACACCCATATGCAAGGCCCTTACTGATGGAGGCAGATTGACCTATAACAGACGTCGCCTATCTACAATAAGCCAAAAAATGGTGAATCCTTACTATCAATTATGGCTCTGAACAGGAATTGCATCCATAGAGATTTTCACCCAAGCCAAGTTTATTGGAAGGAAATAAGCAGTTGATGTTGTTAATTGTATTTGTAGAACAGTACAATGTAACTGCTGATTGGTAGCCATGTGTTATTGGATCAATAATACATCCCTCCCCATCTTAATTCAGGACTCATAACCCTTTGCCTATTGTGAGCTACAAATCCTAACATACCCTGCACCTCAAAGCTGCTCGGAACTACAACTCCCACCATTCCATAACAGCTGCAGAAATCCTTTACATTTACTCCTGTGTATTTAGTAGCTCCTTCAGTGAATACAAACAGGCAAGTCATAACCACTATACAGAGGCAACTTTTCCCAGCATTAGCATTTCTGTTCAAGCAGCACCACTGCTGTATAGACCACAATGCCAGACGGTAACTGAAGGGTGAAATCCCAGTGTGCTTGCACAGGTTGAACAAGTGGCTTTTACCTCTTTCCTGAATATAAAGTATATATGGCGGCAAATCATTTCACTTTATTTTCCAAACACTCAAGACTTACAGCTCATGTCACAATTGCTTATATTTTCAGATTCAGTATTTAGTGAATTCTAAATACATTTTTTAAAAAATGCCTGTTCAACTAACAAAAACAGTTTAACAAGCCATATATTAAATTCTACTGTATTGTTACTGAAACTTTTCTGCCAAGAAAATCCTGGAATGATGGCATATTGGACACAGATCTAGCCCACAACCTACATACTACTAAATAGTGAGAGAGAAATTCAAAGACAAGTTCCCCACCTGCAGATACTAAAAACCACAACCCCCATAGACAGAAGAAACCCTAAGAAATAGCATGACAGGATACTTACAGTTCTGTGTCTGTCCTCCAACACAAAGCACCCAGAGAACCACCAGACCGTATACCCCCTTCATCCTGTGTATCATGATGTCCTTCCTGGCCACAAAGAAAATGCCTGACAGCAGCCCTATAAATTAGGAGCAAATTCTCATTAGCATGGTCACACCTTCCAGCCATGACATCAGAAGGATTAATGCATTCCAACTCATCACAGGGGATAAAGTCAAGAAAGTCACAGGTTAAAGCTTTAGGGAGAGTTTCTATCATGTGATGTTATCAATGTACAATTTTGTTATTTAGAGAATTTAAAGGACTAAAACTGATATAAACTCAATCCAAACCTCGCCAGTATCCAAGTGTCGATGAAAATCACAGACTAGCAAGTGGTAAATGCTAACAAGCTCAGACGTTAGAAATCATTCACATTTTTGTTGTGAATGGTGCTTTTTACCAGCTGCTATTTTAAAGGGGTGGTTCACCTTTATGTTAACTTTTAATGTATAGAATGGTTATTTCTAAGAAACTTTTTACTCTTTTTATATTTATTGAATTATTTGCCTTCTTCTGCTGACTCTTTCCAGCTTTCAAATGGGGGTCACTGACCCCATAAAAACAAATGTTCTGGAGGTTACACATGCACTATTATTGCTACTCATCCTTCTCCTGTTCATATTACAGTCCCTCATTCAAATCAATGCATGGCTGCTAGAGTGATTTAGAACTAAATTAAAGGTGAAGTTCACCTTTTTAGTATAGAATGGACCCTTCTTGGCAACTTTTCAACTGGTTCTCATTTTTTTTTAGTTTTTGAATTATTATTCCGTCCAGCTTTCAAATAGGGGTCACTGATCCCGACTCTTAAAACTATCACCTGGTTGCTAGGGCAAATTGGACCCTATAAACCAGATAGCTAGTGAAATTCCAAACTGTTGAGGAAACTGAATCTGGATTAAGACAACGTTTTGCTGACAACGATAACATCAAATTCAGAAGGATGAGGCTAAACGGGAGGAATTGCTTTATTTTTGATGTTATAAAAAACATTTTGGTGTAAGGTTGGCATTCAGACAATTGTTAATGTGTTGTTTAAGGCTGGAACTACACGGTGCGCATCCTTCCGATCCGACTCAATGAGAGGAATCGCAGGCGGCATGTCGAATGCTCTGAATCTAATGTAAGTAATACAAATGTCGCATCTACAAACTGATCGTCGGATGTGAACGCTGCACGATGCGTCAGTCTAATATCTAGATATCAAGATTAATGAAATGAAAATTTAAATATTAGTCAGCAGAAATCTTCTAACCTGTCTAAACCGACCGATTGCCTTGATACGTAAATGTAGGGACGATCTACACATGGTCTGAAAATCGTATGAACCTTCTATTCGAGACAAACCAAAGATAAGATCACAATAGAGATCAATGTAACACTTATATTTGATTCTGAACCTACCAGTGAATATAGTTGCTAATCTGGAACACAAGCAGTGGTCCTGTTCTATAAATTACATACTGGCACACAGTAGTTTTCTTCTAGCATTTCCCAACAATTACTTGCAGCAATCCTGCAGTGTCCACATGTGCAGTACAATATGCTTACAAGTTGGTGTATGTGTATTATGACATAGGGAATTCTTGGGGGAACAATAGCATCATGGTGCTAGAATTAGGGATGCACTCACGAGCACTTGTCCCTGTGTTCAGTTTAAATGTGTTCAGCTGCAGGGGAATAGCAATTATTAGTCCTTTCCTTGTCTATTAGGACACGTTTCTAAACTGTAGCATAGTCAGAATTGCATATGGATCATGGGTCAGTTAATCAGCTGCGTCTGCTACATTATATCAAGAAATCAAACCATAATGGCAGGGAACAGAAAGCCACTGTCTGTCTTTACAAGCCCAGTCGATTTCTTGAAAGCTTTTTTTTAAACTCAAACAGCAGCATCTCTGCAGTTCAAGTGATTTACCAGGTACTCATTAGAATTCACCAAAATGCATAATAACAGACAAAGTGCAGTATAGACTTTTGTTGTCTAAAAAAAAAGGGAAAAAAGAATAAGAAAAAGTTTCAGGCAGTGATTGTTTCATCTCTTGGCATGTTCCAACGCAAAGGCATCAAAGCACCATGTGACAACCTTCTAGGACTGGATCTTTCATTATCCGCCAAGTCTAATGATGTGTAAATGAGCAGGTGGGGCAGGTAGTGGGTTACTGAGCTCCTCATAGAAATGTGACAGTGAACAAATGCACTGTGGTCCCAAAAGGAAACAATGGAATTTACGTTTTAAAGAACTGGATTTTTATCTTTTGGTCCCCAGGTATTGCTGCACTACAAATCCCGGAAACTTTCTGCATATAAATGTAAATAATAAAGAGTGTGTAACTTTGTGGGTGCTTATGAAAGAAATTTCCAGGCTTCTTCTGCACAAAATTGTGGTGACCTATGACCCTGCACAAACTCAAGGGTGACTACTAAGGAAACAGACCCCAGCTACTCCGCAGGTGCTAGGTCTGCTTCCTTGAAAGTTATGTTACTGGCTGAATTCAAGTCCTCTACAAAGTACTACAATTAAGTTTTATCCTGAACCAAATCCTGTGTACTTAGTTAAAACATACAGGAAGTTGTGGGCAGCAACATCAGGAATCCAGGGGTGAAAACCCTAAGGATCTGTACCAACATGTACTGTATTTGTAATTGAATTTGCTGAAACATTTTTCACCCAAAAAAATTTGTCCCAAAACCAAAAGCTCACATTTTCAAGCCAATGAAATCCTGCAGCAGTGGTACCAAGCAGTTTACTCTGATCCCTACTCAATTAGACCTGGGGGCATGGGTGGAGTAACAAAAAAACAAAGTGAAGTTAAGACAAATTAACAGATTTTTTTACTCCACTTTGTAAATCTATTCTTTGACATCAAAAAGTTGGAGAAAAGAAATTTTGCCAGTTTAACTCCGCTTTCTGAATCCGAAATTATTAGCTTCAGCAAATTCACCAATTTCAAATGCATGTAAATTGTGCTTTTGATTCTTATGGAGACATTTGATACTCACAATTCACTAAAGAGACATTTTGGAACCACTCTTTAACTCCAAAGTGTATAATGGATTAAGGCTTTTGTGATGCCATGGGACGTGGTTTTGATGTGGTGTTTGGCTGATGCTGATCAATCAAGGAGAATCCTGGCTGTTTTTCGTAATTTGGACCTTGTTTTGACCTAAGCAGCCCTTCTGAAAACAGGGCTGTCCGGGTGACAACCCTACTTATTGTGGCTCATCGGCACCCCAGGCCAGGCCTGGGATTCAAAATAAGCCCTGGCATTTCAAGTACATGGAGACCCAATTGTCCCCACTTCACCTGCCCATTAAATAGTGACTATCTATAGCATCTTACAACAGCCCCTCTGTAGTGTTGTCACCTTTTGGCCTGTTTAACTCCAGGCAGTGTCTGTAAAGTAATGGGGAAATGGTCGTGACGCACTGAGGCGACTTGTGATGTCAGGGCTACGACATGGCAATAGGCCGATTGTCGTGTTAGTCATAGGGAATCCTGCCTAATTTGGAAAAACGGGCAGGCAGTATTGACCAAGGGCTGTATTGAAGGGCTGTCTAGGTCAATAATGTCTGCCCGGTTTTCCAAATTAGGCAGGATTCCCTATGACTAACACGACCGGACAGGTGGCAACACTATCCCTCTGGCATTTTCCAGAACCACAGATTGGGCCTGGCTGAGGGGGCCTTCCTGTTTTAGCTTTCTTCCATATTAATTAATTAATATGATGTTGAGTGGCAAGATCAGTTAAAATCTGACCCAGAAAATCTGATCAAAATCTGCCATGTAGTTTTACCATAAATGTCCCATTGCCAGTGGCATAATTTGTATAGAGGAAGCAGACTAGGGTTGCCACCTTTCGGGGCAGAGAAGTCTGGGCAGGCTGGCAGGACAGTGATGCCACAGGGCAGAGCAGAATCGTCACAAGATGGTGCTATGATGTGGCAATCGGCTAATCGCCTTGTCAATCTGAAAACTGGCCTGTCCAGGATAAAGCCTGACAGGTGGTAACCCTAAAGCAGACTCTGTAGTCGTGTGGGGGCCTGGCGAAAGAAGGGAGAGGCAGCAGGGGGGTAGTGTTGCCACCTAACCGGTATTTTACCGGTATTTAAAAATGATGCTTGATGCCAATGTTATTATTAGGAAAAAAAAGGCAAGAATATAGGAAGGCTGGTATTTTTTTCCTGAAAAGGTGGCAACCCTAGGGAGGGGGTAAGAATCACACCAGGCCGCTCCAATTATTTTATGGTGGCTGGGCCTACTGTGGATATATGACAACGCCTAAAGCATAACATTATTAATATGTTACTGCAATACAGTAAAGTACAATATGTTGAGGAGCCAACGCCCAACCTTATGCCCTTTGACTATTTTAAGCTTAATGTGTTTCCTATTTTTCACACCATTGTTATTGGTCCTTGATAAACATAAAATGGGAGTCCTGTTTGATTTATTTGTTTATTATTCCCCATCTCACTATGGATAATGCGTTGCCTACCCCCCACCACACATCTCTTCCAAGGGGTCGGGCTAACGTCTTTGTCAAACGCTACGTTCTACCTCAGACACAGAAGTGCGCTGTTTATAAGATGACACACAGTAGTTACCCGGGAAAAGCAAAAAGGCGGCTTAAGATGCAGTGACGTCACGAGATCTCCCAGGGGACGGGAGGGGGGGAGTAAAAGGCATTCCCCAATTAGAAATGTAGGGGGCGTGACCAACTAGTGGCGGGAAGTTTCTGCAGGCAGCTTTGTGGGGATCCCGGAAGTGAGTGTAGTTACTGAGCCCGATTTGGGGCAGAGTCCTACAGCAGTGTCCCCCGGCCATGGAGAATTTCCAGAAGGTGGAGAAGATCGGGGAGGGCACGTACGGGGTGGTGTACAAGGCTCGGAACAGAGAGACCGGGGAAATTGTGGCTCTGAAAAAGATACGCTTGGACACGTGAGTTGCCCCGGGTTATAAAAGTCAAAAAGGACCATCGCAGGGGATTTGGAGTTTGCGACAAAGCGTAAAGTGTGTCAGACGGTGTTCAGCTTGAGGGGAGGCCAGTTAGAACAGGACAGATGGGACGTGTGGGGAAATAGCGACACGTCACGATTCAGTGACATAACGTGCTAACAGTAATACCGTAATACAATAACATTACATAGCAACCAGTGATTTGTTCTAGTGCCTGACACAGCCCTTGATTTGCTTAGGGCTTGAACAATATTTCCTACTGTAGAAGAAAAAGTAGAATTCAGTAGTTACAATATTGCAGAGCTGAGATCTTGTTGGAATCATTTGCACAAAAGCTACAATTCTGATGCCCCACAAGTGACTCCTTCCCCAGTAGGAGGGGAGGAAAGGATCGGATCTAATTCTTTGTCTCACTATACTCCTGTGTGGGTTCTGACCCACATTTTGTCTCTACAACAATGTTATGGTTAAAAATCCTCTCCCCCCCTCGTCACTTAACATCAAGTAAAGTTCATTTATAGGGACCGTATGCACCTAACAATGAGCACATTCAATAGGATTTGTGCTGGAATTGAATTCTTAAAAAAAAAAAGACTCCTTTAGGGTGTTGCCAGACAGAGATTAGTCGCCCAGTGACAATCCTTCTCTACTGTGGGCAACTAATCCCCCAATTGCCTTTCTGCCGGCAAGAATACAAATCGCTGGCAGGATGGCATACGAATCGCTTCAGATTTCTGAAGTTGCCAAAAGTTTTCTCATGAGGCGACCTCGGAAATCCAAAGTGATTCCTATGCTATCCCGTCAGCGATTCGTATTCTTGCAGGCGGGAAGGCATTTAAGGAGATTAGTAGCCTGCAGTAGAGAAGGTTCGTCAATGGGCGACTAATCTTCCTGTCTGCCATCACCCTAATAAACAGGGCAATTTGTTCAGAGATCCCTGTCTACCTTTAAACAAACCTCTACCTTATCTTTAAGGTTCTGGGCAGATTCGGGGAGATTAGTCGCCAGGAGACACATCTCCTCCTCCTTCTTCAGGACGACCGATCTGCCTTCCGCCGGCTAAAAATCTCCCCAAATCTGCCCGCGTGCCCCGACCCTAAAGGAACAGTAACACCAAAAAATGAAAGCGTTTTAAAGTAATGAGAATATCATGTAGTGTTGTCCTGCACTGGTAAAACGGGTCTGTTTGCTTCACAAACACTACTATAGTTTATATAAACAATCTGCTGTGTAACCTGAGCCTTTTCTCCTTTGAATGGCGGCCCCCATGGCTACACAGCAGCTTCTTTATATAAACAATAGTAGTGTTTATGAAGCAAACACAGCAGTTTTACTAGTGCAGGGCAACACTGCATTTGATTTTTATTACTTTTGGCAATTTAATTTTTTGATGTTGCTGATTCTTAAGCAGCAGCCTTTAGGCTAGAGACCCACGACAGGGATCTTGGCCACGGAGAAATGCAGTTGTTGAATCTGCTGCGCTGCATGCTCTTGGAATCATTACCTGCGCTCAGGTGTAGGCAGATTTCATGGAAACACACATTTTTACATTTCACTCCGAACCCTGCCATGCCTGCAGAAGAGAGGGGGAGCAGTGGAGTGGCCGATTCTCTGCCTGCAGTGAATCTGTGTTGTGGGCTGAAAATTGGTCTGTCGATATAAACAATGGATCCGGGTGTAGGCTAGGTAGGAGGATGATGCCAGCTTAGGTGCTGATTCTTGCTGGATAATTTTCAGCCCTGTGTGGCATTACCTTGAAGAAGCTCATTATTGGGGGGTATCTTAGTCATTCTTTTTATCAGCTCCTTATAAATTCATTGGGACCTCCAGTGACAGCAAAGGAAACTGGTTTCATATTCTTATTTAATGCCAGAAATCATAGATATTTCTTACAGGAGAAGTAACCCCCCACGTACAAAATTCAATAAAATATGCAGTGATGAAGATTTGCGTAAGATCTATGGGGAGCAGTTGAGGGGGACTTTTGTACCAACGGAGCTTAGTTCTCATTTAATTAAAACAATAGGCAAAAAGTATGTTTAGCACAATCCCTATTCATTTAGCTAAAAGGGAGTGTGTTGTTGTTTGAACTACGTGGATTGAAAAGGGGAGGTTCCCCCTTGGAAGGAGAACTAAACCTCCACAGACAAAAGCCCCCATTCACTGCTTCTCATTGGCCTCCCTCCCAGCAGGGTCTATTACAAGGAAAAGTGTCCCTGTTTGTAAAGCTGACCTATAGATACAGAGTAGCACATTGGAGTTCACAGGAGCCAATCTTCTGTATATTCAGGTTTTCTTTGAATAAATTCCTCAATAGAGATCTTGCTGGCACATGCCAAAACAAATCCTGTGGCATCTTGGGCTTCGCATGCACCAGCAAACTCTGTGTAGGTGAATTGATCTGAAGATGGCGCCTGTGAACTCCTGCACTTCTCTGCATCTATTGGTCATCTTTACCCCAGGAAAACCCCTAGGTCCCAGACATTTTGGATGACCAGGACCATACCTGTGCTGCTATGACCGTGTCAAACAACAGTTATTAGTAGAAGGTTGCATTGCAACTGAAGATGTCCTTTGCTTTATGCATTCTTTGGAGATTCTAGTTGCCTTTGTATGGCTCTGACACTTCATTGGCATCTGATGGATAATGAGAACAACATTCATTTGTGTGCTGAGAAAATTTTCATGAAGACTTTTGACTTTTCAAACTTGTGACTAAAGCATCTGTCATCGTGAGATAAATATTACTGTTACAAACCCAAAGAACACTCCTTGTTTAAGGAGTTTTAGCTTGACATAGAAAAATATATATTATATATATGGTATTCATTTTTGTTCCAGTGTTTCATGCAATGTCATACGGTGTTGCACCAAGAATCTTCTTCCCAAATCTTAATTGTCAAGTCCAGTGATATCCACAGCGATCCACCAATAAAAAGTTGCTCTTTCTATTGAAGTGCCCTCCATTGTATTGCTTTACATCCCATTACTTGCAGCGACTGTGAGTCTGAATATTTAGTTGCAGGTGGGTCATTTTTCTGTAACTCTTAAAAACACATTTACTGTGGGGATCTGTAACCCTACAGCAGATTTTGAGGATAATGCAAGATTTTTAGGAGAACAATTAAAATATTAGGGCAATGGCACATGCAACAATTTCAGGCCTTTTATCTACTGGACAATTTAATAACTGTTAAGCGACAGAATGCTTAGAGTTAAGCAAGTTGTGGTGTTTCTGCCTATGGAAACTAGATTCTGTTCAAAGCAAATTAGAAGTGAATTTGTTTTTCTATTTTGAGTTTTAATTACAGGTGGAAACTACAAATCAAAGTTTGTTTTGTATTGGTTTATTCGTTTTACTGATTTAATTTAATGGGTAATTTTGATTAACTTTTAGTATGTCATAGAATGGCTAATTCTAAGGAAATTTCCAATTTGTCTTCATTTTTTCTTTATAGTTTTTAAATTATTTGCCTTCTAGCTCATTTTGGATTTCAAATAATGACCCCAACAAAAGAAATGTTCTGTATGGCTACAAATGTATTGTTATCGCTACTTTTTATTACTCCTCTTTCTATTCAGACCCTCTTCTATTTCCATTCCAGTCTCTTATTCAAATCAGTGAAAGAAAATGTTCCAGCAGCACTCCGAAAATGTGAACATGTGAAGTGTTTTTTTGTGCCACAACACAGGCAATGTTTCTGGCTTAGTCAGCCCTTTATCAAGCCTGTTTGTATGTACGTGATTATTCAAATCAATGGGTATTTTGAACCCTAGCAACCGGATGGCTGAAATTGGAGAGCTGCTGAATAAAAAAACACAAAAAAAAAATGAAAACCAATTGCAGATTGTCTCAGAATATCACTCTCTGCATCATGCTAAAAGTTAATTTAAAGTCGAACAATCCTTTTAAGAATGCATGGGTAACTAACTAGAAAGGGACATTTAACCTTCGAAAAACACTTCTTTGTATCATTTCACATCTTTGCAGTATAAAGCTTTTGATTCTCAACCATTGTATATTTACCTGCAAAGCAAGCCATTACCCCAATATCCATGCCAGGTCCTACCCCCCCCCCCCATCTCACTAATGCTTTAACACAACATCATATTTATGGCCTTATATTACACATTGGCTGGCGGGATGCAAGTAAATACACGGACTGAAAATACACTGGGTACGCTAGACCACTTATAAAGCTATAAAAAAAATGTGTAGAGGCATCGCCTGCAAATTTGTATGTAGGCCCTGGTGTGTACCCTAAGAGCTACAATACCGTTTAAATGAATATTGTCATTCTTTTGCACTTGTACCATTTATTGCTGACCCATTCAGCTGAAAATATTGCTGTAAACCTATGGACTAAGCTCAGACAAAACCAGTGACATGTTGCTTTAGCAGAAATGTTTGTTTTGTCTTGGTTAAAATAAAAACATGCTTGCTAAAGAAATAGGGGGTGGGGGTGAGTATAAACTTGTGTTTATTGGTAGTGGAGCTTTTGCTGACTTCTTTTGTTTTTATTTATTTATTTTTCCAGTGAGACAGAAGGAGTTCCAAGCACAGCCATCCGGGAAATTTCCCTCCTCAAAGAACTGAACCATCCCAACATTGTGAAGTAGGAAACTAGGGCTGATAAGTCTACTGCTTACCAGATTTAAAAGGGGAACTATCATGAAAATGAAAATGTAATATAAGCTTCAGCATACTGAAATAAGAAACTTTCTAACTACAATCAATCAAATATTTTGTACCATCAAGTCTGCTGCAAGAAGACAATAAAGAGAAGCAGATGCTGAGAGGGATAGTGAAGATAAACTTGATTATTTTAGAAATGATGCAGAATATTTAATTAATCTTATTTAGAAAGTTTCTTATTTCAGTATGCTGAAGCTAATATTAAATTTTCATTTTCACGATAGTTCCCCTTTTAATGTTTTTTTATTTTGTTTACATTGTTCCATTTTGCTTATGTTGTCTTGTGTCATTCACAGGCTTCTTGATGTCATTCATACGGAAAACAAGCTCTACCTTGTCTTCGAGTTCCTTAACCAAGATCTGAAGAAATTCATGGACGGTTCAAACATTTCTGGAATTTCATTGGCCCTAGTTAAAGTAAGAGATACATTTGTCTATTCTACCTGCATTTTATGAATAACAGAAACTCGCTATAACATTAATGTACCCATCACAAACTGATGGTACTTTAAAGGGGGGGGTCGTCGCCTAAAAAAAATAAATAATTTTTTGCTTAATGAAAAAAATAAATAAAACAATTGGTGGGAGGGGGGGGACATTTTAACGTTTTCTATAAGGGCTATGACAGATAATCTCCCCCTGCGGGTGATTAAGTGAATTGGTGAGCGAAAAAAACTTTACCTGCAGTGATACTGAGATACTGCTTGAAAATGCCAAAGAGGGCAGATTTGTGAGATTGCCTAGGGTCTCAGCGTGTAAAAAGCGTGTTGCATGCAGCCACTGAAATAAATCCAGAGGAGTGCTTATTATTGGCCGTTTGATCACCTGCGGGCGAGATTTCTCTTGAAATTTAGAGTTTTATTCTAATTCAAATCTCTAGTTCTAATTTGAATATCCGCCACCTAAAACCCGCTGAGTTCATTTACAAGTCAATGGCAGAGGTCTGTTGAACCATTCTTGACATTCAAGTTTTTTTCAGAGGTAAAACTCTATTTGGATTCAAATTCAATTAGAATTTTCGGGTCGGGACTATCGATCGAATATTAGACGTTCGAATATTTTCTTAAATAATCTCCCATTCGAGCTGTGAGTATATTCAAATTTATAAGTGTAAAAAAAAATTCCCATAAATTCTAAATTTTACCTTTGATAAATCTGCCCATAAATGTCCAGTTGCCTTTGAATTAATTCTACTAGATACTGTATATCGTGACCTGGATAAATGAGAATCTTCATAGACGTGTTTGAGGAGTACACTGACCTGTATGGTGCTGCAGTAAATGGCTGCGCAGTAATGGGGTCCTGGGTTCTGTGAAAAGTTTGTATGTTTTCCCTGTGGATGACTACAGGCGAGTTAATTGGCTCCTGATAAAATTGTGTGAGATAGAGACTTTAGATTGTAAGTTCTGCTTGGGCGGGGAATGATGTAAATGATGCAAAGAATGTCGGCACTATATAAATACACTATAATATTGGTCCTTGAAAATGCAAGTGTGTCATTAAAACATTAGCAAATAAGGTTTCCTTGTGCTAAAGTTACATGGAGAGTTTTGACAGTTGCCATCAGGCAGACAACACCAGCAGCCAAAAATCCTGAATTCGTCTGATTTCACTTCTGTGACAACCTGTGTGCAAATAAACAAAATTATCATGAGTGTATATCAGATAAGATGCGACACTGTGAAACAAATCAACACAGTTTACTGGAGTGCTGGTCCATTTTGAACTGTGTATATAGATAGATAGATACAATTTTTATAGTGGAAGGAGATTAACCCACTAATTTGGCCAGTACAGGTATTGGATCCATTATCCGGAAACCTGTTATCCAGAAAGCTCCGATATGCGGAAAGCCCGTCTCCCATAGACTCCATTATAATAAAATAATCCAAATCTTAATATTTCCTTTTGCTCTGTAATCATAAAACAGTACCTTGTACTTGATCCAAACGAAGGGACAATTAATCCTTTTCCGAAGTCGCCCAAAGTTGCCTCGTGAGGAAACTATTTCCTAATCCCTTAGGTCAGAAAAACTGCAATTTATGTATCATGTCTATTTGGATGTAAATGGTTTCTCAAGGCTCTTTTCAGCCTGCAGCTCAGACGTCGGGTTGCAACAGCTCTTAATTTGTAATTGCTTTATTTTATTTGTGGCTTTTGAGGTCCAGATGGCTGTTGACAGTGTTTTACATTTCAATTTGGTACATGACAATTAACATCATAAAACATGCTTTCACCATTTCTAAATTTACACCTGCAAAATATTTCAAGTGAAATTCCCATTTAAAAGTCTGGAGGTGACATGATTATTGTCACATGAAACTATCCCATTCAAAAGCCCTGTGCTATATATGTTACATCTGACGAACAATAATCTCTATGAATGATCTTTTGATCAGTAAGTCTTCATTCTCCACTATCCACAGAGCTATCTGTTCCAGTTGCTTCAAGGTTTGGCTTTCTGCCACTCACATCGTGTCTTACATCGTGATCTAAAACCACAGAACCTGCTTATTAATTCTGATGGAGCCATCAAACTTGCCGACTTTGGACTAGCTCGGGCATTTGGTGTGCCTGTGAGAACCTTCACTCATGAGGTTAGTCTCCCGAGCAGCCTGCCTTCCATACCAGCACATTTTATTCACTTGCTGCTCCTTTTATTTCCTTTCTTATTGTCCATGAATTACCTCGTAGCATTCTATCTACTCAAATCAAAGCCCCACCTCTAGCTTCCATACTGGATCCTGTAAAAAAGTTATTGTACAGGTGCACAACAGTAGTCGAATTTCTAACTAACCTAGTACAGGTATGGGATCTGTTATCTGGAAACACATTATCCAGAATTACGGAAAGGTCGTCTCCCATAGACTCCATTATGATTAAATAATCCAAATTTTTAAAAACGATTTCCTTTTTCTCTGTAATCATAAGACAGTATCTTGTACTTGATCCCAACTAAAATATAATTAATCCTTATTGGAAGCACAACCAGCCTATTGGGTTTATTTAATGTTTACATGATTTTCTAGTAGTCTTAAGGTATGAAGATCCAGGTTACTGGAAGATCCATTATCCTGAAAACCCCAGGTCCTGAGCATTTTGGATAACCATTCCCATACCTGTACGCTTTTTAATAGCTTTTATACAGAGTGACTAAACACTGTCCATCTGGAAGTCCCCATTCTACAACTGGGCATATGATCTCAATGCGCAAAAAATATAGTTGCCTTTGTGTTAAAAAAAAAAAAATAATAATGAAAACCATCTAAAAAAGGAGTAAAAATACATAATTTATTTGCTTTTTAACCCCACTATTTTGCCCAAATTTGTGGATTAATTTTTGCAATACTTATTTGAAACAAGTATGGGGGCTGTTCTCAGGAAACCCTTTATCCAGAAAGCTCCAAATTACGAGAAGGCCATCGTCCATAGACTCCATTATAATACAATTACTCAAGTTTTTGAAAATGATTACTTTTGTCTCTAATAACAAAACAGTACCTTGTACTTGATCCCAACTGAGATATATGTCTTCTTTATTGGAGGCACAATAGGGCTATTGGGTTTATTTAATATTTAAATTATTTTAAGTAGACGTAAGGTATGAAGATCCAAATAACGGAAAGATCTCATCCAAAAAACCCATGTTCCAAGCATTTTTGATAAATCTTTAATATGCCAACTGCTCTAGAGGATAAAAGAAAATGAATATATGTATTATTCCTCTACACCCTATACTTGCATTACCTTTAGGGCACACTTTTCTCTACCTTTGTTTTGTATACAGTACAGAATAACTGTTGTTGCATAGTTACCAAGTAGTTGAAAGCAGAGGAAAAATATGAAATATAGTGAAATCTTTTTTGGGCTTATTCACTTTTCAGCTGATACAGTTATCACTTTGCAGCTATGAAATTATGTCTATGTTTAGACCCATGTACGTGTGATCCAACAATGTCCGACCAGAGCTTCATCACGTGGTTCAATATCTACTATTGTGCAAGTTTTTATATCTTAATTTTGCAATCCCTGTTGCAGAGATCATATTATATAAATGCATGCAGCTGCCATTTCAATTATCCTGTATTCTTGCTCTCTTCAGGTTGTCACTCTGTGGTACAGAGCACCAGAAATCCTTCTTGGCTGCAAGTTCTACTCCACGGCTGTAGATATCTGGAGCCTGGGATGTATTTTTGCTGAAATGGTATAAACAGGTTTATTCATCTTGTTGCATTTCTTCTCACTAGCTAATTAATTGTACATGGTTGAAAGAACAACATTTTTGAAATGCAGTTTTAGGGTGAGATTTGAACTCGCCACAGAAAAACTCAAATAAGATTCTAAAAATCCCATAGGAATGAATAGAAAGTGAGTTTTTTTTGTGGTGAGTTTAAATATCACACTTTGATTATTCTGCGCCTTAGTGGCACATTTATCAAGGGTCGAATTTTGAATTCATCTGCATTTTTTAAAACTCTCAAACTCCCATGAACTTGAAATTTATTATAAAAATCAAATTTTTGAAACTGGTGAATGGGATCGACCCGAAAACTCAAATTAAATTTGAATCGAATTCGATTTAAATTTTTTAAAACTCGATACAAGTTAGGAAGGCTGCAAACAACTTCGAATTGATCCCATTGACTTAAACAGCAATTTGGCAGGTTTTAGGTAGTGAATAGTCTAATTTGAGTTAAAGGTTAAAGGGCTAGTGTATGATGTATGTCAAAAATCTAATTCAAATTTTTTGAAAAACTCGAATTGAGTTCGAATAACTTTTTTTTTTTTTTTATATTATTCTAATATTTGTCTAGTATTGATTACCCTGTTTAGTGTGATGATCATATAACTGCCCTTTTTGGTGTCTGCTGATTGGGTCTGCGCATACTTTTATAATGTCTCTGCCTGAAGGGAAAATCAGAAATTGTTTAGCAAGAATGTACGACAAACGTAGCAGATTCTAGTAGACAAAATGAGAATAAAGGCTTTTATGTATTCCACTCAGCGTGACTTCAGTGTGGTTGGAATCCTAAAAGCTTTGGCCCATTACTTCCTTCCTCTAAAACTTGGGATGTAAGAGGGTCATACTGAAGCAGCTTTTATGCGTAGTTAGGGCTGCTGATAAAGGAATGTGTGTCTTGGAGGGATAACTGATTGGGATGATGAAGAGCTCCGTTGTATAATGTGGTGTCATTATCAAATTGACCAGTGCGATTCTTGGTCACTATAATATTTAGAAATAACCATCTGGTGGTTGTGGGTTGTAGATTTTACCTTGCAGATGGGCCACATGCATCTATATAGCCAAAGTTTATTCCTCTGTATTTCTGTATAAAGTATAGTCATATTCATTATTTTGCTCCTTACTGCAAAGACTGTAATTTTTACGATTAAATGAGTAAAATATGCAACAAACGCCATCGATTTGGTGGATGATCTCCTTATTTAAATGCAATGCAAAGATGTATCTTGCAGGGAACAAAATAAAAGCGCCTATAAATAAAGAGGTCAAATCAAATTAATCTATAATGCTCCTTCCACTCTGTTCTGAAGGTGAATGTACAGTATTTGTTAATTCTTTGATAGATCACCAGGAGAGCGCTTTTTCCAGGAGATTCTGAAATTGATCAGCTTTTTCGTATCTTTCGAACACTGGGGACCCCTGATGAAGTGTCCTGGCCAGGAGTCACAACTATGCCAGATTACAAGTCAACCTTTCCCAAGTGGATCCGACAGGACTTTAGCAAAGTGGTACCACCTTTGGATGAGGATGGTAGAGATCTTTTAGCTGTAAGTGTGTTTGATTGGCTGTCCTTCTAAAATGGATGTTGTCATATTCATCTGGCTTTTCTTTTACTGTTCTGATTAAAAAAAAAAAAAAAAAAGGGCAATTAAATCTTTTTAACTGCACTGCAGGAAGCCAGTTATCCAGAAAGCTCCAAATTAGGGATGCACCAAATCCACTATTTTGGATTAGGTGCATCCCCTGAATCCTTGCTAAAGATTCAGCCGAATACTGAACCGAATCAGAACCCTAATTTGCATATGCAAATTAGGGGTGGGAAGGGGAAAACATTTTTACTTTGGTTTGGTTTTTTTTTTTTTTTACAAAAAGTAGTGCAATTTCCCTACCCGCCCCTAATTTGTATATGCAAATTAGGATTCGGTTCGGCCGGGCAGAAGGATTCGGTGCATCCCTACTCCAATTTATGAATAGATTCCATTTTATCCAAATAATCCAATTTTTTTTAAAATGTCCTTTGTCTGTAAAAATAAAACAGTAGCTTGTACTTGATCAAACTAAGATACTGTAATTAATCCTTATTGGAGGCAAACCCAGTCTATTGGGCTTATTTAATGTTTACATGATCTTTTAGTAAACTTAATGTATGAATATCCATATAATGGAAAGATACGTTAATGGAAAGATACGTTAACCGGAAGACCCAGGTCTCGAGCATTCTGGATAACGGTCCCGCACCTATAGTAACTATTGCGACCGATTGGCAGTGAAGAAACAGCGGGTCTTGCAACAGAAGGTGCAGCTTTGGCTTTAATTGCAATTTGTATATCAAACAATAAGCTGCCCATTTTAGGGCTTGCACAAAACAAAATAAAATCCTACTCCTCTCCAGCAGTTAACTAAACACCCCGTTTCCCTTTCTAGAACGCCAGTCAGCTATCCTGACCCTGGCGTTCAAAACACAAAGAAAGTATTCACCTGTTTTGCAAACGGTGGCTTTCTGAACAGAGAAGTCTCTCTGAGGAGCTCTCCTCTCACAGGCAACACAGTGAGCTAGAAACCACACTTTTTAAAACCCAGCAGCTGGGTTAATTGGAAACCAATGCACATGCTTGTATGACAGGATTAACCACAGAGCTGCTGGCAGAAATATTGCTTCTTTTGCCTACAAATCCCCCTCACTCTGCCACATTATGTAATAATTGTTTTTGTATTGTCCCCTGAAAAGTAACAGGATTACCTGTCCTATTGTCTACTAGGATACACCAAGCCATTAAAATATTAATACCACAATGCACATAATTCTACACATGCACCTTTCATATCATTTGATGAAAAGTACTATGAGAGATTGTGGATGGGTTTGATATTCTGAGTTAAAGGGGATCTTTTCACGTGAAAATTTAATATAAGCTTCATCATAATAAAATAAGAAACATTGTAAATACAACCAATTAAATATTCTGCATCGTTTCTGATATAATCAAGTAATAATAAATAATCAAGTTTATATTCACTCTCCCTCTCTCTGAATCTGTTTCTCTCCATTCTGTCTTCATGCAGCAGTTGGGTGTCAGACATTGACCGTTAGATCCAATATGACACCCAACTCCTGTATGAAGACAGAATGGAGAGAAACGGATTCAGAGAGAGGGAGAGTGAATATAAACTTGATTATTTATTATTACTTGATTATTTCAGAAACAATGCAGAATATTTAATTGATTGTATTGTATTACATTTTCATCCCCTTTAAGTATTTGATCAATTAAAGGAGAAACAAACCCTTAATAAAAAAAAAACCCTACCCCTACAATGTAGTCCCTCCCTGCCCCTAACTCTTTACTTACTCTTTCTTGCAGACTCTGTCCAGCGGAGTTCACGGGCACCATCTTCTTCTCTTCGGCAATTTTGGGAATGAGACTGGCGAATCGGAGCATGCGCAGTTTGAGCAATATTCTGTTTCACGACAACTGTGCATGCGCCGAAACACCCAAAAATTACCCAAGCGCCTGTCTCATTCCGAAGATTACTGAAGAGCCTGAAGATGGCGCCCGTGAACTCCGCTGGACTGATTCTGCATGGAGGGTTTAAGAGTTAGGGGCATGTGCCCGGGGGGGGGCGCTAAGTTGGGGAGGAGGTTTTTTTTTATTAAGGGTTTGTTTCTCCTTTTAAGTACCAAACCACACCAAATTGGATGCGCATAAACCCTACTAACTTATTAATGGGTTCACAATGTTCAAACTTAACACCTTGCAATGCTGTGAGTGCAGCGCCCCGAACCCACCGCTTGGGGAGACATGTTGAATTATCATGATTTAATAATTATGAGGTTATGATAAGATAGTATGTTAATGATATTATTTATTTATCACATTTGACATCACTGGCAATTATATTTTTATTTAGCTTTGTTCTTTCCCTGGTCTTGTTTACCGATGTTTAAACTTTCTTTCCAGCAAATGCTTCAGTATGACTCCAACAAACGGATTTCTGCTAAAGTAGCGCTGACCCATCCTTTCTTCCGAGATGTGAGCAGACCTACTCCACATCTGATTTAGACATACGCGTGGAACTGAAAGTACAATGGTTTATAAGATGACCGAAAATGAGCAGCGTTTGTGGAATGACCGAAAATGAGCAGCGTTTGTGGAATCTTGCAACCCTCTTCTAAGAATGACTTTGTATCCATCAGATCCGTTTCACACCAAACACAGAAGCAGCAGCATTTTAAAGTAAATTTGTTCCTTTTGCAAAATATGTTTTTCATGCTATACGCCAACAAATTTCAAGTTCTCTTGACATCTAAAGTTTAGGAATCTGCGAAGAATATAAACAGCTAGAATTTTAATCTTATTATTCAATTCAGAAAGTCAAATTTTTAGGTCAGTCTCTATAAGCACTTTGGTGCATATTTCATTGGGTGGGTTATTTTATATCTTCTAATGCTCTGTGAAGTTTAACAATTGCAATATTCTCTACTGAATTATCCTAGCCAATATCATTCAACATGTAAGTTTTTTTTAACTGTGAGCTACCTTGTATGCTTGTAATACAGGCACAGCTGGTAGCTCTGTTGAAATAGGTTATCATGCTTTACAGCATGCTAACTATGAACCATTGGCACTAAAACAACTGGTCTGCAGAAATTAGATAAAGGTATTAAGAGAAACAACACAACAGACTGCTATTCTGTAAAAAAAAATTATTTTTGCACCTTTTATTTTTGGATGCAACTGTTTTTAATTTTATGTTTTAACCGTTAATTGTGTGTTTTAGTCTGTACCATTCATGTTAGTCCTGAAGTTAATTAAAATAATATTATTATTATGCTGGTGGGTAGTGTTGAAAGGGATACTGTCATGGGAAAACTTGATTTTTTTTCCAAAATGCATCAGTTAACAGTGCAGCTCCAGGAGAAATCTGCACTGAAATCCATTTTCCAAAAGAGCAAACAGATTTTTTTTATATTCAATTTTGAAATCTGACATGGGGCTAGACATTTTGTCTGTTTTATCAAGGTCAGGAAGTACTAGATGTTCATTTCATAGCTATAAATCTAGACAAAAACAGGGGCAGCTACATAAAAGTGTTAAATTAGGGACCAGCACAGAAAATCTCACATTTTCTTCATTCCTGTGGATTTTTAGAAGTGTGTTTTGTTTTTTTTTGTTGAAAGTAAGTGTACACCATTTGATAAATATGTTTCTAAAAAATCCCATAGGAATGAATAGAAGGTGTAGTATGTGAGTTTTTCTTTGGTGATTCCCCCTTACACATATGATATAGAGTTTAGTATCACAATAGCCTTTATATTCTGCTTGTCCAAGAAATCATCCAAGACACTCATAAAAGCATTAACAGAATCAGCCATCACAACATTCCATTAAGAATGCCTGCAGTGACACCTGTAGGGTGAATGTTGAAATACAACAATAATTTAGCTGCTAGTAAAACAAATGTTAGAAGACCCTTTATTATCTAGGACCTAAAGTTAACATAAAGCTGTAACTGTGCTGTGAACAGTAAAAATCGAACGTAATTTAGCATCATCCATTTGCTAGATCATAAAGACCACCTATATTTTGCAGTGCTGTACAATAAATGGGTATTCACATTGAAAGTATAACCAATACTTACCTTTTCCACAATACAATATTACCTGTAATATATTTGAGAGAGAGAGATTTATAAATATAGAAATTCTCCAATGCACTAATAAATGTTAGTATCAGTTGAATTTTTGAGTATAAAACCCTATATCCTGAAAAATAAAAGTAATTTTTATTTTATATTTAGAGCTCTAAATCTTGTTCCAGGAGTGGAAATACGCAAAACCTCAAGCAGATTTAGAAACAATGTATAGTTTTCCTAGGCAAACTACCCACCTCCCCCAGGAAATGCCCCTAAAATGAGAGCACAACATTTTCAAAAAACATCTGGCACTGAGTGCAAATGAAATGGAGAAATTCTGCTGGCACTTAAAAGGTTAACACTACTGGCTCCTTTCTCTTTAGAAACTGATTCAGATCACATTAGAGCACAAGCTCCAAAGAACATCCCTCAGAAATGCACCCTATGCCTGATTCAGAGAAATGAGAATGCTAAAAGATGGTCAAGCGTCAAAAAAAAAAAAAAAATAGTATGAATTACTAGAAAAAAAGCTACATGATGGTATATATATTTAATATAAAAAGCTACATGATGGTAATATCTATCTATCTCTAGCTAGCTAGCTTTGGCATAGGAAAGCACTGTAACAGATGTTGCTCTAAATAATTATAATGGCAAAGCAGTAAAAATAGGTTTAAAACATAGAAAAAGAGCTCTGCAGTTCTCAGCTCATGTCTCAGAAAAGCTTTCTACTTCTGTATCTATTACCTGCCTCATGCTACTCACACAGCACTGCCTTAAAGGAGCAGTAACATCAAAAAAAAATTTTTTTTTAATTTGTTAGTATACATCGAAAAATAAACACCAACACAAATGTAAAATTGCAAAGCCTTTATTAAGAAATCACTTACTGAAACTCCACTTCCGGTCCTGTTCAGAAAAGGCGACCATCCATCCTGCAGCGCTCTATTTCACCTCCTGAGAGAGGCACCCTCAGAGCAATCGAGCGAGAGATCCGTGACAGCTTTACCTTGGACAGCTTTACCTTAGAAACATTTTCAGCTATTTTTTGAGGAAATCCTATCTACTCTATTGCACTTCGCCTGGTCTGAGCTGGCGAAGGCAAGTTTGCCATAATTGAAAGTAACGTTCATTAAAGTCCGCGTCTTAGTGCATTTGCGCATTTATGTCTAGGGATGCACCGAATCCAGGATTCGGTTCGGGATTCGGCCAGGATTCGGCCTTTTTCAGCAGGATTCGGCCGAATCCTTCCGCCTGGCCGAGCCGAATCCTAATTTGCATATGCAAATTAGGGACGGGAGGGAAATCACGTGACTTTGTCAGAAAACAAGGAAGTAAAAAAATGTTTTCCCTTCCCACCCCTAATTTGCATATGCAAATTAGGGTTCGGTATTCGGCCGAATCTTTCACAAAGGATTCGGGGGCTCGGCCGAATCCAAAAAAGTGGATTCGGTGCATCCCTAGTTATGTCCATTCGCCAGAGCACAACTTCGTCAGGCATAAGGGAGCAAATTACCGCTAGAGTCTTATCTCCTTTGCTAGCGAAGTTACGCCAGCGACTGTTAGTAAGTCGGCGAAGTAACAAAATGACGTCATGCTGGCGAATGGCTGGAGTGCAGAGGACTCTTGTATTTGTCTATATGTATTTTGTGGTCACACCCTCATTGCACCCCCGCCTAATGGTTTTAAAAATTAGTGGTGAGCACAACTTTCCATTGTTTGTTTTAGTTGCATAAAAACCATGTGTACAGCCAAACAGAGCCTCCTGTAGGCTGCAGTCCAAATAGGGTCTACCAATAGCCAATTACATCCCATATTTGGCACCCTATGGAACTATTTTTATGCTTTAACAAACAAGGGAAAGTTGTGCTCACCACTAGTTTTTAAAAACATTAGGCAGGGGTGCAATGAGGGTGTGACCACAAAATACATATAGACAAATACAAGATTCCTCTGCACTCAACCCATTATCAATATATTTAAGACAGAGACATTTTGTGCATACTGCTACTGAAAAATGCCTTACCCTTTAAACAACACAGGGATTGTTTGTCCATATATTGCAATATATTTAAGCTGGCCAACTACGTCAAAGTCATCCCATATCTGGCCAGTCCTATGCTCAATTTTCATCTGATTCATTAAGAATTCTATGGTTTAATTATACATTTTATAAAAGGGACGAATACGTTTTACCTGCAACTTACTAGCTGCTTTCAAAGTAAAACTCCCAAACTTGGCTGCCCTTTTATTAGACACCAGTGGGATCACCTGACTATAGTTGGAGGGGGTGGGAGCTACAACATGGAGCTGGTCACTGCTCTTGTAGAACTATAACAAACAAGGGAAAGTTGTGCTCACCACTAGTTTTTAAAAACATTAGGCGGGGGTGCAATGAGGGTGCAGAGGAATCTTGTATTTGTCTATTTTTATGCTTTGTTGCTCTCCAACTTTTTTTTACATTTGAATGTGGCTCACGGGTAAAAAAAGGTTGGGGACCCCCTGCATTTAGGGTTGCCACTGGCTGTTATTTTACCGGCCTGGCCGGTAAAAATTATGGTTGATCCCAATGTTATTAGTAGGGAAAAAAGAAATTATATAGGAAAGACGGGATTTTTTTTTCTAGAAAAGGCGGCAACCCTAGCTGCATTAGATGGTAAGGTTACCACCATTACCTGTGGTGACAAAGGGCTGGGGACGTATCCAGGGAGGCTGATTCTGAAGGGGCAGCAGGATGGAAAAAAACAAGACAGGCTCATATAGACTGAATATAAATCTATAATACACAAAAGCCATGAATAACTTGTAAATTCTATCCTTATAAACGGTGAGTTCTGATGTCATCAGTTATAAACGGTGAGTTCTGATGTCAATTCTGTCACATGACTCACTGAAATTTGTGTATTATAATAAAGTACCCCCAGTTGCAAAATATGAAGATATTAGAAGTTACCTCAGAGTTCCATGACCTGTATGGTCATGAAACTCCTTGGTAACTTATAATATTCTTATCATTTACAAGAGGGGGTACTTTATTAGTGATGGGCGAATTTTCGCCGAAAAATTTGCGAATTTCCAGCGAAATTCGTGAAATATGTGAAAAATTTGCGAAGCGGCGCTGGCATCTCATCTCGTTGTTTTTTTTACTCCAGCGACAATTTTTTTATTTTTATGCCGGCGAATTTTCGCAGCTGTTTCGCAAATTTATTTGCCGACAGCGAATTGCGCTAATTCGCCCCTGGCGAATAAATTTGCCCATCACTATACTTTATTTACTATATAAACAATTTCCAGGAGGTGGAGTTCAGGAAGGTGGGGAGAGGAAGGGTAAGTTTTCCAGCAAATTATTAAGTTGAGAATGCATTCAGCGGTGAGAGGCGGGTCAGTGGGAGATTGTTATTACAAACAGGCAAGCACAGTGTGAGTTAATTTGTAATATTTTCCCAAAGCTGACAAGCCTAACTGCAGTTCAATGGAGCCATCTCCAATTCTCCATACACAACAAACATGTCAGGATATCACGAGTCACATGGTATAGATTATCGAAAGTACTGTGGTCGTGAGAAAGTAAATGCAGACTGAAACACGGATATCACTGTTTTACCAGCTCCATGTTCCCTTTATAAAACAAAAGGAAAACGCCCAATGCTAAACATGATTGAACCGTCGCTCCCACGTACTTTCTTTCCCTCACATCAGCACTCGTGACCGTGTCCAAAGCTCTGCGCCAACACTTCCTACGCCTCCTCCAGTATCCGGAAAGAGAAACTATCGCTTGACGAATTGTTATTCCTGATTGGAAGCAGTCCTCAGGTGTTCCCAAACGCTGATTGGCTTACACAGTAAGCAACCCCTCCCACTTAAGTCCCCTTATTTCGTTTATGATTTGCTTCCTCTTTGCTTCAAGAGTTTCCTAAATGCAGAGAGGAGGTTGTGTCCCTGACGTGAAGCGGAAAATTCTGTTGGCGTTAGTGCTTGTCACTCAAAGAACCCAAACTTGTTATATGATTGCTTCTTACAGACTTCCGTTTTAAGTGGCCAGTAAGCTATTTTTGTGTATACTTGTCCCTGGACGTTTCAGTGGATCTTTTCTGTGTTCTGTGACCCCTGGGCCTGGTGGTGTAAATGTTTACATTAAGCATGAGGCAGCTTGTGGGTGATATTTTGTGTGTGTACACGTGCAGTACATAGGTATGTACGTTCATTCTCTTTGCCCAGCTCTTCTGTTGTTTAGATGTAGCAGAACTACACTTCCCAACATGCAATTGATGGATGCTGCTGCAGTTTGCTGAACCTAGGGTTGCCACCTTTTCTGGAAAAAAATACTGGCCTTAGCCCTGCCCAAAGCCACACCCCAATCCCACACAAAGCCACACCCCCTGTGCCTAGCAAATTCTGCTTTTTTTTCTGTAGGTGCCAAAAGCGTTCTAGCTTTTTATTTTCATGTGCTGCATTCTCTTAAGAAGTTGCAACCTTTTACTCCATCTTGAAACATAATAATACAATTCAGGCACTGTGGGTTCAGGCAAAGAGAAAAGCAGTAGAAATAAATCATTCCCTTGTACTGCTTTTATTGAACAAAATATACAACTTCGTTTTTAATTTTGCGCAAGACATATATTTTCACAGAAACAAAATATAACATGGCCAAAAACTCTCTCTTAATATGCAAAAAAAAGCGGTTTTGGGTAAAACACCCCTTCAACAAATGCAACAAACTATAAATCTTCCTATTAGTGTTTCATACAAAAAAACAGTAGACAATGAAAAATATTATGCTACAAATAATGTAACAGTTTAGATTCACAGATTGGGGTTCCTGATGTACGCAAAATGCCTTGTCTTTCCCTTGTAAATAAAAGTGCAAATTAGTGCAAGTAGCAACAAAACACATTACTTCCTTATGGTTTCCTAGAACACTAGAACACTTTCAAGAATAGTTATTCTTATAGCAACCATTCCATCAGTTCTCAATTTTTAATTGCCATGTCATAAAATTCGGAACATGAATAAAGTAAATTATAACGTATGCAGAGTTCACTTTTAACAATGGTTGTGTTAAGCCTGTTCCTTTCGTCGATCCTCAGGTTATTCATGACACTGAAAACACGTTCTACAAAAGCATTACTGCGTGGTATAGCTAGTACTGCCTGAACCATTTTCAGTAGGTTTGGAGCTTCTGTGTTGTGAAAGAAATGAAGCCACTTGTCAGAACAAGAGAGCGCTGTCATTTCCCTAATTGCTGGAAATGCCGACTTCAACAAACAGCACTCCCTGTACAGGTCTCTTCACTGCACTCTGTAACTGGAACATTCATAAGTTCACCAACTTTTACAATCTCCTCTAGTGATGGCACCTTCTCAAAATTTAAACAAGCAAAATATTTGTATGGTGATGATTCAAAATCAAACCACTTATCTAAATATTCAAGGGCTCGGTCAAAGCACCCTGCAGCTTCTTGGCGGAATTTTCTCTGCTCATTATCAGGCAGTTTTGGCAAATCTTTATTTACTCTAAAGCCAAAAAAAAATCATTTCTTCTATCCTGTATCTGCCTTTTGATATCCAACATAATTCTGAACAGTTCTGGAGAAGTTAGTGAATCCTGCTCCAAAGTTTTGATTGATTTGGAGAAAAAAGAGTGCACAATATAAATGTAGCACTCCTGCAATGTAAGTGACTAACTTAAAGAATCTTGTTGGTCCTTTATAAAGCTCCAGATTGCAGAGTGACACTCTGATTCTCCACACTGCAAAAAGTAGATTTTGATTGGTTCCCAAATCAAGAATTAGCCGCTCTACTGCAGCAGAAAGGCTTAACCAACGGATTGGAACATGACGGAGAACCTTATCATAGTCCTGTTGGACAAATTCAAAGCATGTTTTAAGTTCACTGCACGAAAATTCATTGAAAACCTTTAATACAAGGTTCTCTACATCAAAACTTAGAATTTTTAGTGCATGTCTTGCAGTATTATGTAGAACATGGCAGTTTGCCTTAATGAGACTGGGTTGGATGCCTTCAACTTTTGAAAAACTGAGCAATGTTTACCATAGTTTACAGAAGCATTATCTGCCATATATGCAATGATGTTATTGGTGTCTATATTTATATAGATATTTGGGAATCACTGAATAATTTTACATTTAACTTGCTTCCACAGTCTGATGATAAGATAGCTGTGGTGGTGCTTCGCTGCATGAAAGACTTGGGTTAGCTCTGCTGCCGTTACAAAATCTTGCTCCTTGCTCTGTGCACTATAGAAGAAATTTGTTATGAGGCTGCCCTTCTTCTTACTCTGCATAGCAGCTAGATGTCTCTTCCCAGTGGCATGCTGCTTTACTGCATCAACACCTTCGTATTTTATACCAAATACACTCAGAAACTATGCATTGTGCAGAGTTTTCATCTGATGTGCGAGCCAACCAGGATGTAAAGGCAGGAACTGCAAGCCAATTATCATTAAATCTGCAATTTCACAGTCTGCCTTTCATCCTTGGTGGAGAATTTGGAGTAGCTGCTGAACTTTTGCTTTGCTGAGCCACTGAGCTGCTCTTCATCTTGCTATCTGTAAGCAAAGTACACAATATTGGTATGGTGTATACGAAGTTCATAAATGGAACAAATTGGTCTTAAATGAGCAAATTATAGCTCACAGTTTCCCCAAGAGTTCATCACACTGCTCACAATAACATCCCATATGCCTTAGCACCCACTGCTAAAAGTAAACAGCTAAACTTTGTGTAGACCACAGTGCCTCAAAATATCTTGTTTTTTAAAGTGAAAAAGTGATGGAAAATGATTAACTTACATATCAAAGTCGTCATTTTATGCTGGAATAAAGTGATTTTACTGGAAATCTATTGAAATCAGTCCTGCTCTGCCTTATGGTTGATATTCTAGCTATCTGTATAACAGAGCATTCTGTCCCAGTGGCTGCACGGATCCTATCTGATCCCCATTGTAAGCAGCAGTCCCGTCCTGCTTTATGGCACCTGCATTGAGGTTTTTACGTACAGTGTAACTATGAAGATTTTCATTCATCCAGGTCATGGTATATCTAATATAAGTAATTACTTATTGAAGACGTTTCACTACTCATCCGAGCAGCTCCTTCAGTTCAACTGACTGGTGTGGGAAATTCTCAGCATATAAACTCTTCCACTAATCCAATCACAATGGCACATTGTAACTCTTCAGATAGGTGACATCTGAGGTTCACAGAGGTGTTGAATCTGTGTAGTTACTGTGATAGGATTATCCAATGTGTCATGCAACTCCTAGAAACAGGTTTTACTTGTGAGAGTTGCATGAATGGATGTGTGGAGTGTTCTGGACACTTCACACATCCATTCATGCAACATCCAAGAAGATGCTCGGATGAGTAGTGAAACATCTTCAATAATTACAACACATCACTATATAACATTAAACTTTTAATACTAGTTAATCAATAAGTCAGCTATTAATATGCTCTGTTAATAGAGTTATAACCAAATGACAACAAAAGCCAAAGGTAAGGTGTATTTAACGATATAGTTTTATTAAGTAGGCATACTCATTAATTAGCATACTCATTAACACTGCTATATCTACTATCCACTATCACCCATTTGCCCATAAAATAGTAGTAATGTTGTACTTACACAATAAGTATTCTTACTCTGCTCACAACTTTGGCAATTTGGCAAACCTGTTAGGTAGTGGTCAATTAACAGGCTGTCTCCGGTCCAGTAAGCTCCAGAATCCGTAAGGGAGGACTGGAGCTCGGGTGCTGCTGTGCAACTGCAAAAACAGCAACTTACATAGTAAGTAAGGTTGAAAAAAAAAGACACATGTACATCAGGTTCAACCTTAAGTCTATCTATAACCTGCCTAATTAGTTGATCCAGAGGAAGGCAAAAAAAATCACATTTGAAACCTCTTTAATTTGTTTCAGAGGGGGAAAAATCCCAGAATGGCAATGGGACTAGTTCCTGGATGAACTTGTATGAGCTATCTCCCATAACCCTGTATTCCCTCACTTGCTAAACACCATCCAATCCCTTCTTATACCTATCTAATGTATCAGTATAACTATCAGTATAACTGTGGGTGGGAGTGTAACAGTGCTGTTAGGAGTCATAGTTATGGCATAATTATAATCTAGTGGTAGATTTCCCAGTAGAAAGGCAGAATGCACCTTGTGTGTCAATGGCTGATTAATGCTAATAAAAAGGCATAACAATGTGCAGGCTCCTCCACAGCAATGTGAATTTCTCTACAGCAAGCATAAAAAAAAGCTTAATGACAACTGCATTTGCCATTCGTAATTACATACTCCCCACCAGTTCCTGACAGCCTGACATTCACTTTTGCGCAGGCTTCAGTAACCAACGTCCTCCATTCACTTTGGTAGAATTACTGCCCAACACAGGCAGACCAGAATCGCCCATTGTCCACACAGTCACTTGGTTTCCCAGGCTGTTCCACACAATAATGTTCTGTGTACTGTGTTTGTTATTGTGTCTGCAGTCCAACTGATATCATATCACCTGACGAAGGGGCCTGCCCCCGAAACGTTGTGCTGTTTGACACAATAAACCTATAGGGGTATATCCCCTTTTGCATTCAATTCTGTGTGCCGTTTCCTCAATTCTTCGTTTCCTGCAGTCCAACTGAGCCAGCACAGCCGTCGGCCACACACACTCGGCTCCCCAGTCCCCCTGCAGACTGCACGCTGACGCCGCCCACACAAATCGTCATAATCACACGAGACAAGCTGAGGAATTTGGAGCAGCCAGGGAGGGAGGAGGAGGAGGGAGCAGCCAGGGAGGAGGGAGCAGCGAAGCAGCTGAAAAGTAAGTGGCTTTTCCTCCCTGCAAAAAATTACCGGCCATGTAATTGCCGGTATCTTAATACCGGCCTCAATACTTGTTTTACCGGCTAGGCCGGTAAAATACCGTCCGGGTGGCAACCCTAGCCAACCCCTAAGGAGTTCTGCTGTTAGTCATCTGTCAGTCACTGTATGAGAGAGTGGCGCAGAGGAAGTGTGTGTGTGTGTGTGTGTCAGCCCTGGGCAGCTTCCTCGGGAACACTGCCTACCCTCCAGGTCTGGACTGAGAATTAAAATAGGCTCTGGCATTTCAGTTACACAGAGGCCCAAACAGCCCCCACCAGCCCACTAAATACTGACTTTCTATGGCACCTTATAGCAGCCCCTCTGGCATTTGCCAGAACCCACAGATTGCCAGTCCGGGCCTGCTAGCCTCTGGGTCCTGCTCGTGGAATACAACACCCAGCACTGCACACAGGACACTGTTGTATTGTTTATAAATAATTTTATTTTCAGTTATGCCAGAGCTGGGCTACAATCAGGTATGTCAGAACAGTGTCCCCACTAGAAAGTGTTTGCTGGAACAGGCCCGGACTGGCAATCTGTGTGTTGTGGCAAATGCCAGAGGGGCTGCTATAGGATGCCAAAAAAAGTCATTTATTGGGCTGTTTGGGCCTCTGTGTACCTGAAATTCCAGGGCCTTTTTTAATTCTCAGTCCTGTGCTGGAACACTGGTTGCTGTCATCATCATTTATTTATATAGCGCCGACAAGATACACAGTGCTTTACCTTAGTTATAGTAAACCGTGAATAAATGCAGCATAACAAACAAGGGTTTACAGAGTACAATAGGATTAGAGGGCCATACAAATTAGAGTTTACAAACTATGTAAGGCTTCATTGTTAAGGGAGCTAGCACACGGGCAGATTCGGGGAGTTTAGTCGCCTGGTGACTAATCGCCTCTTCTACGGGGCAACAATCTCCCTGAACTGCCTGCCTGCTGCCTGCTATAATGACAAAACGCCTGCGCCAATGCACTCGCGGCGCTTCGTGAGGCAACTTCGGAAATCAAAGAGTCGCGAGTCCATTGGCGCTGGCGTTTTCTCATTATAGCAGGCGGAAGACAGGTCGGGGAGATTGTCGCCCAGCAGAAGAGGCAATTAGTCGCCAGGTGACTAAATCTCCCCGAATCTGCCCGTGTGCTAAAGCCCTAAGGGCCTTGAATGTGAGTGATGCATAAGAACTGGAATAAATCCAGTTTTTAGGGCTAACCCTATTTTATCAAAATGCTCATGTCAAGATGAAAGTAACCTAAATAATCCCTCCAATTATTTCTATAAAAATCAAGGTGCGCAGCTAAGAGAGTGTTGCAAAGTTCTAAATGCTACTGGCCTTCTTATGTGTTTTGGATCAATTTCGCGATTTGAGTGTATTAGCAGAGATAATTCCCAGCATTGTCTGTGTCAGGGTATTTATTTTTTAAACTTTTTGTAGCTGTGACAAAACACAGGCAGCAATTAGCACCACGTGTTTTTGTCTGGGTTTTTTTTTTTTACAGCAAAAAAATAAAATCATAAAAAGTTCTGTATTGCACAATTGATCTTCCAGGCCCAAAAAAAGAGGAGCGGCAGCTTGAGGTGTCAGGAAAGTATTTATATTCACTGAGGGCTGTTTAATAACTTTGTGCCCACAAACGATTTTGCTTTTTTTCTCTTTACTAAGTCTTAATTGACCAAATGCTTGTATCAAAGATACATTGGAAATATGTCAGTTGGCTGGGACTTCAAAGCCCCTTGTTTTTTCACTATAGCTCCTGAGTTAAAGGGAAGTGCACAATGGTCTTATTAACCAGTCACATTGTCTGCTGGGGGACTTGATTTTAAATGCACTGCACACTTAGAATTCTAATAAGTAGTGTAGGAAGGAAATTATTCACAGGTGTATGCTAGTTGACTGGGGCTTATAAAAGCTCCCTGCTTTCTCACTAGAGCTCCTGAATATATACATATAACGAGGGGCCTTGACGTGGCACATGAGCTTACATATTTTGGCCAAAATGTGGTACTAACACCTCATTTTTTGTAATAATTATTTTTAAAGGCAAACCGTGCACTGGCAATTTTTCTCTTTCTCTATATTTTTTTCAGTTACCTGGAATGAGAGTGCCATTTTGCTGTCCTTTGTTTGATTTGCTCAAATTAAAGGAGAAGGAAAGGCATAATTTTAGGCACCTCCCAGTGATTATAATCACCTGCCACGTTGCCATCTTCTTTCTGTATTATCTCTACAGCGGTACACTTGAGCAGTAGAGTGAAGAGCTTCTGCAGTAGACCTTGGGGGGGGGGTGCAGTTTTCAGCAGGAGACCTGCCTCTGAGTATCAGGTAAGTGGTTATAATTAATGGGATGTGGCTAACATTTTGGCACCCCACCAGTTATGCCTTTTTTTCTCCTTAAACTGGATCTTCAAATTAATATTGATCTTATAAGCTTATGCAATGTTGCATAAATAAACAGTTTACATTTCAATACATTCTGACATCAGGAGACTTTTAAAATAACTTGCTAACTGATTTTTTTAGCATTGGTCTTAAACTATGATATTGCATTTGAAGGACAGAAATTATTTTGGGAGAAATTAAATTGTGCTTTTGGTTCTTCTATTTTTGAGTGCTAAGATTTAATGTTGAATGCTTGGAAGGTAAGAACCTGCAAAAATAGAGACGCTACTCTTATCTGTATCGTACTACATTAATATGGTTTCATTCCTCCCAGGCAAACCTCTTTCCTCATCAATTCAATTGTATGCATCTTGCCACCTTAGACATATAACAGTACACATGGGTGGGGGTGTCTAGATGGTGAGAATACAGTATCTGCCCGCTAAGGTGAGGAGGATCTTTGGGCACCAAATCACTCCCAGGGCCACCAATCGTATCATAATGGGGACCTGGGTAATCGCATCAGCTTGTGGCAGAAGTTCAGCCAGATATTTGTTAGGCAGTCCATAGGGTGGGCCACTATATGGGCCAGTAAATTGCCAATTTAGTGTGAGTGGGCTTAGTCCGCATCTTTTATTTATTTTGAAAATGTTTTATTTGATTTTCATATTAAACAAGTAATAAAATTATGACAGCAAATATTATGCAGATGGAGAAAGACATGTATTCAATATGATGGCATAGTGAGATTGAAAACGGAATACAATTTTAAGAGACTGACAAAAATAAATTGAAAATAAAAAAAATTAACTAAACCAGTGGAAGTAAACATATTAAAAGAAAGAAAAATGTCCATTCGTTGACTGGAATGTCTGAACGCGTAACTTACAAATGAAGAAACCGTCCTATTTGTTTAGTCCGCATCTTTTATTAACCTTTGCATGGCAACCTGTTAAAGGCCTTTAAGGAACAATAACACCAAAAAATTAAAGTGTTTTAAAGAATTAAAAATATAATGTCCTGTTGCACTGGTACAAATGTGTTTGCTTCAGAAACTCTACAATAGTTCATATAAACAAGCTGATTTGTATTTGTGAGGACAGCCATTCAAAGCAGTAAAAGGAGAAAAGGCACAGGATACACAGCAGATAACAGTATACAATGGGACTCTTCCGATCTTATCGGTTATCTACTGTATATCCTGTGCTTGGGTGGCTGCCCCCATGCCTACACAGCAGCTTGTTTATATAAACTATAGTTGTGTTTCTGTAGCAAACACAAAAGTTTTACGAGTGGAGGGCAACAGTAAATTATATTGTCATTCCTTTAAAACACTTTCATTTTTTGGTGTTACTGTTTGGTGTTAATCTACATAATGTGCATCACTTTACATAACATCATCCATATAAGTCCCTGCCTCAACTAAACATAAAAGCTCAGTCCCCTGTCCAATGAATTAATACTATATGACCCAAAATGATTGAAATCAGATGGCACTCACGCTGCAAAATGTGCTTGCTTTTGATTTATTGATATCTCCACAAAACGTTTCGGGGGGGTCAACCCCTTTCTCAAGTGTTCTTGAACTAGCCTCAACTGTCATTTAATTTACATAACAAAATATTTTCATGAGATTACTTGGACAAGGCTGATATTTTGATTTCTTAGGGCAGATTTTCTCTATAAACAGACCTAAATGGCCAGACATTACTACTTAACAATTTAATAAAGTAGCAAAAAAAAACCACAAACCTTGCTAGACAGGTGCAGCCATAACCATATGTATGATAAATGTATAGGTCATAACAACCTCCTGATTCAGATTTTTACTTATTATTATTTTTTCCTTTTACTAACTTGTATGACCTACTTAGCCTGACAAGTTCAAGAATTTGTTTATTTTATGTTGGTATGTCAAGTCATGTAAAAGATGTTATTTGAAACAAGAAGCCTGGTTCTGTTATTGGGGCTGCCATTGTGCCTGAACTTAAGGATATTTATGTTTATGCTGTCATTCACTATTGTTTATAGAAAAATATTTAAATACATACTTCTAGGATTTTCCACACGTTTTACTAGGCAAAATATAACAATAAATATCTAGATACTTTTTAAAAGTAATGGAAGCAGTAAGAGCCTTTCAGCTACTAATGATATATTTTTTCCATGATGGAAAATAATGTAAGATCAATGAGCACATTTCTCATCTATATGGATCTGTGCCATATAGGAAATAATATGCACTCTCACATTTCTGGGTGACAAGTAGTGATGGTCAAATCTGACCCTTTTTGCTTCGCCGAAAATATGTGAAACATCCCAAAATTTGCTAAATGCATTGAAGTTTATGGGCGACAATTTTTGTTTTTTGACACAAGACAATTGTTTTCACCCATTGGGGTCTATGGGCGTCTCTTTCACAGAGAAAAAATTCACTCAACACTAGTGACAAGTCCTAAGCTGCTTGTAGCAAGTCCTTGTTGTCATTTCCATTGCTGTTACATGCATTCATTCGGCTTTGCCCAATAGTATAGGTATTCGGTTTAGTAACAAAATCTATAACAAGCTGATTCTTGAATAGCTCAGCTTTGGCTATTCTAGTCACATGAAAATATACAGAGTCGTTTATTCAGTATGCTGAATGAGCAAACATTTTAAAGGAAGTACACTGTATTATTATTTTTGAGTAACCTATATTTTTGTTTAAAGGAACAATAAACTTAGTGCTGGATATAGGTTTATTAAATTTGCACAAGCTTTGAGGTTTTATAGTTAGGTTATGTTTTATTGTATTTCTGTGTATGGGCCATTGGGTATTTTGCTGTGTTACCCTGTTGGCTGGCCATACCCTGAATGATGAGGTACCACACCACTGATCTTAGGGCCATGACAGTTTCTGGCTTTTTGTAAGAGGACTATCCCAATAAGTGGAAAGGTTTTGTGGGACGTTAGGCAGCTTATAAGGTCACAGACTTAATGGGACTTTATTTCAAATCAGATTCTAAATTCAGTATGGCCAATACCTTTATGGACACAAAGGAAAACTCTGCATTGGTAAAATATGCATTTGTCTCTCTGGTTAAAAGTGAAGCTGGTTCACCTTCCAACATTTTTTTTAGTTCAGTTGGTTCACCAGAAATAAATCTTTGTCCAATTACTTTCTATTTTCTTTTTTTTTTTTCTTTTTTTTTTTTACTGTTTTTCTATTATTAAAGTTTAACATTTGATTTTTCACTTTTTTTTTTCTTTTTCACTCTAAATATTTTTTATATATTTCTGGTTCGACATAATAAACAATTGTACATTTTACGCATATACTGTTTGCTTCCATGTGTTTTGTATACAATGATTCAAAATGCGTCATCACGTTATGCATCGTTAAGGAACCAGGTAAAAAAAATAAAAAGCACTCAGAATAAGGAAAGGAAAGTAAGAACAGGCAAAAATGGAACCCCCGCTCAGCATAATATATGTTTAACATACTTTTTTTGTTTAGAGCCCAAGTTTACCATCAGTATTACTGCAAATGACGTTGTCTCTCAACCACATAGTTCTGCCATGAGGAGCAAATTTCAACAAATTTGTCCATATTGTCCTGTACACGTGCTGATAACGGTTCCATTGTACATATAGTATTTATTTTGTTTAAAGTCTGTTGCCAGGGTATATCTGGGGACAACCAATCTATAGCTAAGCTCCATTTTGCTGCCGTAAGTATGTGTTTAACCAGGTGTCCGGCTTGTTTATTTAGCTGTGTTAGTGAAAGGTTATGCAATAATTCCCATGGATTTAGGGGAAATGTTACTGAGCAGTTTTCAATTTTTCATCTTCTAAAGCAACCCTGGGGGTGAGGGGTCTCCGACTCTGTAATTAAATTGATATATTTATTTGATAAATTTATATTTGTCCCTGCTAAGCAGAATCCCTGAGTTTCATTAAGGCAGCTGTTATACTTTATAAAATAGTTCCTAATATCCCGCAGATGCTACTGAGAAATGTACCAACTAAATGTAGCAAATTGTAACAGTTCAGAATCTGCACCTGGATCACTGAGCTGCCAGACTGAGACACTACAGACAGGAACATTAAACTTTAAACTTCAATTTTGAGAAAACTGTAAAAACTGGAAAGCAGTTGAAAAAAAGGTCTGTGTTTATGATGAACGATCTGAAAACAACTCGACTGAAAAAAGTCTTTGGAAGGTGCACAAACACGTTAATGCCTATTTCAATATGTCAAAGCTTTTGGCTTAAGTCATGTCAACAAAGCAACACACCACCATTATGCCCTGTTTGTGATCACTGTTACGTTATTAACCTTGGAAGGTCTATCTATGTTTTCTATTTAATGAAATGCACTATAAGCAACAGCACATTCATTTGAAATATACACTATTTGATATGGTATGGAACTTAAAGCCCATTGTTTGGCTGAGCTGTAGACCCTGGTGGTACCAGTTCCAAGAGGCTCACAGTAATCCCCATGTATATCTTGATTTCTTAAGAATTGATTTCAGAGGAGAGAAAGGCTCAGTGATATCCAGTGCATAGCAGGACACACTTCTGCTGGTACCTTCTCAGCGATTATAGTCTTTCATTTCACTGGAACCACCTGTAACTAGTAAAGCAGTGTTTTTATTTCTCCATGATGTGTTCTATTTTTTTTTTTTAAAAAAAATTGAAATCTAGGTGTGTTTGTATTTATTCCTTTAATGGAAATATAATTTAACCTGTTCATACTAATAAGTACCCTGTTTTGCAAAAAGCATAGTGGAGAATAAAACCCAATAGATATGCTATATTCATAGGTTTTCATTTCATAATAAAATTTATGTATTTGATTAGTAATCTATGCATAACTAAATTATTGCCCCAAATATGTTATGATGCAGAAGTTGCTGTTCACTGGCATTATTAAAGGCATGTGAGACATTTTATACCTATTGGGGTGTCGTCTCCAGGACCTGATTGCCTAGCCCAATTCACTTCACAGCATTTAGGGATACTGTGCATTTCCAAATGGAAAAACAAACAGACAGCAGCCCAGCTGTAATTCCCAAAATATGTTGTTTTAAAATAATGAATCAAAAAGGTGTTTGCTTAAGATTCTAGATGGTAAGTTGTGGTGCAATGTGATACTACAAGTATTAAAATCGAATGGGGCAATAGCACAAATGTTTTTTGTAAGTACAGGTATCTTTCCATAATGTGTCTACTAAAAAAAAAAAAAATTAAACATTAAATAAACCCAGTAGGATTTGTTGCCTCCAAGAAGGATTAGTTATACCTTAGTTTGGATCAAGTCCAAGCTTCTGTTTTATGATTATGGAGAAAAAGGAAATTATTTTTAACAAACGTTCCTTCATTTGGCTCTTTCTGGATTACAGATCCCATACCCGTATTTAAATCAGATGCACAGCTGAAAACTGTGTGTTTGTTTCAGAAACTCTAATTTAGTTCATATAAATAAATCACTATGAAGCCATGTAGTTATAGCAAGTTACTGTTCAAAATAAATTGGTTTTAGTAGAAGTATAGCTGTAAACGAAAATGAACCAAAGGCAGAGCAACTACAGTAATTAATAAATCTGTAACCTACATCTGTGTGCTGCAGTTCTGTGATGTACCTAGTCAGGGCCGGATTTACATATTGGGCACCCCTAGGCCCACTTCTGTTCGTCGCCCGTGTCCCGTCCCCTTTATTCGTGCAAATTTTCATCATCTGGACTGGAGCAATGGGGATTGGTGCACAGGAGATTTAAAAAATTATTGTACCTCCAGCGCATCCCCAGTGTTTTTGAACCAATGTGAGCGTGGTTGGGCAGCATGCCACCCCCCTAAAATCCTGCCGCCCTAGGCCCGGGCCTAGGTGACCTTTCCACAAATCCGGGCCTGTACCTAGTGTATTTTAGAATGCACCTATACAATACGGTTTATTTTCTTTCTGTTTCTTTTCATACCTTAGCCAATTCCTATAGACTTACGAAAAGTTGTCCATTTCATGAATAAACTATTATAGGAAAAATAAGTTATAATTTTATAATTTAAAGCCCAAAGTCCAATAAAGCCCCTTTTAAAATGATCATTTTTGGAAAAATGTTTATTTTGCAAAGTCTTACCCTACTGATATAGCTTTGCAAAATATGGACATATCCTTTTACTCAAGTCCAGTTTCCATCGTTTTGGAGGACCAAGTGTCAAACTGGCCCACCAGGATACCAAGAAAACTCCCTGTGGGCCCAAGTGTCAGTGGGTCTTCCTGCTTCTAACCATTCGGCCTATTTCATGGTCATTACCTACTTCTGTATGGGAACAAATAGATGGAATTATAGATTAATAAATAGAAAGAAAAGAAACTAGAGGCAGACAAAACACACACACAACACTGATCCTTTAATTCTAAGGCCAACCTCTAAGGGCTAGTGATATGTGTGGTTGACCTGAAACTCGTGGTGACCCTTGGGTTAGGGTTGAAAATTTGGTTAACCATTGTGGGTTGGGGCAGGTCGGAAGTACCCTCCTCCACTGCCCCCACAAGATTCCCTGTCTTAGAACCAGAGGCATGCACAGAAATAGTGTACAGGGCAATAAGACATGGGTACTGGTTGGGTGTGGGTGCTGTAATGACAACATTTTGCAGGTTAAGGTTGGGTGTCATTTTCAAGGTATGTGGTGGTTGAGCTTTTCCTGATCCGCTACTAAGGGCCTGTTTAAAGCAGCAGTATTCTCATTGGAGCTTGATGATTGTGTTCATTAAATTAAGATGAATTGTGCTTTATTCATTTCTGATTGCAAGCTTAGTTAATCTGCTAACAGAATACTCCTTAAATCCCTTAAAACCCAACAAAAACACAGATTTGCTAATCAGATCTAGCCACTGAACTCCCATAGCAGAGTTTGGCTACTGTATTGGTCTAGAAATCCATTGATTTCTGGTATTCTTGTTATTACGTTTTTAGCAAACATTTATAAAATGCAATTTATTGCACAGTGCTGTAGAGTAGAAAGGTACATATAGTATATGAAACCTACAAATTCTAATCAATACAGAGCATGAAAAGGGCTCTGCTCTCTTCCAGCATATGGTCACCTGATTGAAATCGCCCCCATTTATCTCTGTGACGGTGCATTTGCTTGTCAGGCAATTATTGCCACTGCTGGACGTTTCCCTGTGTCCTGTTCCCTTAGGTTTTATTTTACATGCATACAAAAATTTTGCCTTCATGAGTTTACACAGAGACGAGATTGAGTGACAGCTTGTAAAAGTTTCTAAACGTCGCATATATAAAGACATACGATAAATGTGGCCACTAGTTGGCACTCTTGCCTTATTAATCTCTACTAGAATGCATTCTTTTATTGCATGCAGGCACTTTTTTATTTTATTTTTAGCTGGAGAACATGTAAAACGTCAATGTATACATTATCTACAAGTATTCTTATGCACCTACATATTTGTAAAAAATATATAAGACGTGAGCACTGACCTACCATACTAATGCCGCCAAGACTAAACAAAAATAGTTTGTAGACACCTACGATATAAATTGTTGCATTAAGCTGGTACAATATAGCATAAATATATATCGCTAAAATAGCAGCTCATTATTGGGCTAATGCATTTGCATGACACTAGGGTGCTCCAGGGGAATATTCCATGCAGCACTGATTTCTGGTGAGGTGAAGCTCCTTACGCTCCACTCTAAAAGTGCAACTTGCTGTACATTGGGTTGTAACAACCAGGGTATGTAGAAAAAAAAAAGAATAGGGTGCTGTGTACTTGATGTTACACGTTACCCTGTCATTTATAAATGAGTCAAATTTCAGATCTCTTGAAGTCAGCAGGTTAACTCTATATGTGGCATAGTGTTGTGTATTCTTTTAGAAATGCAGCTAGTAATAGAGTGTAGTTAAATGAGAAGTAAATTGTTTGGCATTGTTCTCAAAGTGATATTTCATCGGTGTGATATTTAAACAGTATATTAGCCCTTGCCATTAACAGTATGTTTGAGGAATTCTTCCATCTTTTGCAGTTGCTTTATAGCATGATTTCTGCATTTTTCAAGTTAATTGTGTGAACTCCTTTGCCATTTAACTTATACTCTGTCATTTTATCTCCTCTGGCTGCAAACTGGATCCTTCTGAATCCTTTATATAGTTTGTCATGTACAGTATTTATACATGTGACTACAGACCTGCATATTTGCCTTTTTATTGAGAAAGCATTTGTGTTTCTTTGTTTTTGAAAATAACTTTGTGGTCTATGTTCTCTAAAAAGGGACATTTCAATATTATCCCAAACCAGTGTATTAAAGGGCCACTATTGGAAGCAAAACCAGCCCATTGGGTTTATTTAATTTTTACATGATTTTCTAGTAGTCTTAAAGTGTGAAGATCCAAATTACAGAAAGACCCGTTATCCAGAAATCCCCAGGTCCCCAGCATTCTGGATAATAGGTCCCATACCTGTATCTTAGTTTGGATCAAGTAAAAGGTACTGTTTTATTACAGAGAAAAAGGAAATCAATGTTAAAAATGTGTATTATTTGGCTAAAATAGAGTCTATGCGAGACAACCATTCTGTAATTTGGAGCTTTCTAGATAACGGGTTTCCAGATAACTGATCCCATACCTGTACTTTCAATTTGCGAATATTTTCTCCCCCACTGCAGTCGTGGCTTAAATCAAAAATGTGACCCAATGTGTTTCTTGTCTTAATTTCTATAAAAAATGCGGGAGTTTTTTTGTGTGTTAATGACCTCATCCTGCTTGTCCGTTAGAAAGAGAGTGACTATTTTTGTCCCGTTGGCACAGCAGATGTGACCCAGTAGCTGCAGGCGACATTGTACCATTTCTCACCCAGTACCCAGGCATTAGCTACAAATGATATCGCCAATATGCACTTCACCCCTTGCTGTGTTTATTTTACCAGCACCATCATGAAAAAGGCATATGAGGGAATTTCATATATGTTGGTAAAATAAAATAACTCCAATACGCATCATTTTTCCTTTACAAATGTATAGGAACGTAAGCACCAAGATTGTGCATTTTGTTTTCATTTTTACACATTTTCATTGTGCTTGTTGCTTCAGTACATACCATCTGTTGTGCTTGTACATCAAACATTGAGCACTGCAGTAGCAGGTCAGTAGCAACAAAATCTCCTATACCACTGTTCTGCCCTTGTAGAGCATATCCTACTGATATTACTGGCCACTTGTAATCATATAACAAACTCTCTGTTCCTGACTTTGTACCATAATTCTTTCCTTCTAAATGCAAAGTCCTTTCCTTTAGCGACTGCAATTCGTGATGTACAGGTCAGCCAGCCCAAAACTCGCAGGTTGGGCGGGTTTGGCCTGAAGGCACAACCTTTGTTGGCAGATTGGGGCTGAACTTCACCATGTGCCTATCCCGCCGTCAAAAAGCCCCATGTGCCATTAGCCTTACAAACATCGTTCTTTTTTGTAAACGTTCTACAGCCGCTGCCCAGGGTTACACAATGGACACGATCAAACTATTCTAACAATGATAGGAATCCTGTCAGTATTGCTAACAAATAAGCACCGTAAATCGTAGATCCCCAGGATATTTTGGAAAACTGACTTTCTAATATGTTAAAAATGAGAAGTAAAACTATAATTACTGGGGGTACCAAATGTTAGAACCACTTCTAAATAGGCTTTCCACATTCACATGCTGTAAGAACTTTGTAGACTGTTCTTGTTCTCAAAGCAGCCATGTGGCTTGCATCTGAACTCATGATGGATTTCATGTATCTGGTGATAAAAAGGGGATCCCTAGCAGTGCTTAATCAGCATGTTCTCCGTTTAAATTTGTTGCAAAACTAAGTAGATGTCCGTTTGGATGCAGACTGCTTTTTTTTCTCTGCAACCACGTGGTATGCTAATGAACCAATTGCTGCAATCTTACTGTAAAGGTGGCCATAGATGTTAAGATTTTTCGTCGGACCTGAAACAATCGTTTTAAAGAGGTGTAGGAAAATGGTTACATCAAATTCCAGAACTTACACGAGAAAAGATATTCAACCTACATTTAAAATCTACTTCATTTCTCACCTCAAGCCACTTCCAAGTTATGTTCCTAAATATTCTACATAGGGGGTATTTCTCACCAGAATTGAGAAAACTGGTGGGATGGTCTGACTGTGATACATGTGCCAAGCCCCTAAAGCAGACATCCATCATTGTCTATGGTCCTGCTCAGTAATTAAACAATTCTGGGAGAGGATCATTTCTTATTGTAAACATACAATACATATCCAGATCCCTCTTACACCTCTATGTGCAATTTTTGGAGACACATCAAATATTTCAAAGCCAGACAAGAATCTGGCAAATATAATTTCTGCAGTCGGCAGTAAAGCTATATTACACTGTTGCATAACAGACCATCCTCCACCACTTGACATCAGGCCCGGACTGGCAATCTGTGGGTTCTGGCAAATGCCAGAGGGGCTGCTGTATGGTTCCATAGAATGTTACCATATAGTGGGCTGGTAGGGGGCTGTTTGGGCCTCTGTGTACTTGGAATGGCAGGGCCTATTTTGACTCCCAGTCCAGGCCTGCTTGACATGATGATTACAAAGCTAGATCTTGTCTATCACATGGACTGGCTGGAGGCCTCTCTAAACAGAGAATGCCAAGTTACAGCCTTCTTGGTCAAGGTATATACAAACATTATCTCACACACGTCAGCAGGAAATTTCCTATATTTTTTGTTTCACCACATGGTACATGTCTGAGAAATAGGCAGGGAGAAACCCAATAATGATGAGAACTTAAACGTAATGAAATGGGAACAGTTCAAGTAGCACAATATTCCTTAGACACAGGTAGAGGTAACCCTGTGGGAAGGTAAAGAGGATATCTATTATTATAGATAGGGTGTCTCAGCCTGTTATTTGTATCTAGAAATGTGGGAATAGGCCGGGGGTAAACCTTGTGTGTAGGCCAACTTCCTTTATATTTGTAACCCTATGTAAAAGTATAACATTATATTGCATTCAATCTTGTTTATCAATATGTTTTTGTCGGTGCAAATAAAGACATTATAAAAAAAAAACAAAAAAATATTCTAACCTGAGAGGTCAATTTTCTAACCGATTTCGGACGAAAATCATTAGATGCACGATGCTCAGTGTCTACTAACCTACAATAATTTGTCGCATTTCTCAGATTGCACGAAAATTGGTTGAAAAAATCTTAATCTTATGGCCACCTTAATCCTAATGATCTAGTATTTTAAATTATACTAAGAGAATGCTGCTATTTCCTTGTGCTTTATTTTTTTTTCCCTATCCATGTTTTTTTTGGCTGCTTTCTCTTCTGTCCTTTAGTCTTCTGTTGACTATGACTACATTTTGTGTTCTGTTTTCCACTCTTTGTTTCCCTTACTCCCAATACTATACTGGTGTTAGTATTACTGTATACATAACTTGTTGGTTGATCATGCTAAAAATGCTAATATTCTTATTTTTTAGATTCTGCTTTTGCTTGAATCTGCTGCCTGTCCTCAGCCCACCCAGTGATTGTCCAGAATCTTCCATCCTCTGGAGTCATTCATTTTTTTCGCAGTCTAGGACATGGCCGGGAGAGGACCTGCAAGGCCAAATGGTCAGTCTCAAGCCAGTAAAATATGCCAATTTAAATTGGTACTTCTAGGTGAATCAGCAGTAGGAAAGTCGAGCCTTGTATTGCGTTTCGTGAAGGGGCAGTTTCATGAGTTTCAGGAAAGTACCATTGGTGGTAAGTACATAGTCCATGAAACGAATTTAAACATAACAATAGCAGTGATGTGCAGTAGGTATATGGACACTTGGCTCTGCTGGATTTGTATGGGTTGAGGACTCTGATGATGGCAATGCAGAGGGGATACTGATACTGTGAAGTTGGGTCATGCACAATTGGGATTCCTTATCTGAAAAGCCTTAAGTCCCAAGCACTCTAGATAATAGATCCTATGCCCATACCCCCCTTTTAGATACCATCCATAGTTCGATAAATAAATGCAAAACATCCCACACAAGACTGTATCTTTCCTGAGTAGCTGTTGTCAAGTCTGCAGTATGAGGCATTTAACTTACCGATGAACCACTGATAAACCCCAGACTAGACTGATTAAACTCCAGTCTAATTCTTTGCAGTGCGTGTTATTTTCAAAGCAATAGTCAATAGTTACAAATGTAAAATAGCAACACTCAATTTTATAACAACCTAAGATAACTATATTGTGGTTTTATACTGATATAGCACGAGGCTCAGAATGCTGTAGGTATATTTGAATTTTTTAAGTTAAAAAAAATTGTTATTGATTTTTCTTAAACAGGCATATCTTTATTCTGATAATAAATCGGTTGAGTTGTTTTTTTTATTGCTTTGCTTGTGGATGTGTTCCAGCTAAAACATGGGATAGTGAAGTGCAATGACACTGTTTTATCTCACATTTTATGGCATTTTAAAAATCAAAGACAGTAAATGAAGTTAAAGCCAAGATAGAAAAAAAAATTAACCACGTAAGCTTGTATTTGCCAGTTATATAATATATTTCCTTAGAAAAGTATTCCCTAGCTTCCCTTAAAGGTGTATCTGGTTTTATTTGCAGTTTTGCTAAATATGCTCCTTTAGTGTTTCTATTTCTAAAACAAAAGTTGTCCTGCAAAATTTTTATTTTTTTACCCCAAATAGTTCTATGCATTAAGTTAATTTTTAAACCAATATAACAATAAAAGGCTTTGATGGTCATTTTCCTTTGGCAGACTTAAAGTAATTATATTTTGCCAAAAGCTATGGCAGTCCAGAATTTTGGTTCAATATTCTATCAAACCTCAATACTCCATAAGATTCAGCTGAATTCTTCGCTGTTGAAGTGAACCAGCTGTAGGTTTTAATAATATGGGATTCCTTAGTGCAGATTCATATTAGTAAGTGCTGAGGGCTGGGCTCCGGGTGACTGGAGAAAGGATTTGTTCATTTGTTTCCTTGAATCTTCTTCACAGCGGCATTTCTCACACAGTCTGTCTGCCTGGATGACACAACTGTAAAATTTGAAATCTGGGATACAGCAGGACAAGAGAGATACCACAGTTTGGCACCGATGTATTACCGGGGAGCACAGGCTGCCATTGTGGTGTATGATATCACAAACCAGGTAACGGACCACGTTTTAAGTAAAGGCCTTTTCTATAGCCCTGATTGGCTGAATGGTTACTTGCTTCTGAAGGCATAGGAGTACCTGGTTCTGTAAATTATTTTTTTAGTATATACACTTGCTCTAAGGGGCGGGGACCTTCTTCTCCTTGTGCTGCTTAAATTATTACTGTGTATATTCATTTTTATTTATTGCATTGTTTGCATGATTACTGTATTGTAAAAATGTCTAGCAATGAGTATACAGCAATGTATAAAATAGTTATATTCATATACAAGTAGTTTACCCCGAGGGCACATTCAGTTTGTGAGTAGAGCACATAACTGCTCAAATACAGATGCTGAAAAGATCTGAAAATAGTTAACTTATTAGTAATGTATATTTAAATCACAAGTGCAGAGTGGAATCTGACTGAGCTGCATTTTCATTCTAATCTGCTTGGCAAAACAGTTACAGAGCTCCGAATGCATCCAGCACTGTACATATGACAGTTTGTGTTTTGCATTTGCCACTGAAGTAGCACTTTTCCTTCACATTCGTAATTTAAAGACATCTCCGGAGATGCATTTTGGGTTTATTCATTTTATTTTGTATCCTGCAGGAAACATTTGCCAGAGCCAAGACTTGGGTGAAAGAGCTCCAGAGGCAAGCCAGTCCTAACATTGTGATAGCTTTGTCAGGGAACAAGGCTGACCTCACTAGTAAACGAATGGTGGAGTATGAAGTAAGTTTTGGTTATCACAAACTGTAAGTAAGGTGTAATGTGAAGGGTTCTTTGGGGTTCTGTATTGATTGATTGATTGAAACTGACCACTCATACATTTAGACTAAACAGATAAGTGATTTATTGATACTTAGCACAAAAACTGAGTCAGTCCCTCCTAAAGGCTGAGCAGTGATTCCAACATAACCAGTCACTTTCCACTCCAGGCAGAACTCACCTGGCCAACCCTAAGGATATGATATATGATTAGCAAAACAGCATACATACTCAAACCTGCATACTGTATATGGTAAAATCAAGACTTATGTGGTTTTACATCTTCAAACTATCAAACCACACCATTTTTAAGGTGTTTTTATATTCGTCAGCGAATCACTCATTTTCACTACATTAAGCAGCTTGCCCAGTTGCTTCCATGAGTAAAATAAAATGAATAAAAATGAAATTTCCAGAGAGCTGAACCAAAACCAGTTGAAAAAGAGAACTGTATAGTAAAGGGTCTTCGCAATAACTGAGCTCAGGCCCTCAGGAGTATAATGAAAAGCTAAAAAAATGATGGGAGCTAAGTGAAAGGCATGAACCTTATGTTTAATAGAATGCACTCCAGAAAGTGGATTACCAGGATGTCTATAGAGATTCCATGTTTCCCAGGCTTCGAGGAACTTAGCTTGTCTGTTGACTGGCACATTGTCTGGCAAGTGTGGGTGGACTATCTGGTAACTCCCAGTCAAGAGTTAATATAAGAACCTGAAAGAATTATAAACAGCAGATAATGCCCTTTTTTTTTTTGTACGTCTTGGCTCACCTTAAGGGCTGCAACTGGATGCTTATGGCATGCCAAGCATTTTCTCTGTAGGCATTTTATGGTCAATATCTACATGTACACAATTGACATGTGGTTGCCATTAAAATCACTTGTAGGGAAAATGCCTGGTATTCCTTAATGTCATGGGAAAATGTGTTTTTTTTTCTTTCTAAAAATGCATCAGTTAATAGTGCTGCTCCAGCAGATTTTTGCACTGAAATCAGGTTTTCAAAAGATAAACCGATGTTTTTATTTTTAATTTTGAAATCTGACATAGGGCTAGACATGTTGTTAGTTTCCCAGGTGCCCCAGTCATGTGACTTGTGCTCTGATAAACTTCAGTCACTCTTTACTGCTGCACTGCAAGTTGGAATGATATCACCCCCCCCCACCATCAGCCCAGATCAGTAACCAGATAACAGCTCCCTGGTAGTTATAAGAATAGCACTCAACAGTTAAAATCCATGTCCCACTGAGACACCTTCAGTTACATTGAGTAGGAGAAACAACAACCTGCCAGAAAGCAGTTCCATCCTAAAGTGCTGGCTCTTTCTGAAATCACATGGTGCCTGCACACCAATATTACAACTAAATAAAAATACACTTGTTGGGTTAGGTTATGGGTTAGTGAATTATTTGACATGTAAACAGTGTAATCTAGAAATAAAAACATGACAGAATCCCTTTAAGGGCAAAGCTTTTTCTTTTTTAAGAATTCAAAGCACACTTACATTTACACTCCTATGTATATTGGTAATAATAATATCCATTTTATCTTCTTACTTGCAGTTTATTGGTGGCTATAAAACCCTGCTTGCTATAAAGCTTTACTGACCTCAAAATGTGATTGCTGAAGAGATAATTTTAAACTGAAAATAGGCCCTATTTGTCACTTGCTTTTACATTTATTTTCCTATAAACCCTTAAAAAAAAAACACCAGCACAGGTTATTCTGTTACTCAGCTACTGCTAAGGGCCAGGTGCTCCAAATGTCCTTGTCTATTAACAATTGGTAAACAATAAAGAGCTATAAAATAAAACTATAAAATAAAGGGCACCTGTTGGCCAAAAAAAAAACATGTTTCCCCAACCAAAGTGATCAGTTATCAGTTTAGTGATCCAGGAGTATCTGAACTGTTACAATTTGCTACATTTAGTTGATACATTTCTCAGCAGGATCTGTGGAATAATAGCAACTATTGTACCAATTCAAACACCCTCTCGTTCCACTGCAGTGTTAACTATTTTTAATGCTTTATTTAAAAATACTATAATGAATGTATGCTTCTGATTGTGCAGTGTCTTCAGAAATAGGGTGACATGGCGACATGCCCTCCGCTACATCCTACATGCGCATTTACCATCTCCAAGCCCAACTTCTTCTTAAACTGGAAGTCAGTTGCAGCAGTGCTAGAGAGGGTTTTTTTGCAGCCTGCATGTATTTACTTGATTAAAAGATCAGTAACTCCGCAAACAGATATAGAACAAATATTTCAATACCATGCTAAAACTATGCGGGTATTATCTTCAAGCAAATATCAGGAAATGTCACTGCAGATCTTACATCATTCCTATCTTACGCCACTTAGACGCTATCGCATTGGCACTTTGGATAGGGACAATTGTCTGAGATGTCATCAGAGCAGAGCAGACCTTGTGCACTGTCTTTGGCTTTGCCCCGTAATACAGAAATTCTGGGAAAATGTACAGGGTTACTGGAGAACTTTAACACAACAAACAACTCCCTTTACTTTATCATGGGTACTTTTTGGGTCTCCCCCTTCACAAATAAAACTGTCTCGATCAGAGAGACGTTTAGCGGAAAGACTAATGGCAGCATCTAGAAAAACTATTCTTCATCATTGGCTCTCCCCGTCGGTACCCCCACTTTCGCTAGTTAAACGAAAACTTCACCATATCTTCCACATGGACTGGATAGAAACCACTACAAACAAAGAGGAACACACAGAAAAATTCTTCTCAACCTTGATGACTTGTATATCCTCACTCCCCACTCACACTAGACACTTAACTATTTACACTTTTCGACATACCACGTGGTTTGACACAGAATCTTTACTCAACATTAATGCAGTACAAGATACAAATCAATACATACAGAATCTTTGCAGATCACAGGCACCGAGCCGTCAATCACCCCCCAGGAGTCATCAAATCAATAGATTGCTGTCCACGAGTAATGTATAAGTGACGAAGATGGTATTTCGGATAAGGTCTTCCACATCCTTACAACTGCTGTTTAATGGACATGGTAAAATTTGTGCACATCTTGCTCAATGTTTTATAGATTAATCTCTAGGGTGTATGGAACCTCCTTTTGCTCCTCCAAATTCCGAACTGATTATTTCTTTACTTTGTTTAAATTTGTTTTTGTTTTTTCTTTTCTTTTATGAAAATTATTAAAAAAAAAAAATGATCAGTAACATCAAAAAGTGTTTTAAAGTAATGAAAATATAATGTAGTGTTGCGATGCACTGGTACAAATGGTGTATTTGCTTTAGAAACTCTGCTATGGTTTATATGCATAAACTGCTGTGAAGCCATGGGGCAGTCATTCACAGCTGAAAAAGGAGAAAAAATAAGCACAGGATACACAGCGGATCAGGGACGGGCCGAACCAGCCGGGCGCCCCAGGCAACCCCGTTGGCCGCATCGCCCCCTCCGCAGCGCGCATGCGCACTCAAACCTGAGCACGCGCATATGCACTGACCGGATATGTCACCCCTCACGTAAGCGTGCATGTGCGCAAATGAGCACAACGAGAAAAACTGCAGACCGGACTGGGATAGGCAGCAGTGAAAGGTACGTGTCTGGTGCTCCTCAAGCTTTGCGCCCTAGGCACATGCCTACTCTGCCTACCCCTAGTTCCAGCCCTGCAGCGGATAACAGATAAGCTCTGTAGTATACAATAGGATTCTTCAGAACTTACAGTGGGGAAGATAAGTATTGAACACAGCAACATTTTTCTCAGTAAATATATTTCTAATGGGGCATGACATTTACACCAGATGTCTATTACAACCCAAGTAATCCACACATATAAAGAACTTAATACACATAAATCCATAAATTAAGTTATTTCCTGTGTCATTCCACTTTACTACACGTAAGTATTGAGCACCCATACTGAAATTTATTTAACACTTAGTAGAAAAGCTTTTGTTGGTAATGACAGCTTCAAGATGCTTTCTATATGGAGAAACTAGTCACATGCATTCAGGTCCGGACTGAGAATTAAAATAGGCCCTGGCATTTCAGGTACATAGAGGTCCAAACAGCCCCCACCAGCCCACTAAATAGTGACTTTCTATGGCACCTTATAGCGCCCCTCTGGCATTTGCCAGAACCCACAGATTGCCAGTCTGGGCCTGCATGCATTGCTCGGGGGGGATTTTGGCCCATTCTTCCACATAAACTGTCTTCAAATCTTACAGGTTCCGGGCGCTTCTTCTAAGAACTCTAATCTTCAGTTCTTTCCATAGATTTTTAATTGAATTCAAGTTGGGCGCGATTGACTGGACCATTCTAGCAGTTTTATTTTCTTTCTCTAAAACCAACTGAGAGTTTCTCTGGCTGTGAGTTTGGAATCATTGTCTTGCCTTGTTTCACCTTCTGCATCCTGGTAGATGACAGCAGATTCTTATCAAGAATGTTCCGGTACATTTCTCCATTCATCTTTCCTTCAATTATATTCAGTCTGCCAGTACCATATGCTGAAAAACAGACCCACACCCAGGGGCGTAACTACAGAGGAAGCAGACCCTGTGGATGAAGGGTGGCCCAGGGGGTATAGGGGGCCCCATAAAGCCCTTATTAGGGAGCAATTTCAACTATTGATACAAAAGGACAACCTCTGGATATGTTGGGGGCCCTAAAATTAATTTGTTGTGTTACCCAGTAACATCTGGTTACACCACTGCCCACACCATGATGTTCCCACCTCCAAACTTCTCTGTTGCTATGGTGTTTTTGGGGTGATGTGCAGTGATATTTCTCCTCCATACATGGTGTGCAATGACATCCAAAGAGTTCACATTTCATTGGCTTGTCCAATTGTTGTCCAACAAACTTTAAACAAGCTTTAACGTGATTTTTCTTCAGCAGTGGAGTCTTGCATGGTGAGCTTGCATAGAGGCCATGTCGGTTGAGTGCATTACTTGTTTTCTTTTTTAAACAACTGTACCTGCTGATTCCAGCTCTCGAAGGGTGATCCCTGTCTCTTGGACAACTCTTTGACTCTGATTATTCTTTTGGCTTCTCTGTTAGAAATCTTGAGAGGAGCACCTGGTCGTGGCCTGTTTAGGGTGAAATTACGTTTCCACTTCCGGATTACAGCCCCACGGTGCTCACATTCAGAAGCTTAGAAATAAGTCTGTAACCAAAGCCATCAGTATGGTTTGCAACAATAAGGTTGGGAAGGTCTTGAGAGAGCTCTTTGCTTTTACCCAAGATGAGGTGCGATACCTTGGTAATAGAAAACTTTTTTTATAAGCCATCAATTAGGACTAAACCAGCTGATATAGATTTGCACTGATTGCTTTCTAAATACTTTCAGATTTCAATAGGTTCTTGGCTTTCCATGCCTTTTTGCACCTCCTTTTCTTCATGTGTTTAATACTTATTCCCTGTGTCATTCCACTTTACTGCTAACTTAATTTATGGACTTATTTGTTTGAGTTCTGTTTGAGTTGTGTGGATTATTGTGGGTAGTTACTGATATCTGGTGTACATTTCATGTCAATAGTCCCATTAGAAATATATTTACTGAGAAAAATGTCGGTGTTCAGTCCTTATTTCCCCTCACTGTAACTATCTACTGTGTATCCTGTGCTTGAATGGCTGCCCCCATGGCTACACAGCAGCTTGTTTATATAAACTATACTTGTGTTTCTGAAGCAAACACGCCAGATTTACCACTGCAGGGCAACACTACATTACATTGTAATTCCTTTCATTTTTTGGTGTTACTGTTCTTGTAAGTGTGATTTGTTGCTGTAAGTGATGCAAGCAGAGAAGGCAGCACCCAGGTCAGCCATAAATCCTCTAAGATCCACAGAAGTCCTCCATCGTCTCGCTCATGCCTTCACTGCTTGCTGCTCTTCCCAACATAATTCTGCCCACATTCCTCTTCTTCAGGAACCTAGATGGAACTAATCTAAACAAAGAAGGAGAACAATTACAAAGCAGGCTAAAAGTAACTTCTAGCACTGCAGAAACGGACTTTCGGGTTGTGATGGGCGAATCTGACCCGTTTTGCTTCGCCAAAAATTAGTGAAAAATTTTGCCCATTACGAGTTTTAGAAGAGATGTGGAGCATGCACATAGGATGTAGCTGAGAGCATATTGCCATACACTATTTCAGAAGAAACTTCACAACCAGAAGGATAATTTAATCATAGTATTTTTGAATAAACCATGAAATAGCCAACTTTGTGCAGCATAGATGTATTATTGGGGGCTACAAGGGGTATTTTACTTAAAACATCTTTGTGTTAGTGTTCCTTTAATTATCACAGAGAGGCTGTGCTTATATCACTTACACCAGTCCTGTTATATAAGGGAGAATATTTGCAAGAAATTACATAGTTTTGTAAAGTTTTAACCCCTTTTAGAAAAAGATACATTTTCTTTTACTTTTGTGGGGTCCAGCAGATAGGAGGTTGTCTGCCCAGGCAACATACAGTATTTACTCCATCTTATTATTTCAGTTGCACATTTATTTTTTTTTCCTTTTTATTGTTTTTAAAAAATTAGGGATACAGAAAGCAAAAAGGAGGGAGGGGAAAGTCAAAGAAAAGAAGGTACAATAACATCATATCATAAATAGCATACAATCAAATGTACAGTAAATTTCAGTACATCAATGCAAAGTAGCACCTAAGTGAATATCACACCACAAGTCCCACATCTTCCGAAATTTACCCGGACACCCCCGAGTGAGTTTTATTAACGGAAGCATGTTATTAACATATTTTATCCACACTTTCTTAACAGGAGGGTCTGGGGAGATCCAGTGCATCACCAGCATTTTCTTTGCATAGAATAGTAATGTCCTCACAGTTAGTCTAACATGGGCACAGTTGCACATTTATCATTAAGCTAACATTTAATAAGCAACTCCTTTCAGTTCAAAAAGTTTATTTTTAAAAGTGCTTATTATGATCCATGACAGTATCTGGCTATGTTTCTGTTTATATTCTAATGAATTTATTTTGTGTCTTTGCTAATTCACAGGAAGCTCAAGCATATGCAGATGACAACAGCCTGTTGTTTATGGAAACCTCTGCCAAGACCGCAATGAATGTCAATGACCTGTTTCTTGCAATAGGTAAGACTATGTGGCCCAAAAACGGAGGGGTTAAAGAGATATTGGAATAACAAATATAAAATGCTAGGTATTGGGAACATGGTGTTTTTTCTTTTTGGCAATTTGGCATTTTAAGGCATATTTTATTAGTTAGTTTAACCAAACCACACCTAGTAATATAGGTAATACAAATTCTTGACTGCGAGAAGGCCCTAGAAAGAAGAATATTTGAAAATAACGTTACAATCTGTGTATAAAGGCCATTAATAAGGGCTCCACTGGAATTATATAAACCAGCCTCAAACAAATTACTATCTTGCACTGCACGTTTAAAACATCCGTCTTTTCCAGATGGATATTGATAATTTCAAGCTGTACATTGCAATCCTTTATGTTGTTTACCTTTCAAACACACTTCAGTTCAGTTGTATCATATACAGTAGAACCTCCATTTTACGTTTTTTAGGGGACCAGACAGTGGCGTAACTAGATGTTGCTGGGCCCCACAGCAAATTAATTTTAGGGCCCCCAACATATCCAGTGTTTGTCCTGTTTTACCAATATATGTTCAAATTGCTCATCAATGAGAGCCTCATGGGGCCCCCTGTACCTCCTGGGCCCCCCTGCAGCCGCAGGGTCTGCTTCCTCTGTAGTTACGCCCCTGGGACCAGAAAAAAAAATAACAATGTAAAATGAGGGAAAACTTAAAATCAGGGGATGTAAAATTGAGGTTCTACTATAGTTACAACAAAAATACTTTTCATTTGCTTTCTATTTATTTTTCCTAGTACAATATATTTTTTTTTTTTTTACCTTCTCGTGTCTCCAGCTGTGGGAGGGGGGTCACTAACGCTGTATACTGTTCTTATTTGCTGCATTAGTTGATACATTTGTTTTCTTTGTCCCTGCTGAATATATGCTGAGTATATCCATGAGTGTTATTAAAGGACATGAACCCCCCCCTCACATAAAATATAATTACGGAACAGCCTCTTTGAAATCTTTAAGTACCTGCCACTCTGACTGCAGCATGCACTTATTCACTTAGGATTCCTTCTCCTTCTCTAACCCACTCAGCCCCCTCCCTTGGGAATGTAGTTTGGCTGTTAGCTGCTGAGCATGCTCATTTCTTCTCAGCTCAGATTAGTAAACATGCCCCCTCTAGAAGCCAATGTAAAGATGGCATTGCTGGTTTCTGCAGAAACTCAGATACATTTTACAGTACACCTGTGCTGTTTGTAGATGTAAATGTCTCTGATGAAGTGTCAGAGGAAAAATGGCCGCCGGGAGAAAGCTGCTATTTGTTTTATGAAAATGTGATGGTGCTTGTAAACAAGGGGATATATGCAGTACCAATGATGTGGTTCAAATGGGAGATATGCCCAAATAATATACATGGTAGGGAAGAATGTAGGGTTTGCATGTCCTTTAAAGGGGACCTGTTCCCTAAGAAATAGTTCTAAATTGTATTTTTTGGTTTTAGTCAAGCAAAATAAACTTTACTTTTTATACACTATATAAATTATTTAAATTGTGTTTATTTTAATCTTAGAATTCACAATCACAGCAAGCAGGCAGCGGCCATTTTATGAATAGTTTCATTAAGGCAAGCTTTGTCACGTGACAAAATCTTTGCACCAGAATGGGGGACCTGATGCCCATGCTACACAATTAGACCTTAAGGAGGGAGAAGGAATACAGGGAGGGCAGTGAAATATAGCAAGTGCAGAACAGAAAGAGACATAGAGGACCAGCCAACAATATATGATTGACTGCTTTGAAATGAGTTTATAACATTATGAGTGTGTTAATAAAAAAAAAAAAGATTTTGGGTTTCATGTTTAATGGGGAACTCCAGCTTCCAAACCAAAATTTGATAAAGAGGTCTTCAAAAAGTATGAATAAATGCCATTCTCTATGCTGAAATTCAGCTGTTTAACAGTTCTTCTCTTTCTGCATCATTTGAAATCCTGGCAGGGAAAGAGGGACTTAAACACTGATGTTACAAATTGTAACAACTAGGCCACAGCTTACAGACAGCATGCAGGAACTACATAACCCACAATGCATTTCACTGTGATGTTCTGTTCCTTATAGAAATCACGTGTGCAGGGAAATGTGGGGTTTGGAGGATGCAGGCTAAGGACAGATTGCTGCTAATACAAAGTAACAGTAGTCAGCCAGCTCAGCAAAGTAGTCAGCCGGCTCAGCAAAATAGTCAGACAGATCAGCAGGAGAGCATGGGGCTAGGCTTAGGAAAACTGTCAGACACCATTAAAAATCATGAAAAGTCTGCATATTTTTTAATTGATGTATATTGCAAAGTTGCTTGAAATTATGTTTACTTTTCAAAAAGCTTAAGTTATGTTTTTTGTGGAGTTCCCCTTTAACATGAACATGACTAAAGTTAGCTTTTTATGTCTGGACGAGACAGGTCCACTTTAAAAGTAGCAGTTATAATTGGTGCAATAGTTGCTAACATTCCACTGATGCTGCTGGGAAATGTATCACCTACTGTAGCTAATTGTAACCATTCTGAGCACAAGGATTACTGAGTTGCCAGACCGAAACACTGTCAGTTTTACCAGTGCAGGGCAACACTACATGTTATTTTCATTACTTTAAAACACTTTAATTTTTTGGTGTTACTGTTCCTTTAAGATTTGATTACAAGCATTTCTCGTCTGGTCAAAGTTTATCTCCCAGCTGGTGGAAAATATGCAGCATGTGCCGTGAGGCTTATACTTGCCCAAGTTAGTGACAATAAATGCCTCACAGTGACAAAAGCTTTTGCCCCTCGGGCATTGTACTAATACTAGGGATGCACCCAATCCTTTATGAAAGATTTGGGCAAATACCGAACCAAATACAAACCCTAATTTGCATATGCAAATAATGGTGAGAGGTTTAAAGGGAACAGCGCAGTTAAAAAACGTTTAGCTTCCTTGCTTGTGTAACAAAAAAGTCACATGATTTTTTCGGATTCGGTTTAGCCAGGCACTTGGATTTGGCTAAATCCAAATCCTGCAAAAAAAAAAAAAGCAGAATCCCAAACTGCATCCAGAACCAAATCCTGGATTTGGTGCATCCCTAACTAGTACTGATTTCTGTAGGTGTCATATTTTTATTCAGTGTTTACTTTTCTTTTAGGGATGTAACTACATTCTTATCTTTTCTTTATTCATTTCTATATCTGACATTTCACATGTCCAGAAATGCTTTTGTATATCAAGTACAAATAATGCAAATGGTTCATGGATTTGAGCAAAGTTTAGGGAAATAAATTGTCTCTGAGTCTGCTAACCTTGAACTTGAACTCCTTTCCAATCAGTTTTGCAACACATTGGACTCGGTCACGCCTTTTTTATTAATATTGCTCTTTGGAGCATTCAGCAGTCATGCAGCATAGCGGTTCACATTTTATGATACTTGTGAAATCATAAAGTTCCCGTTATTTAAAGCGAAACTGACTTTTTATTTACATTTTTATGACTCTACACTAAAAGGTATATTGTAGGGTAGAGGTCAGGGTTACCTATCTGCTGCATTCCAGTTCAGACCAAATGATTGAATAGAGCAGCTACTCTTATACTGTTACTCCCAACCGGAGTGCAGGCTGTATTAACCCACAACTTTGACACAGGAATCGCTACAATAATAAGTCATCAAATACTGTTACATTCAAGAAGAATTGCTTGGTGTTAAAACGACAAGAGAGAGAGAATCCCTGCACAGTAGAGTTTACAATCTGATTGGGGCGGTAACTTATAAACAAAAATGGCGCATAGTGAGTGCTGCAATTTACAGTGATTGTCAGTACTTTATAAATGCCAAGGCCAAGTCAAATGTGTGCTCCAACAGGTAGTCTTTAAGTTTTATATTTGGAGAGACTAGGGGAGGGTTGGAAACAGCAAGAGAGTTAATGGTGGTGTGACTGGCTGGTGGCTCAGAGAGGAATGGAGGAGTTGGCTAGAAATGTGTGGAGGCAAGAGAATGAATGTATGAAACTATGATCTTTGAATGAATAGCTTTGAAAGTGATGAGAAGGAGATCATACTATACAAAGTATTCACCCCTTGAACGTGTTCATATTTTATTGTCATAGAACATTGTATCACAGTAGATTTAATATTTTAACAATGATCAACAGCATTAGACTCTTTCACGTCAAAGTGAAAACAAATCTCAGTGATGATTTAATTGCAATGAAAGAAAAAAACATTATAAAGCTCTTTTTGTATAGGGCGCTATTTACTTTGCGTATGTAATCTGTATGTTCAGTGTTAACGCCCGTTTATTTACAGAGCTGCGGAATATGTTGGTGTATTAAAAATACGTGTTCATACTAAAATAACCGAATGCATAAGTATACACTTCTAAATTATCACTGATACAGCTAGTTCTTAGCCTGTGTCACATCATTGGTTAAATGGAGATCAAATATAATCAAGGCGTTACAAGTGTAGTATCAGTACACCTGTATCTGGAAGGTCCCAGTGCCGATGAGTCAGTATTGTGGCAGAACCTACTCCAAGCAACTCTGTGAAAAGGTGACTGAAAAGCACCAGGAGATGGAATTAAATTTCAAAGTCACTGAATATCTCTTAGGGCAGAGACACACGTGGAGATTCAGGGAGATTAGTTGCCCAGCGACGAATCACCTCTTCTTCTTCGAGCGACTAATCTCCCTGTACTGCCTTCCTGCTGGCTAGAATCTAAATTGCTGGTGGGATGGCACTGGGAGCGCTTAGTTTTGTGAAGTCAGCCGAAGTTGCCTCACGAGGAAACTTTGGGTGAATTCAGAAAACGAAGTCGCCCGGCAACTGAATCTCCCCGAATCTCCATGTGTGTCTCTGCCCTTAGAATACAGTTTGTACTGTAATAGGATAAAGACACTCAAAGCAGCTACTTGTCTCGGCTACAAAACACCAGAAAATACCCTGTATAGACAACACTGAGGATTGCATCTGCTAAAACACACACACAGACAATTAGCAATAATTATGAGCATTATTTTTGTAGCTGTGACAAATTGCTGCTACAAGAAACGCTGTTTGTCTTCATCCATAAAGGAAAATGGAAACAACTCTCCATATTCCATGAAAAATTCCAGGGAGGTGAATACTTTTTAAGGCACTGTCATTTATTCTTTGCCTGATCGTTGGACATAAGGATTTAATCAGTGGAGGGCCCTTTTAATCTAGTATAAGGAAGGAGGAGGATTCTAGCAGCACAATTTAAGACAAACTCTAGAGGGGACATGTGGGAGTCAGGGAGACCAGTTACGTGAGTAATTGGTGGACGAGACACTGGACTTAAGAGTGTGGGATGGCAGGCCAAAAGCTCAAGTGATCCAAGTTAGTATAACGGGATAGGTAAAATTAAGACTTGTCGTATTGCGTTACACATGGAACTCTGTGTCCGCCAGGAAGAACCATATATAAAGTCCATTAATGGTATCTATAGAAAAGACTGTTCATTTTGTTCACTAATAATGCCATATCCTTATTAGAGACTGTTTTACTGCAGCTACAATAATGGGAATGGCTTTTATGTCACTAAGGAAGTGTTAGTAACCTAAATGTATTTGTAACTATTATGGAACGTATGCCTTTAAGAGCAGTGCAGTGATATGATCATAACTCATTGTTCTAGCACATTTGTGCTGTGTCTGCTGAGTAATGACTGTTTATTCCAAATGGCATGTTATTAAGATATCATCCTTTATCAAGCAGATATGCCCAGGTTTATCAAATAGATGTATCCAGATATGTTACATAAAGCTGTTCTGTTGAGTTTGCATTAAAATAATAATGTGCAAAGGGCTTCCATGTACTTTTTATTGAATCAATATCTGTGCAGTGTTGATCACTGATGATGGAGTTACTGTCAACAGATTAAACACATTAAAAGCTATACCCACATCTGGAACAAAATCAATTTTAGGGTGCAAAAAGCATGAAATCACCCAAATTTACCTTTCTATAGAATAAAATTAGAATCCTGTTATTCTAACCAGTTGAATCACGAGTTATCTTCCATAACCCTGTATTCCCTCCCCTGCTAAAAAGCCATCCAATCCCTTCTTAAAGCTATATAATGTATCAGCCTGTACCACTGATTCTGGGAGAGAATTCCACATCCTCATAGCTCTCACTGTAAAAAAAAAAACATACAGAGAGGTGCATGCAGAAAGGTGCCTTTAAAGGAGAAGGAAAGTCTGTTTGCACTTGGGGGTGCGAAATGTTAGGCACCCTCAAGTGATTGTATTGACTTACATGAAACCCCGGGCTGGTACTCCTATCAGCAGAAAACTGTTGCAGGAGCACCGGCCAGTGGTTTTAGGTAAGTCAATACAATCACTTGGGGGTGCCTAACATTTGGCACCCCCAAGTGCAAACAGACTTTCCTTCTTCTTTAAAGCAATGTTGTTGCAGATGTGGTTTTAATTGATATCAGAACTCAACACTGGCCACATTTTCTGCCACCCACAATTTTCCGTGTGTAGCTAAACACCAGAGCTGTATTTTGGTCCAGTGCAGTCCCAAGCATGAGACCTTTAGCAAACCCACACCCTTACCTCTGATCTCTGTTTGCACCAGTTCCCAGACTCATTCCCTTCTGTGTGCACCTTCCTGTCCATGTCATCACGTGTGCTGAGCCAATACTTGGCACCACATTCACTGACATGTTGGGGGCATACTTTGTCTGCTAAAGTTGGTCCACGGTCCATTGGGTGGCTATACAGAAAATATGGCCCTACTAAATGCCCTGTGTGCCATTTCCCTAAACCCAGACCCAGCAATTCAAACCTGAAGGTGCTTATAAGCCTCAGGGACAAAAAGTACCCTGTGCTATGGTTTCAAATTAAAAAAAAAAAAAAACGATCCATCTGATTTGAGTTTTCCTCTTTGCCTTCTACAGCTAAGAAGCTGCCAAAAACGGAACCTCAGAACACTAGTGGTGCACCTGGTAGGAGCAGGGGTGTGGATCTTCATGAGCAGACCCAGCAGAACAAGAGCCAGTGCTGCAGCAACTGATTAAAGAATTAAAGAGAAGGGGAACCAAGATAAGATTAAAACCTCTATCCCAACACCTGCCCTTATATGCTCCAGAATTACTACTAAACTTCTTTTCGGCACTCTTGCCGGGACCTAACATTTCTGCACTCTTGCTTTCCTACTCACCATTGGATAACAGCACACAACAAGCCAATGTGCTTGAAACCTAACCAACCACCTCCCACAACACCACCGCCCTCTGAGAGCTCCTGCTAACTGCACTATTGGGTATGTTGTTTTGTTTCAAATAAAAAGAAAACAAGCAAAACACACAGACTACTCTTGGTTACCAAGCAAAGGATCATCTGTTGACTACGCCTCCCGAAAATAGCCAAAAGGAGAAAAACACAAAGCAGCAAACACTTACTACTCACTTAACTATAGATGCTTATAGTGACTTTGGTATTGATCTATGTCTTGATTTTAGTCTTGTTTTTTTTCTACTTTTCCTCCATTTCTCCTTATTTTGCAGGACCCACCAATTTTACCTTTCCATAAGATCTTCAGTCATAAGCGGAGCTTTGTGCATTGAGATCAGGAGATACCAAGTGTAAACATATATATACTTTTCCTTTTTTGCTGTTATTTGTGTTATTTGTGTATCTGGACTTTGACTGCTGTTGCTGGTAAATCATCCATCGACTATGAACTTTTACCACTTTGGCCGAAAAACATCAGGAGCAATTGAATAAATATTGTGAATTTAGTTGGAAGAATTGTAAGTAAATTGTTGCCTGTGAGGTTGAACAGTGCAGAGGGGAGCCACTTGTCACTGGAGGGAGAATTTGTTGTGCACGGTGCTTGTCCAGGCTCCTGTCCCTTTGTCACTAATACAGGGATAGTTTTTGCTTTGTTCTGAAAAGCACATGAGTTGGTTTGTGGGACCTTCTGAAAGAAAAACATGCAGTATATTAATGCTTCTATGTACACTCCAAGCTTGGGTCTGCCCAGTGTAAATGGCATGTGTATTTACAGTGACCGTAAAATAAAAGCAGCACTAGATTCTTCACATAAAAATACCGCTACATTTTACTTGGAACCTATTTGTAATTTTGTTGATCTATAAACCTAATTACAATAAGATTTGTTTGTTTTTTTTGGCACTTTCTCTATGCAGTCACACCTTTCTTGCTATTAAGCAAGTCCAACCAGGTTGTGGGGGCTTTCTTGCATGATTCATGGCTGTGTTTTGACATGAACCATAAACTAACAGCACTTTTATGGGAAAATCCAGTGCTGCTAGTGCTTTATAGGTGCCAGTATGTATTATGCCTTTTTTTCCCCTCTTTAAGCAAAAAATATTTTCCCTTGTTATGCTCATGATAAAGCAGAAATGTCCAATCAGTGGCCTTTCAACTTTTAAACGATAACTCTTGGCCTTCAGACTGCAGTTTTGACACCCAGTTTTTGGTCAAAAACCTTGAGAATCCTGTGGCATAGATATATTACATTTCTCGGGACTCTTGTGTATATAAAGTTGGAATAAAAGTGTTCCTAAAACAATGGTTACTTTATATGGTACAGTAACGTGATATTAAACTGGAGATAAGTTTTATAAGTACAGTCTCTACTACACTGCCATAAAGCAGTATATACACTTTACTATACAATTTTTATGTATAGGAAGATAAAGAAATATCTTAGCTTAGGGCTGGTGCACCTGGACCACCGGTTTTACGTGGTGAGTGATCAACATCTTCTATATCCTGTGCTCCCTCCTTTTTTCGGTGGTTTAAAGAAATACCTTTCCAGTTAAGTTTAAACCCATTCTACAATCCGATGGATGTCCTGTTCGCATGTTATTTTCCCTTGTACCATGTGATAATATTTACCCATTGCAAAAGGCTATATTCAGCAGCATGTATCAATAATGCAGTTGGTTGTGGTCCCAAATCAATTTATCAATAATGCAGTTGCACTTTATCTCATAGGTGGATGATGCTTCTGATTTCATTGATGTATTTTAATTTCTAATATATATACAAAAGCAAAACTGCTGCCATCCTAGTTATTTTCACTATTTTCATTGTCTTTTTACGCATTCAAGACTGTTCACCAAACCCTGAATCTCTTGACTGTTTACGGAACCTTTTAGGTGATTCTACCTAAATGCAATGAATCTTTTTGGGCCACCGTGTACCAAATCTTGGCTAGAGCCTTTTCTCTAGCCTGTCCTATGCAGGTTGTGCTTCTGTGTGTGTGATAAGTGTTCTTATGGTTGTTGGTGGCTTTATGGATTCTTGTTTTTTCTATTCAATTGTGCCTTCCTTTTAAAGTTCCACACAATGACTTTTAAGTAATTTCAGTGTAAAAAAAAAATGTTGAGAGGAAAAGGACACAATAGGGTATCTGACTACATGTACATTTTATTTAAGTCTGATGTTTTTTTTAAAACAGGACAAATCGGGTTCTTGCTCCTGGCTCTCCATAAATGGAGACGGTCACATGGCCAAAAAATGTTCTAGTTAAAATATCTTATGTTATGATGTAATAATAATACATATTCTCAGTATTTATATCCGGGGTGGCCATGCTGCAGTTTTCCAGTTGGTAGGAAACTATTCCCAGGATCCCTTCTTCGCTAGTTTCCTGCAGGGTATTGGGGGTTGGTTAGCATCTGTACAAAGGAATTAGGACATCCCTGATTTTGTTGCCGTCTCTGACCTAGAGAAAAGTTTGTAGTAACTGCACCCTTCCGCCTTAGAATATCTTAAATTAGGCATATAAAAGCAGTTTGTGCACTGGAGATAAACACTTTGCACACTACAGTTGCATTATTTTTGTAAGTGATCGGTAAGTCACGTGTCCTTTAGAGATTGCATCTGCTCAAATACAAACAGTCTTCTTTTGTTTGAACAATGCTTGTTCTCATGAAATTGCCAACCTGGACCCAACATCTTTTCTCTCACCTCTTGCAGTCTGAAGTCTGCAGAGGTCAAACAATCAGAACTTGCTGTACACTATTAAAGGAAAACTATACCCCCCGAACAATGCAGGGCTCAATAAAAATATATTACATAAAACAGCTCATATGTAAAACCCTGCTTCATGTAAATAAACCATTTTCATAATAATGTACTTTTTAGGAGTATGTGCCATTGGGTAATCATAAATAGAAAATCGCCATTTTAAAAAATAAGGTCCGCCCCCTGGGATCCTTTGATTCACGGTGCACACAAACAAACCATACATGTTAGGTCACATGAGACAATTAACAAGACTTGGTTTCACACTTCTTCCTGTTACAGTTAGAGTTGTAGTATTTCTGGTCAGGTGATCTCTGAGGCAGCACACAGACCATCACGAAATGGTGGTTCAAGGCAAGAGATGTAAAAGGGAAATTTTTACTCAAATATATATATCAGTCTGGTAAGATTCTTTAATATGCCACTTGATTTGATATAAACTCTGTTTATTCAACTGTAAACTCTGTTTATTCTGTGTATTCATTTTGGTGGTATAGTTTTCCTTTAATAAACCCATGCTATGTGCATCCTTCTAGCATGATCTAGCTCTAGCCTGAGCAGGGGAGGACTTGTTGGAATATACTCATGTTTTACCTTGCAGAAACGTGTGTGTTTTAGATGATTTGATATAAGCATTAACCATTTCTAATTTACAGTGACCCAATTAGCTCCTGCAGCTGCTCATGCATCCCTGGAAAAATGTTAAGAAAAAGTCAAGGCAGCAGGATTGACATGAGAAAAGTGTTATTTGATTTAATGCACTACATTATTAAAGGAAAAGGAAAGTCGTTTCACACTTGGGGGTGCCAAATGTTAGGCACCCCCAAGTGAATGTATTTACTTACCTAAAACCACGGGCCGGTGCTCCTATCAGCAGAAAACTGCACGGCCCAGGGTTATTCTTTATTTTAAAAAGTTGGCTATTTCATTCTACTGCGTATGCGTCTGCCCTGGGAAATTTGAAAAAAGAAGAAGCCGGAAGAGGATCGCTCTAATAGGAGCACCGGCCGGGGTTTCTGGTAAATCAATGCATTCACTTGGGGGTGCCTAACATTTGGCACTCCCCAAGTATGAAACGACTTTCCTTCTCCTTTAAGATTATTGCCAAGCTTCCAGGGGTGCTAGAATGCAACCAAATGTCTAGCTCTACACTGCTACTGCTACACTACTACAAATTGGGTGTTTGTACTTAGTTATTAGTTGTGGGTAATATCTGAGAGATTGTGGCAGATATACTTTGTGTAAGCTCTTCAGCTGAAGATGTGCACAGTTGTTATTGCATATTTTAGCAGTGAAGAAAACGTGGTTATCAACTGTTTGCTTATACACTATTTAGGGTACCACAAAAAACTGACCATTTTATATGGTACCTTCAATCATCAATATATAAAGACCTTTTAGTCAAATTTTTATTGAAAAGGCAAATCCAGTTACCCTCTCATTTTTCTCTGGTTATATAGATGATACCTGGGCCAAGCTGGTGTATTACCACTTTACACATGAAAGTGCCCTGATTTCTATTTTTTCCTGCATTGGATAAGGAACTTCAGTTATAATCATATTGACCTCATACCCGATCTACCATTGTATTTAATGTAAGTAAAACAAAACCTGCTTGTGTATATTAAATGAACTTTGCTTCTTAATTATTGTTCTGTTCATTTTTTTTTAAAAGTTAAAGCAGCCTGGTTGGTGTCACTGTTCATCACTGTTGTGTTAAATAGAACAGTCGGCATGTAGTGGGTGATTTACCTGCCTACGTAGCTGTTGTTGGACTAGATCAGATTAAAAAGCTAATGAAAGGCAGATGGAGCTGCTCTTCAAATATGTATGGGGATCCTTGTTTAGGGGATGTTGATATTCCTTTGTAAGATGCCTTCACTGGGGAAAGCCAAACCGTGCATAATAGGGGCAGAAGGAACTCGCCCTGTTCAAATTCCTTGCTAATCAAAGGAGAGAATAAACATGAATGTGAGGCTTTCAGTGGAGTTGTATTCAGTCGCAAAAACATTCCGTTGTCTTGGAAGTCATGGCAATAAACATGATTATAACTAAACTTTACATAAATGTGGTAATTATTTATCTGCAATTTGCATTTGGTTCTTCGATTTATATATTTATTAACTTCCCACATTCGAAAGCAGAAGTAAACCATGCTCTGCTAGACAAAGATCATATTGATGATTTATTTCTATAGGACTTTTCCAAAGCGCTAGTATCTCAGCGGCAGCAGAAAGTTCTTTTGGTATTGAAATAAAATGTGACGCCTTGAATCTTATGAACTGTTTCAGTTCCAAAGTGTGTTTAGTCCTATAATCAGCTTGAACCCTAGTCATGCAGTGCCAGTGGAAGCATTATTATCTGCCCATTTTCTCATCCACAGGGATAAGTGACAACGTTTAAAGGGCTGCCTACAATCCAATGAGTTTCTACTGCCACATCATGTGGGGGGTCTGAGTCCAATACCTGTACCAGGGCTCGTGGCACCCTAATTACGCCACTGTCTAGCACCAAAAACAGACGATTATTGCTGCTGGTTCAAATCAACAAGTCTGCAATCTGATAAAACATAGCCTAATGTATTTTCATGCCGATGTGCGCTACTTGTGCCTGCACTCAAGTGGAAGTTGTGCGGATCAGATGATCTGCTCAGGGTGCAAAAAAAAACTGAGTTTGAGAGCAGTAGAGCCAACGCTCCCTGTGCCCTTGCCCTTACTCTGGTCATTCATGTGCCAATATTGCAATTGATTCGGCCACTCTTGACCAAGGTGGAATCAATTACTGCCTTGACTAAAATGGTCAGGGCTCAGCCAGGTTGGGCTGACTGAAATGATCCTAATGTGGCCCACTGTGGGATCTGTAGATTGGTCTGTGGGAACTTATTGTGCATAGGTATGAATTCATGCTTTAATATTTTAGTGAACATACTATAAAAAAAAAAATGCAGTGACAATATATTCCCATTAAACAGTTCATTGTGTCATTTGGGTATTCCAGCTGTTAATACTTTCAGATCTTATGTCACCATATCCTGTTACTGCATTATACAGCAGAGCACCATTGGGAGGTTAGCTAATTGCCTAGACAGGGTTTCTCATGTGAGAATGCCTTGGACTCTGAGCCTTCAGAAATGGAACTACTTGCCGATTTCTGTCTGACCACAAGAACTTTGGTTGCAGGTGCAGGGGGGTCCATATTACACTGATCTCATAATTTAGTCACCAGGATAAATGATTAAATTGCTATAAATATATATATAGAGAGAGAGAGATATGATTTGTCTAGCTTATTGCAATTATGGTAGGAATACTGTTTATTGTGTTGATAGGGAACCTGTCATCTGGACAAACCTGTATAAAAAGCCCATTGTAAATTCTAAAACCCAAATAGGATTTGTAAGCATCTGTACCGGTTATAAACATATTCAAAGATCTCAGCTGCCTCTAGGCCAACCTGGAACAAGGTGAGGGAAGGGGGAGAATGACTGTCAGCCTAAGGGTAATGAGAAATTGTTCCTTTAAATCAGAGGCCTAGTATCGTGGATTACAGTGTAGCAGGTTTGGTTTTGGGTGCAAATTATTGGCAGTGGGTAAAAGACCTGTTACTACAGGTGGCCAGGTGAAGGGGACTTAAATCAGGATAACTCCTGAAAAATACAGGTGATTTGACATGTCTGCATTTGTGCATAGGGGCATTATGTACCTTATTGCATATGTACCTTAAAGAGCATGGGCTGCTGGGAAAGGCAAACTTACATACTTAAGTAACATACAAAATGCTGTTTAGAAGAACTCCTGATCTCAGAGCAAGCAGAGTGTAGGGTGGCTGCCTGAAAAGAGGTAGTTGCAATGTGCCCTGTTTATTTTTCTTATATGGAGTTGCAACAGTGCTTTCTGTGAAAAGTTAGCAAAAATACTTTTTTTCATTTTTTATTTTTTTTGTTTCATTTTGCTCTGGAAATTAAAAACCTTCCAACAACTGCCGGCTCCTGATCCTTGATGAATGCAGGAAGAACTCACATCCCAACATATGGTGGCAGCGGTGGGCTTGCATTTTGTGTTGAACTAAGCACTGCTTGGCAGGAGTAAAAGCACGTGGAAGGGAATTCATAAGGCGACGCGCAAAGGAAGCTGAGCTCCTGAAACAGTCTGGCAAAAGTCTTAAAGTGACAGAGAGATCACATTTAACAGCCAAGATGGCAGGAGCCAGGCCAAAGCAGCGTGAACCTTTGATCCCAGAGGAGCCTCCAGAGGAGGGCGCTATATCTGATGAAGGTGCTAAAATTTCAACTGAGCCTGAGACCACTCCTAAAAATGTGGAAGAACTTTTAGTCTGGTTGATAAAGCGCCAAGAAATAGGTGACCAGCGCAGACTGGAGGAGGAGAGATTTTATCATGAGCAAGAAAGGTATCGTATGGAAAAAGAGGAACAGCAACGTAAGGATGAGTTTAGGCATCAGGAAGCTGAGAGAGCAAAGAGAGATGAGCAGTTTCTCAAGTTACTGCAAGCAATGCAGCATAATATGCCTCCTGTGCCAAGTTTAAAACTGACTAAACTGTCAGAGACTAATGACATAGAAGCATATTTGACAGTATTTGAGAGAGTTGTTCAAGCAAGTCAATGGCCAGAAAATCAATGGGTCATTCATCTGGCACCCTTCCTCACCAGCAAGGCTCAGCAAGCATATAGCCAAATGAGGATTGAGGATGCTGGGGACTATCAAAAAGTCAAAAGTTCAATTTTGAGGCGGTATAATATTCACACGGAGACCTTCCGGCAGAGGTTCAGAGGCTATAGCTACATTGAAAAGGAGGGACCCATAGAGACCTATACCCATCTGACTGAATTGTGCCAAAAGTGGATTTTTCCAGAAAATAAGACTGTCCAACAAGTATTGCAAACCATTTATCTTGAAAGTTTTCTAGAAATCCTTCCTGAACCGTTGAGAGTTTGGCTAAAGGAGCATCAGCCATAGAGCGGTGACCAGGCTGTGATATTGGCAGAGAATTATGTACTTGCACGAAAAGGACTATCACGCAAGCTGCATATGGTAAGAGCTACTCCAGTTGTTGGCAGTGGTGATAAACCCAGACAAGACACTTTATAAAACAAAGGTTACACTAAAGATGTTATCTGTTTCTTGTGTCATAAAGTGGGACATTTAGCCAAAGACTGTTTAAGTAAGAGGGTAAAGTCTTGCAAGGAGACTGTTACAAATTAAATTGATGTGGTGAATGATTATTTACAACTTGTCAAAATCAAAACCAAAATGTAAAAGCTTTAGTTGATACAGGGAGTCTTCAATCTTTTACACAGTCCAATTTGCTAGCTTCCCCTAAATGTCACTGGTCAGTTACCTTTGATGTGTTTCAGGGTACAGGTAAAGGTCACCTTTCTAGAAGCGAAATGAGGCTTGCCTGTCAAAATTGGAGATCTCAAAATTCTCTTCTACAAGGGGAACCATTTAAATCTCTGAAGTGGGAGGTGGATATTTCTTCTAAGCAATTGCAAAATATCACCCAACTGGCTAATCATATCATCAATGAGGGGCATTGGATAAGATACATTTTTCTGAAGTCTATGTAAAACCGCTTTTCCCCATTTTTCTTGGGTACAATGACAATTGGAGAACACCATGGGTTAGTAGATGGTTCAATGACACCTAGCTCTAACATGTATTGGTTTTGCATCCCCAGTGTCAATAATGTGTTTAACTACATTAGTATGACCTGGTTTTAGCCTTGAGTTTCTTAAACAACAGAACAGTTCTGCACCCCTTTTTAAGTCTGACAATTCAGATAAGTTATGGGACAAACTAGAATAGGCTTTTTATTTTTGTTATATGGAGTTGCAACAGTGCTTTCTGTGAAAAGTTAGCAAAAATACTTTTCTTCTGTTTTTTTTTTTGTTTCATTTTGCTCTGGAAATAAAAAAAACTTCCAACAACTGCCACCTCCTGATCCTTGATGAATGACAACATCCCAACCGTGCTGCACAGATTCTCTGGAAAGCAGAGAGACATCAAGAACCCAAATCCACTTAACAATGGAGTGAGGGAGGGAGGGCTTGCGTTACACTGTGAGCCTGAGTCGATGATTAACTTGTCCGTGTGAAATCCTTTCTGTGGAATCAGGGATGGCTGTTACTGTATAACAAAAGTCAGCAATTCTAACAAAATGGTGACTAATAAATTAGATCTCTCGTTCATTGTATCAATTTGAGGTCACAAAGCTGTGGCTCTACCACTGGGATTTTTATCATTAACTCCCCATTTCAACTTAAGCTGGCCATAGATGCAAAGATCCGATCGTACGAATCATCGTACGATCGGACTTTCCCATCTCCCGACCCGCCACTAACCATTCAGATCAAAGTCTTACCAGTCAGATTAGTTAAAGAACAGATCAGCAATGTTCTGCCCCTGACAGCAATCGTACGATATCTATGTCCAACCAAAGCTAGTGACAGTCTCCCACTGAAAATCGTACAATTGGCAATACACGCAGAGATATTATCGGCAGCCGACAGAAATTTTCTAACCTGTCCGATCGACCAAACGACCGATCTCCGCCTGACGAAAAATGTCGGGACTCTCCACACACAGTCTGAAAATTGTACGAATTATCGATTCATACGATCAGATCTTTGCATCTATGGCCAGCTTTAGTCTATTGCTCTACCTAAACTTCTGCCCCAGAGAAACGCTCCTCTCATTGTACCTATACCTAGAGGTACCGGCTTAATTGTTTAGGTTTATTTTTAGGTGAGTTTCAGTTGGGTGATGATGCCTCTCCCAAACACCCTACCTTTCCTCGCTGCCCTGCAGTAGGCTGCCTTTCTTTTGGGTTTCAGGGCTGCAGTCATACTGCCTGAGTGTATTCCTGTTGTGTCTCCAAACATTCCACTCAGACATATGTGTGTGTATCGCTACTCGCTGAAAGAACAAGCCCTTGTAAACCAACTGGAACAGAGGAGGAAGGTTGGCAGCTGTATTATGGAAGCACTGGGCCAGGGCCGGGCCGCACAGGCGCCCAAGGCAAGCCGGCAGACGCGGCGCCGGCTTAGCCCAAGTGCGCATGCGCAAGGTGCCACTCACGTGCGGATGCGCAAGAAAAGCTGCAGGTTTTACTTCTTTCGCGCTTCTGCGCATGCGCGAACTGGTGCGAATGTGCGCACGTGCAAATTGCCGAGATATACATTCGCGCGCATGCGCAATAGCGCGAGAAGCTGTAAAAACTTCAAAGAGTCGGGCACCGGACTGGGGGTAGGTGACAGAGGAGGTGCGTGCCTGGCGCCCCCCGGCTTTGCGCCCTAGGCACGTGCCTACTCTGCCTACCCCTAGTTCCGGCCCTGCACTGAACTCTTGAGCCCAGACCTATAATCTGTGGACTGTGGCAAATGGCAGAGGGGCTGCTGTAAGATGCCTCAGACAGTCACTATTTATTGGGTTGGTGGGGGCTGTTTGGGCCTCTGTGTACTTGGAATGTCAGGGTTTATTTTGAGTACAGGTAATGTAACAAGTTCCAGCTCAGTGCAACTAGGTGTGGGTCAGTGTAGTCCTGAGGACTGTGTCTGCTTGTTTGGAGCACAGTGGTGAGACTGAAATGAGTATCTGTAATAATAATAATGTAAATACAATAATACATGTGTGGGATTAAGAGCAGTTTTGCTTTCCTCCAAAGTCGGGCAATGAGGGGACTCAAGAGGAGAAACAAACAGGGTCGCTTGATTTGTTTTAGAAAACTTGCAGCCTTGAAACGTTGTTTTATAAATGTTGTTTTGTATTTTTATACGGTCGGCCTACTTCCAAGCTGCTTCGCTTTATCCTCAGTACAAACAGCACAGCTTATTTGGGCGGGAAGGACGTTGCAGAATCTATTGGACGTACTGTTTGTAATGCAATTTCGTACGATACCCAGAAATGTATGTGAGGGAGTTTACTCCTGCCCTGCTTTGTTCAAGAGCAGCGGCGCAAGACGGATCCCTCCGCCCTCACAGTCACAGCGGCGGACTCACTACCAGCATCAGGGCTCCGTATGTGCCAGGGACTTATTGGAGGGAATAGTGTTACGGCTCACTGCTGGAGGTGGGCGTGCCCTCGACCTCACCAGCCCGTGACATCACAGGTCGGAATAGTATAAGAAGCTGGATTCAAGCGGACTGGCACAGCAGAGCTAACAGCATCTCTGGAGAGAGGGGAAGTGTAAGGTAAGTTCATCATTACCTCTTCACTGAGTGCAACCGCCTGCCACAGAATCCGGCGTTGCTACACTCCCCTCCCGCTGCCCAATAAGGACTGATCTTGCCCTTCCAATGGGACACGCGTCTGTATATCATCCCTGCCCTCTGATGGTACATAATCCCCAACTAACCCCCACACTTGTATAATTGAATGTCATCCAGTACTCGGTGCCATTTAACTGCTGCCTAATCCGCAGCAATTAGTCCCTCCTTATTTATGTCACTTTAAACAGTTTGTCCTGTCTGATACCTAGTGCTACAGTTTCCATGCCTCAAGCACTCTGCAAGCAGCATATTCCCGACCCCCATACTCTGCAAGCATTCTCCGACCCCTCATTCTCTGCAAGCAGCATATTCCCGACCCTCATACTCTGCAAGCAGCGTATTCCCGACCCCCCCATACTCTGCAAGCATTCCCGACCCCCCCATAAGTGCAGTCTCCACTCACCTGGTACCAGTGTAAGCAGCATATGCCCTGATCTCTGTAACAGCCCCCCCATTGGCATTGTGCCACCCAGTGGTGTAACTAGATGTTACTGGGCACCACAGGAAATTAGTTTTAGGGCCCCCAACATAACTAGAGGTTGCCCTTTTTTTAACCAATATATGTTGAAATTGGTCATTATTGGCCCCCTGCAGTCACAGGGTCTGCCTCCTCTATAGTTACACCCCCTCACTATCTGACTCTTTCCCCAATACTGTCCCAAGAAAGAGGCTGCTCTGATGTTCTTATGCTTAGGAAAGATGAAAGGTTTTTAATTTTTTATCCTAAACAGAAGAACATCAGAGCGGCCTCTTTCTTTCTCCTGACAACTTCCTTGACTACTTGGTGGTCAGACTGGTGGGAAAATGACCAGCAGGTGGTGCTGTTGTAACAAAAGTCATTCATGTTAACAGTACATGTATCCCTTAATATCTTGGGATTAAAAAATAAATAAATAATGAATGTACATTGCAAAAGTGCTTAGAATAGCACCCTCATTCATTTTACACTTACTTATTTTTAAGGTTTACTTTTCATTTAAGAGCCCTAATGTAACTAAATATAACACTAAATTACTTGTGTATTTGTTCATTCCCTGAGAAAACTCAGTAGCAGCAGGTGGCTGATAACTCCCATTCAGGTTCCCAGTTTGCTTATCTATATATCTGCTTGTCTGTTATATGTGAGATACTTTTACTCTGCTTTTTTGTCACCTTTATAACTCAATGTGTATAGGCTTATCAAGCGAAGTTGTGCAAGGTTAACGACTAGTAAGATAAGCAGCTCTGTGTACATTTATACCTGCATTTTGGAAAATTAGCTAATAAAATACCATAGAAAGCAAGATCACTAAGGCTTATGGCACATGGGTCTTTTTCTCACTTTTACATGGGGCCTTTTCCCCTTTTTCACTTTCTTTCATTGTAAAGTGATGAATTTGGAGACTGGAAGTCCCTCTGCTTTTACATAGTGGGTGGTGCACAGATTCTCTGGATAGCAGAGTGACCTCAAGTCATAGGGGTATATTTATCAAAAAGTTAGAGATAACCACAGTCCACTAGAGTGAAATACCACCTCTCTCCATTCATTTCTAAGGGGAGAGGCACACAATGCTATTTGGGGGAGAGTAGTCGACCCAGCTACAAATCACGTCTTCTTCGGACAACTAATCTCCCCGCAATGCCTTTCCCGGCGGATAGAATGGCACTCGGATCGCTTCGTTTTCCGAAGTCACACAAAGTTTCCTAGTGAGGCAACTTCGGAAAACAAAGTTGCTCCGAGTGCCATCCTGCCAGCGATTTATATTCTAGTCGGCAGGAAGTCAGTTCGGGGAGATTAATCGCCTGGCGAAGAGGCAATTTGTTGCCAGGCGTCTAATCTCCCCGAATCTACATGCGTGTCTCTGCCCTTAGGGGTTTTTAAAGGAGTATTTATCAAAGGGTGAACTTTCACCCTTCGATAAATACGCCTTTAAAAATCCCATAGAAATGAATGGAGAGAGTGGTATTTCACTGTAGCGGACTCCAATTATCTCTAACTTTACTCTATGATAAATATGCCCCATAGAATCTATCATCACAAGATAAAGGTGGGGTTGAATTACAGCAAGGCACTAGGGGGTGGAAAACTGGAAAACCTTGAGAACACTGACAGGCTTTTATGACTTCCTTTTTATCTGTGGATCAGGTATGTCTGTGTTAAATTAAAATACATTTTTTATATTTATTTCTGGAAGCTCAGATAATGTTGATGCACGTTCTCTACATAAGCCCAAATGAGAATAATATTAATCAGTTGGAGATAGGGCAAAGACATGCAATTAGACTGGTTAAGGGAATGGATATATGATGGGAAAAAAAGTCTGTCAAGGTTGAGATTATTTTCTCTGGAGAAAAGGAAATTTATATGTACAGTAGCAGACATTATAGACAGATAGTGGTAGAGAACATAGAGAAGAACAAGAGGCAACCCCTTTAGACCTGAGGAACTGAAATTGAAGCAGCGTAGATGGTTCGTCACAGCTATGGCAGTGAGGTTGTGAAATATCCTGATACCCTGCCAGAGTGATGGCTGATTCTGTGAAAGACCCTCCACACATAGGCATTTCAGCCTGCATTCTTACACAGAGGAAGAAATGCAGCTCTGTCTGTACTTGCACAGGTGTATGCAAGCGCTGAACCCAGGTAGAATGCAACTTAAAAATACTCCTATTTTATTAATTATATTAATTAATTTTTTATTAATTTCTAACTTCTTGGTTATTGACATAAAGCTACCAGCAGCAAGTACCCAAGCAAAGCCCACATTTGTTTTCTAGCTTTGTGTTTGTGAGTGTGTTTTCTGTTAATAATTTGCTGTACACAGGCATGTGCATTATGGCTTTGTTTGCCACTGGCTCTGTCCTGGACAAAAAATGCACCTTTGCTAGGGTTGCCACCTGTGAAAGGCTGTTTGGGTCAGAACTGGGCAGGAATTTAGGAAAACCGGGCTGGATTGCCTGAGATTGATGTCAGAGGCCCGGCCGGCCCACACATCACAGCCTGCCCCACCCCCTTCTGCATCATGGCCCACCCCCTTCTGCATCATGGCCACGCCCCCGGAGTTTGTCAGGGCAACTAGGGTTGCCACATGGCCGGTATTTTACCAGCCTGGCCGGTAAAAATGATGGCTGATCCCAATGTTATTAATAGGGAAAAAAGATAAACAAATAGGAAGGCCGGTATTTTTTTCCAGAAAAGGTGGCAACCCTAACCTTTGTCTTAATTTTAAGTTTTCTTCCAACATTAAAAGATACTTCTCTCATTCTAGATGTTTCTCCTTTTAGTCATATAAAGGAACTGTAACACTAAAAAATTTATAATTAAAAAATCCATTCTACCCACAGTAATGATAGATCTACTCTGCATAACGTTTATATTAAAAAAAAAATCCTGTAAGAAAACAGGGCGACTCACTCTGCAGGATCTGCGCTCTACATCTACCCCTAACCCAACTTCTGCCAAAACCAGACGTTATAAACTTATAAGCAAAAGCCAATCCCCAGTAACTTGTGGTTCAATGTCACAGTTCTGTAGTTGTAAATTATGGACCTTTGTCATTATAGTCACTACTATTCTTTAGCTGTTCCTGCATGCAATAAAACAAAATATTATATCTCCAGACTTGTTCTTTGTGGATTCTTGACAATTGTTCTGTTCTTTGCTGAACTCTGTTATCTGAAACCATCAAAGCATCCTTGCCTCCTGATTTTCACTGAAAAGAAAGTTAAGGGAAGGTTTGATTGTCATTATGTAAGAGCTCCATAAGGCTATGGCACAGGGCAAGGTTTGTCATCTGTGGTTAAATCGGTGCTACCGCAGGCAACACATCTCCCAGATCTCTCTGCAATAAAATAAATTGCGGGTAGGAAAACACGCAGCACTGTTTTTTTGGGGTTTTTTTTTCAGTTCTTTAATGAATTTTGTGTGTTTATATGTTTGTTTCAAAAGTAATATTTGCACTTTCAATAGAGTTTCTAGACTGGCCTTCTGTATTCCACTGATTCCACTTTTTATTCTTCAATTTCAGAATAAGGCAACATGATGACCCGTGGACATTTCTCTGTCACTCTGCGCAGCCTGGCCAGGTCCCACAGGTAAAGTTAATGTATAGTTTTATGTGCCTCATATCTTACAAGGTCACTGAACTTACAATATTATATATACAATAATAGTTATAACAACTCACTACTGAAGAAAATATAGGGACAGTATATTCTTGTTCATTAAACCTGATTGTCATGATTAAGACAAATCTATAAAAAAGTAAACTGCTGGTGAAAAACCATAAGCAGTGTTTGTTTTCCAAAGTTGCCAAGCAAGGAAACAGGCAAATTTGAAGATTTGTTGCCTGCGATAGAGCAGATTTAAATGCAGGCACAAGGAGAAAAGCCGATCCTCTGCCTTCTGCTCAACGCACACAGTGGGACATTCACTAAGATTCGTTGTTGCGCCAGCGTCCGCTTCGCCACACTTCGCCAGGCGTATTTTCGCCTGCGCTATGCAATTTCACTAAAAGCGTTAATTCGCAAAGCAAAGTTACGCTAGCGATGCTTAATTTGCATACGGCGCCAAATTCAAGTTTCAATGGAGGTATATGTAGCAGCTCTACACAAGCCTGGGAAAACTTCAAAACAGCAAATAAAATTTTTATTTTGCCCTACACATGTGCCCACTGTATAGTTAAGGTGCCATGAGTTAGGAAATGTAGGGTGGAAGGCCGGTAGCTCCAAAAAAAATTTCGATCTTTTTCAGCCTATCACCCATAAAAACTGAAAATGAAAAACGCCAGCGTTTTTTGGGGAATTTTTAACTTTTTTTGAAGCAATCCCTATCTACTCTATTGCGCTTCGCCTGGTCTGAGGTGGCGAAGGAAGTCTGGCGTAAAAGGTAGCGTTCAGAATAATTTGCGTGTCAGTGAATTTGCGTAGTTAAGTCCGTTGCGCAAATTCGCCAGGCGTAAGGGTGCGAATTTACGCCAGCGTCCGTTAGTGAATCGGCGAATTAACGAAAATGCGCTACGCTGGCGCATTCACGCTAGCGTTAGGCGCTTCGGCGTTTAGTGAATTTGCCCCACAGAGTGGATTTCTGCAGAAAATGCATGCTTTGTGCATACACTGAAAAAAAACATGTGCAATTAGTTTTTTATGGGTTTTATTTTCTAACTGTTACACTGTTTACATTGCAAATAATTCACTCTACAATATAAAATTTTAATTCCTGAACCAACAAGTAAAGTGCTGCTCTAAGTCCCCTGTCAAAAGAAACACTGTATTTCTTTCCTTCTATTGTGTACACATGGGCTTCTGTATTAGACTTCCTGCCTTCAGCTTAAACCTCATTGCCCTGGGCAAGAGCATGCTCAGTTTGCTCCTTTCCCCCCCCCCTTCTCTGCTGTAATCTGAGCCCAGAGCAGGGAGAGACTCAGGCAGGAAATGATGTCACACCATGTTAATACTGCAGCTCCTATCCTAAACAAACAGAGCGTTTCTAGAGCTTTTTACTCAGGTATGGTAAAACATTCTACAGAATAAATATAGCATTCTAGCTTGCACTATTGCAGCTAATCTATTGGCAATAAACTGCCTCCGTAGCTTTCCTTCTCCTTTAAAGATATAGGGGTTATTTACTAAAGTTCAATCTAGGGGGTTCTTTATTAAAGTTTTAAAAGAGAACACCTTTTTTGGAGAATTTTTTCCCCCGTTATTAATTAAAACCCTGATGCTGCTAAGTCAGAAGAAAAAAGTACTCCATCTCAAACCTGCTGAGGTCATGTATAAGTCAATGGCAGATGTCCCATTTACAATTTGAAGATATTATTGAGTTTCTGACAATAATTCAAATAATTCATGTTTTTTGGTGATAATCCAAAAAACACCATTCTTTTTGAGTGAAATTCGAAAAAAAATCATCCATTTTGGATTTTTTTCAAGTCTTTTCCCGCACATTTTTTCGAGTTTATTTTTTGATAAATACGTTAAAAATGTGCATGGGGGTTTGGTAGAAGTGGTTTTAAGAAAATAATGAGACATTTTCGGATTTTAGTAAATTACCCTTAATACGTATTACCTTAATGTTGGGGAAATAAAGTATAGGGGTTCAAGGGGCTTATTGATCTGGGACAGAGGGTTTAATGTAGAGTTTGAGCCAGTGAACAGAACACAAGGAGAACTGTGGGCAATTAATGAGTTGGAATTGGTCCTTGGGACAATGAATTCAGTCCATTAACTATACTGCCTTTGGTCAGAGCTCAACCCATTTTAGGAGGAGCTCACCCCAAGTTTTGCTGTAAGACTGAATTCCCATAGGCTGAAATACACCAACAGAGAAGCACATGAAACCACCATCCTCCTACTTAAATGGGAAACTTTTGGCTGTGCTGGTACTGCCACTTTTTACCCCTTAAAGATGTGGTTCACCTTCAAACTACGGTAACTTTTAGTATGTTCTAGAATGGCTAATTCTAAGCAGCTTTTCAATTCGTCTTCATTATTTATTTTGTATCGTTTTTTTTAATTATTTGCCTTTTTCTTCTAACTCCTTCCAGCTTTCAAATGGGGGTCACTGACCCCATCTAAAACAAATGCTCTGTAAGGTTACACATTACTTGTTATTGCTACTTTTTATTAATCATCTTTCTATTCAGTCCCTCTCCTATTCATATTCCAGTCTCTTATTCAAATCAATTCATGGTTACTAGGGTAACCTGGACCCTAGCATCCAGATTGCTGAAATAGCACCGGAGAGCTGCTGAATAAAAAGTTAAATATCTCAAAAACCACAAGTAATAAAAAATGAAAACCAAGTGCAAATCTTTTCAGAATATCACTCTCTACATCATACTAAAGGTTACCCCAAAGGTGAACAACCCCTTAAGCCCCCTTCAAATTACTGTTGAGTTTTCATTTTCTTCAACGTATCAAAATTTAAGTGTTTTCCTTAAAATGCCAGAACTAGAGAATATAAAGGTTGAAATCTGGTACAAGTGAATCTATAGTTCCTGCTGCTTGTTTAAGGGAATGTAGGTCACTGATGTAATATAAGCTGGCAGACTTGCACTCAGAAGACTTTGGTAGTCCTAAGAGAGCTGACAGACTGGGGCTGTTAGAAAGGTGGATATAGACAACCGCACCTCTGCAGTCCCCACGTGAAAAGGGGGTAAACAGACAGACAAGTGAATGCAGGAATCCCGTAAGCTGGATAACCACTGGGATCTGCAATATCTTAGCTTACACTCTTATTTCCGTTAGACTGAAGGTACAGATACCGGTCAGTTGGCTATTGGCCAGCCACATACATAGTGACTGTCCTGAGCCTCATGTACAGTATATCTGTAATGGAGTCCCAGAAGGGGGGTTTGTACTTGAGAAACCATATGCATACAATGCACATTAAAGGACCAGTAACAATTCTTTTTTTTTTAAAATTCGTTTTTTACTTAACGGAAAAATAACACCAAGACACAACTTTAAATTCGCAAAGTCTTCATTAAAAAATAACTTACCGATTCTCCGCTTGCGTTCCTCTTCAGAAACGGCGACAGGGCACCGATCCATCATGCAGGGCTCGATTTCCCCTCCCTGGCTATCTCCTATAGAAGGCAGGGAGGAGAAATCGAGTGCTGCACGAGGGATCGTCACCCTGTCGCCGTTTCTGAAGAGGAGCGCAAGCATAGGCTGGATTCTCTCCATCTTGGGGTGGTTGCGACAAATCTTCACTTCTGCGGGCAACTAATTCCCCAAAATGCCTTCCCGCTGGCAAGAATACGTATTGCCGGCAGAATGGCATACGAATCGCTTTGGATTTCCTAAGTTGCCCGAAGTTTCCTCGTGAAGCAACTTCAGGCGACTTCAAAAATCCAAAGCGATTCGTATGACATCCTACTGGCGACTTGTATTCTTGCTGGCAGGAAGGCATTTCAGGGAGATTAGTCGCCACAGAAGTGAAGATTTGTTGCTGAGCAAATAATCTTCCTGTCTGCCACCACCCTTGGGAGTAAACACAGCTGTGTGCCATTAGCCTAGCTGTTTTATTCCCTTTTGGAGGAGCTCCACGATGCGGCTGGTGCCGACACGTCGTCATGCAAAGAAACTCTGCGTTTTCATCCGACCATCGGATAAATGTAGTTCTTACCTGCGATTTCTCCTTCACTTCCTGTTATCTTCAGAACATCCGAAACGTAGTATGCGTTTCGTTGCATGGCCGTGTGTCGGCGCCAGCCGCATCGTGGTGTTTCATAGTTACATAGTTAAATTGGGTTGAAAAAAGACAGTCCGTCAAGTTTAACCCCTCCAAATGAAAACCCAGCATCCATACACACACCCCTCCCTACTTTTAATTAAATTCTATATACCCATACCTATACTAACTATAGAGTTTAGTATCACAATAGCCTTTGATATTATGTCTGTCCAAAAAATCATCCAAGCCATTCTTAAAGGCATTAACTGAATCAGCCATCACAACATCACCCGGCAGCAGGGATGTAGCGAACTGCCGATTTGGTGTTCGCGAACGCCGTTCGCGAACACCGGCAAAAAATGCGAACGTTCGCGGACAGTTCGCTAACTTCGAACACCCGCTAAAATCGTTCGATTCGAACGATCGAAGGATTTTAATCATTCGATCGAAGGATTTTCATTCGAATCGAACGATCGAAGCCATTCGATCGAATGCTTTTCATTCGATCGAATGCTTACAATCGTTCGAACGAATGGAAATCGTTCGATATTTAGCGGTCGAAGGAATTCGAATGGTCGAACGATCGAACGCGAACTCAAAATGCGAACGTTCCCAAACGTTCGCGAACATTCGGCGGACGCGAACGGTCGAAGTTCGCGCGAACTCGTTCGCAGCAGAACAGTTCGCTACATCCCTACCCGGCAGTGCATTCCACAACCTCACTGTCCTCACTGAGAAGAACCCCCTACGTTGCTTCAAATGAAAGTTCTTTTCTTCTAGTCTAAAGGGGTGGCCTCTGGTACGGTGATCCTCTTTATGGGTAAAAAGGTCTCCTGCTATTTGTCTATAATGTCCTCTAATGTACTTGTAAAGTGTAATCATGTCCCCCTCATCTACCCTCATAATTTAAGTCTTCCATCCCTCTAACCAATTTAGTTGCATGTCTCTGTACTCTCTCCAGCTCATTTATATCCCTCTTAAGGACTGGAGTCCAAAACTGCACTGCATACTCCAGATGAGGCCTTATCAGGGACCTATAAAGAGGCATAATTATGTTTTCATCACTTGAGTTAATGCCCTTTTTTATGCAAGACAGAACTTTATTTGCTTTAGTAGCCACAGAATGACACTGTCCAGAATTAGACAACTTATCTACAAAACCCCTAGATCCTTCTAGGTTTCTCCCTTTGTTTTATTAATAACCTGATCAAAGAACACCTGAATTAAGAGAAAAACGTTTTGGGCCACAAGTCCCAGTTACACCTGCTCATTCAAGCCAATGATGACTGACCAATGACACTGATCTCTTCAGGTGTTATGACTCCTTTGCTTCTGATTCTCAGGTTACAGAGGCATGTGTTGGACTTATATTTGCGAAGCTGCACAGCTGAATCCGTATTTGACAGGAAGTACAGCACAGAGACAAGACTGAATTCAGACAGTGGAAAGAGAGCCACAAAATGGGGCTTTGCCGTAACTGGGGCCTTATTGGGCATTGGAACAGTCTTGATTTATGGAGCGCAGAAGAAAAGGGTGAGTAGCCAAAGTGCATAACAGTCCTTACAAAAATGTAGAAAATGAATGGGAAACTATAATTTGTTCCCCCCACCGCCCAATTCTATTTCTTTATAATACCTTCAGATATCTTTATTCTTTATATAAATTTTGGGATAGTATATGTGATACTGTATATACACAGAGCTGTGTTCAGAATAATAGCAGTTACTCAAAATCCTTATAATAGCTTTAATTTCCAAACATGCAAATGCATTGGAATTGGGAACACTGCACATTCTATTCCAAATCAAAACATGAAGAAAAATTTATAAAAATTTGTGTTATTACTTTAAAGATAGTGAAGAAAGGAAATATTAGGCTGTTCCAAAAAATAGCAGTGTCTGCATTCTTCTTTACAAACTCAAACATTCACTGTATAAACTGAAAAAGTTACAAGATTTTGCTTTCCTTTGAATGACTGAACTAATATTTAGTTGTATAATCAGTATTTCTGGGAACTGCTGCACATCTGTGTTACATGGAGTCCAACAACTTCTGGCACCTGTTACCAGAGCTGGGCCACGCCTAGGCAAGCCGGGCAGTCATGGCGCCAGCTTAGCATGCGCAAATTTGCTATTGCCCGTGAATTTGCATCCCCGGCTTTGCGTCCTAGGCACGTGCCTACCCCTAGTTCCGGCCCTGCCTGTTACATTCCACAATTCTTCTGCATTTCTTGGTTTTGCCTCAGAAACAGCATGATTTTTAATCAAAGTATACTGTTCTTCTGAACAATGTCTGGAACAAACCATTTTCAGAGAGAAATGCACTATAACCAACATGCACAACATTTGCTGCCTTCCTTTCTAATAAGGGCCATAATTATCACCTGTTTTTTCACAGAATGAATGACCTCACTAATTGAACTCCACACTGATATTATTTGCAACAAGCTAATATTATTTGGAACAAGCCTGCATTAATGATTCAGTTTCACAGAATCAGCAGTGTGCATGTGATGACTGTTGGGTCTGTTGGTTTTCTATTACTCTACTACACCTACTAATAAATAATGTAGAAAAATAATTTCTACTAAAAACAATGATTGATCAGGTTAGTGATGTCGGACTGCTATTATTCTGAACACAATTGTATACAAGATTAAGGTATTTTTCTCAGATTCTATATCTTGAGACAGTGGAGAACATGGTAAAACTAAAGCTATAGATACACAGAAAGATGTTTGGCAAGGTCACCAAGTGAGCCTGCTGCAGATACTGGCACTGTCAGATGGGGCAACATGTAGGGCCATGCCATAAAGACACTTTTTCAGCTGGTGGAGATCACCTACACACCTTGCATACTGTCAAAGTTAAATGACTGCTGCTGAAAAGTGCCAGTGGATAATAAGCCCTGTGTACCATTGGTCTTAAGTCATAGTCCTTAAGACTTAAGTCCACCCCTCCAGCAAGAAGGGCAGATATTTTGGGAAAGAAATTGTGTAGTTGCCTGACCTTTTCTTGTGCAAAGAGGTCACCATTATAGTAGAGCAATTTAAAATGTTTATACATTCAGGGCTACTATCAAGAACCATGAGACCCCATTCTAAGTTAACAGAGCCCCCCCCATGGGGCCTCAATTGGTCACCTGGGCAGAGAGCGCTGCCAACAAGGAAAATGGGATATGTACTCGAAGTTTGCAAATGTTTTGGTTCTGAAGCTGGCCATAGACATGCAGATTTTACCCTTTTGTTCAGCAAACGATTGGATCTTCCAATGTGCCACTAACCATTCAAATTAAAAAAAGTAGTAAAGGAACAAATCGTTATACAAGCCGTGATAGCAATCGTGCAAAAGTTATGTGGCAGTCACCCATTGCACTCATGCAATACATGCAGAGAAATTATCACTAGCCCAAAAAATTCTTTTAACCTATCCATTTCTTTAAATGACCAAACCGCATGGTACGAAAAATGTGGGGGCAATATACACACGGTCCAAATATTGTACGAAACTTCAATTTATGTGACTATGGGGAAAATTTACTAAAGGGCGAAGTGACTAATGCTGACGAAAATTCGTCAGCGAAGGAGATAGACTCTAGCGTTACTTCACAGCCTAACGCCAGGCGACGTTGCGAACGAATGTAACTATGCTAATTCACTAAGATTGAGATTTGACTGAACGTTACTTCTTGTGCCAGCTCAGACCAGGCGAAGTGCAATAGAGTAGATGGGACTTGGTGAAAAAAGTCCCAAAAAACGCTGGCGTCTAAATTTTTACAGGGTGATAGGCTGCAAAAGATCATAATTTTTTTGGGGGGGACCCGGCTTCCCCTTTACATTTCCTAACATATGGCGCATAAACTACACAAATTGGGAAAATGTGTAGTGCAATATAACAACTCTAGTTTATTTTATTAAGGTTCCCTGGGGTTTTTTAGTGTAATGTATTGGCTGCAACGTATACGCCCATTTAAGTTTAACTTCCCGCCGTATGCAAATTCGCGAACGCTAGAGTAACTTCGCTTTGCTTGCCGCAGTAACGCTAGCGCAACTTCGCAAGCGTTCATCGCCCTGGATGCAACTTCAGATTTTTGTTAATTAGTGTTGTCCTGGCGAATCTACGCCTGGCGAATGTTGCGATGTCAGCGAAGCCGACGCTGCCGCAATAAGCTTTAATCAGTCCTTTATCAAGTTATACACATGAGTGACTTTATGCACCTTCAATAAAAATTGGGAGAAACCCCGCCCCCCCCCCATGTGCAATTTTCAGGTATGGATTCCATTTTTGTTTGTATACTGTTCAGACTAGCAAAGAGGAGGCCAGTGAGGGTACTAGGTAGAATGCCACAAATATTTTTGTAAACAACCACACCATTAATCCAGCCATCATGATTATAACTCCACCCAAATTCTGCCCAATTCATTACAAGACACAACCCTTACCTAACCCACAAATCATGCTTTTATGTCTATAACCCCCCCCCCCATTATGGTCCTGTGGATTGTGGTCCTGTATAGATTGGGTCAGCTAATATTTTTTTTTCCTCTTATAGGTGGCACAAGCGGAACTTACAACACTTCCTGTTGCTACTTCAAGCTCTCCCCTATACAGTAAAGAGGATGTAAGGAAACATGCATCAATAGAGGATCGAGTCTGGGTGACCTATGCAGGAGAGGTCTTTGACATCACAGAATTTATAGAGTTGCACCCTGGTGGGAGCCGAATCTTGCTAGCAGCAGGAGGTGCTCTGGAGCCTTTCTGGGCTCTCTATGGTGTGCACAAGAATGAGCATGTGTTAGAGATCCTAAAGGAATACAAAGTAGGTGAACTTAATTCTGCTGAGAAAGATGAGCCAGTGGATGAATCTGATCCTTATTCACAAGATCCCAGTAGACACCCAGTTCTTAAGGTGAACAGCCTGAAGCCTTTTAATGCAGAGCCACCCCCCTATATGCTGACAGAGAATTCTATCACTCAAACTGAGCTGTTTTTCAAAAGGAACCACTTGCCAGTGCCACAGATCAACCCTGATGACTACAAACTTGTCATAGAAAGACCCAATGGCAAGGTGCATGACAAACCACTTAATTTGACGTTGTCTGATCTGAAAGCAAAATTTCCCAAACATGAGATTACAGCTACATTGCAGTGTGCTGGAAACCGGCGTTCTGAAATGAGTGAAGTAAAGCTAGTGAAAGGACTTGACTGGAACATTGGAGCAATCAGTACAGCGCGCTGGGCAGGAGCACGTCTGAGGGATGTACTACTGGAAGCTGGATACGCCGAGGGCTCTTCCCAGACTCAGCATGTACATTTTGAAGGACTGGATCGCGACTTGACTGGAACAAACTATGGTGCCTCTATCTCATTTAAGCAGGCAATGGCCAAGGAGAATGAAGTACTTTTAGCCTATGAGATGAATGGGCAGGAACTGCCTAAAGACCATGGTTTTCCCTTGCGTGTAATTGTGCCAGGTGTTGTAGGTGCCCGCAATGTGAAGTGGTTGGGTAAAATTGTAGTAAGCAAAGAAGAGAGCAGCAGTCATTGGCAGAAAAATGATTACAAGGGTTTCAACCCATGTGTTGATTGGGACGATGTAGACTTTGCTTCTTCTCCATCTATACAAGATTTACCAGTACAGTCTGCCATCACAGAGCCACATCCTGGACAGAAGATCACTCCAGATATTGATGGGGAATTAACAGTGAAGGGGTATGCATGGAGCGGAGGAGGGAGGGAAATAGTGCGGGTGGATGTGTCTGTGGATGGAGGAAAGACATGGAAGGTAGCAGAATTAACTGGAGAGAAACAGAAGGCTGGGCAGGCCTGGGCATGGAAATTATGGCAGTTAAATGTCCCACTGCCTCCCAAAAGCAGTGATGTTACCATTATTTGCAAGGCTGTGGACAGCAGTTATAATGTACAGCCGGACACCGTTGCCCCAATTTGGAACTTGCGTGGTGTGCTGAACAATGCGTGGCACAGAGTCTGTGTTACAGTGGATGCAGAGTAGCCATAGTAGAATGAATCCTCAAGTAATCTCATCTTTTCCTAGGCCTGTGCTGCATTTATGCATGGCCTCCTTCTGAAACTATTTTACCTTTTGAATTCCCATCCCTGATGTGTGGTGTCTGGACATTGAAACATTCATTCTGGAGAAGTGGAAAGATGTTCCTATACATCTAGTGGTGAATGTACATTATTGGGCACATCTACGGAGGCTTTGTCCCACCGAATGCAAAGTACGGAACAGTCGCATTGTACATTCTCCTACTATTTCAGAAGTGGCAAAAGAGTTCTGCAGTCACAACACAGGGGCATTACACTGTGCTCAGTATGAGGCAACAGGAAAGTTTGACCCTTTCCATGATGGCACTTTTAACTGTATATTTACCTGTATACTTTTGTTTACTTTGAATAAAAATAACTGGATGTGATGGAGAACTGATCATCTTCAATTTTTTTTTTTATTGGATCTCACTGTATAAGGGTCTAGCATAATGTGTTTATTTTAAAAATAAGTGGCATCTGCCATATATCTTCTCATGGACACATAGTACTAATTGTATTTACGGTATGTTGGTTCACTCAGGTGGCTGCAGGTTACTGGAACTGTAAAAAGTTGTCTCTGGTGCTAAATTTACAAATTTTTAAATGGAAATGAATCTCTTAGTGCAAAAAGCACAACTGTGCACAAGATGAGAGCGTGAGGGGAGAGGGAGGATTTGTATTGGGGTGCCTCAGGAGACTGCATGCTTTGGAGCTCATCTGTATTTATGAGAACTGTGGTTAGTATTGCTTTGGGCACATGAAGAATGTCCCTAAAGATAGCAAAAGAACTTTCATACGAACAAGTGGAAAATGTTGATGTGCAAAAAATTCTTATCTGCCCATTCACATTGCCCACAGGGCAGGATTTTTTCTAAATGGTGTATGTTTCCCTTTAAAACTCAAAATTAACTGTTTCTGAACACCAGACAATCCTACCCTGTCCCTCACCACGAAATTGTTCTCTTTGCACTAGAGGTCAAATTTCTGTTTTGCTGCCCCTGGTAAAATACCACCTGAGGGATGTCTGCCACCTTTCCTCGTGGCAGGAGAGTCACTGCTGGTATCATTCATGCTGCTTATCCTTTCATATGCTAACCTTGAAAATGAGTGATTCAATGAACCTAGTGATTTTAATTGTTAGCCTTAAAAGAGTTTTGCCAAGGCATATAATTTGTAAAATCTGCAAAGTAGGATAACCCTATTTTTTTCCAATAAACTCATTTTATATGGCAGAGTTTTAGATTATTATTTAACCATATTTGTTAGGGAAGGTAGGTGCACATTTCGGTTTACTTAAAAGCCAGATCACTGATCTGCTCATGTTCCTGTCTTCGAGCCTAGGGATAAAAGGGAATTGTCTCATTATAGATGAGCCAAGGGTTGTTTATCTGTAAACTGATTCTGCTTCTTCCAGAAATTAAAACACTACCACTCCAAAAGCATGAGCATAATACACCATATTTTATGGAATGAAAACTCTCTATTAAACTTTATAAGGTCTTGCCGCAAACTCTGTTGTAAAAAAAAAAAACCTCAAAATGCTCTCTGTGATTCGGAGAGTTGTAGTTTTAAAACATCTGGAGGGCTGCAATATGCCCAGCATTCAGTACTCAGTACATTCAGTACTAGGCAAATTGAGCTGTAGAATTGGAGTGATCCATGTTGCACTTTGCCAAATGGGCTTGTCAGTCACTATCCCTGCCTACAACACAGCAAGGGGCACTGTACTCCTCCTTCCATCAGCTAATGATTCTCCAGCACTCGGTGCTCAGTCATTATTCAGGCATTGCTTAGAGTGGGTGTTAATAGGCAGCACATGTACAGATGGAAGCATGTCCTTTTTCTATTTGTTTTTTAACTATACTTGAAAAGATAAGTGTCTTATTGGAGTGTAAAAAAGCCACAATAAAATCTATATATTTTAACAATTGCATTTTTTTTGTGTTCTTGGATGGGATGAGCAAATGCACTATGGTTAGGGCCATTATATAAACTGAATGTCCTTATTGCAAGCTTCTAGTAACAAACAAACAGTGCTACTGAACAAAATATTTGATGTATATTAAATAATGCAGTGACACAACTGGAGAATTGTTTGATACCATGAACTCACTTTAAAATTATAACTACAGCACTAACACCTTATTTAATTCATATATGAACCATGAACTTTTAGATTATTCATCAATTGTGTGTAGATACATTTTATTGCGGGTCACAGCACCTAATTTATAGCACTTAAGCACTTTAATCATTTTTAATTATTTGTATATAACACAATCGATTGAAATACCATTAATTGTAAGTTGGTGCTAAATTGATTGAGAACTAAGCATATGATTATAATAGCACTAAGCACTTATATAATTAGATCTCAATTAATTTTAGTAAGGTAGTGTGGGGTTTTACTGCTTTTTCTTGTTTTTAGTATCCCTATTCTGGTTTATATACCTCTACACAGCCTGAAATTGGGTATTACAAGTGAGTGAACATTAATTACAAATGAACTATATTTTTGTTTGTGATGGTAGCATTTAATGTTAACTAAAAGCAAACATCCTATTGGTTGTTATAGGTTACTGCTCCTGGGCAAACTTAGTGTCTTTTATTACATAACCCCCTTAAGAGGTGGCTGGTAGAGAATCTGCTCAGTGTGCCTTAGCTTTCTTGGGAATCAACTTTGCAACCAAGAATTGGGTTAGTGATCAGTTATAGAGATTATTTTGTTATTGGAAGCCGTTCACTGAGCCAGTATGGAGACTTACCATAAACAGGCTGAGAAGCCAGCAAGGTTCCAGTCATACCAGCTTGCAGACCAACACTCATGAACATTCTGCTTGTTTGCACTGTGACTAAGAATCTAATTACTGACAGCTCATTTCCATTTCATTTATTACACAGATTGCAGGTGCTAGATATTAACCTGCCAATAAGATAATGTATTGACCTGTAAGGGCAATGGCGCTCAGTTGCTTTCTCTGCCAGTTTATTTCAGGGCACCTGTAACTGCCATACCTCATTCATGCCATCAACTGTTCATAAAAATTATAAGGGTATTTATTGCACGGCACTCTATATAGATGAATTATTATCCTAACTGACAGGGATGAATTATATGTATAGTAAGTGTTAATTAAATTGTAGTACTATAAGTTTATACTGTAATTAATTGTGGTTTGTTCACTTGATTACTGTCAGCACTGCACTTTATTATTAGAGAACCTTGTGGGTTTAATTAGTAAATGTATATGTTACACTGCATGGTATAAAGGTGAAACCAATTAATTTTCCTTGAGTATATAATAATCATACTACAATAGTAGATACCACGGTTCAGGTTGTAATAAGGATCACTGATCCCTAATTTGTATGTCATATAGTGGTGGGTAGAGGAGAAGGTGAAGTGTGACCTAGTGTTTCTGTGGGGTGCTTTTCTTTTTCCCCTTTGGAAAAATTATTTTGTTTAATTCGATTACTGCTGATCTAGGTCAGACCTCAACAGAAACTAAGGGGCAGATTTATCAAGGGTTGAATTTCGAGGGTTAAAAAACCGAAGTAAAATCCTTGGAATTCCATGGATTTTAGCTCAAATACTTTGATAAAAAAAAAAATCATTAGATCGAGCGATAAAATCCTTCGAATCTAACGATTCGAACGATTTTAAGCGATCGATCGAAGGATTTTTAATCGACCAAAAAAAAACTTAGAAAAGTGCTGGGGAAGGTCCCCATAGGCTAACATTGCACTTCGGTAGGTTTAAAGTGGCAAAGTATGCAGTCGAAATATTTTTTAAAGAGACAGTACTTGAATTATAGTATGGTCGAATAGTCAAACAATTTTTACTTTGAATCGTTTGAATCATTCGATTCGATCGAATTTGACCAATTTGATGGTTGAAGTACCTAAAAAAATACTTAGAAATTCGAATTTTTTTTCATTCGAATTCTTCACTCGAGCTTAGTAAATCTGCCCGATTGAGATACGATTATAAATCAAGAGTACTGATTTGCTTCTGCTATTACAACTGTTCATAAAAAACATAATGTAACTAATGCCATCATTTGGGCTACAGGTGACAGTCAGGCATTGGATCAGCCAGCAAGACCTGCAAGTGTTCATAGTTTTCAAAATTATGGAGGTTGGATTGCTGTAACCAAGAGATAGTTATGCCCCCAGTAAATAGCACTGCCCAAAACGTTGAACGTTTCTTTCCACTCAGCAATTGGTTTCTCTTAAAGGAACAGTACCACCAAAAATAAAAATGCTTTAAACGAATGACAATATAATGTACTGTTGCCCTGCACTGGTAAAACTGGTGTGTTTGCTTCAGAAACACTACTATAGTTTATATAAACAAGCTGCTGTGAAGCCATGGGGCAGTATAATAAATTCAACCGGCACTCAAAATTCAAGCACAGGATACACAGTAGATAGCAGATAAGTTCTGAAGAATCCCATTGTATACTACAGAACTTATCTGGTATCTGCTGTGTATCCTGTGCCTTTTGCCCCAATGGCTACACAGCAACTTGTTTAGATAAACTATAGTAGCATTACTTAAGCAAACTCACCAGTTTTACCAGTGCAGTAGAACACTACAGTATATTTACATTACTTTAAAACACTTTCATTTTTGGTGTAAATGTTCCTTTAATACTTGGTCGGGTTAATTATTTTTGAAACAATAACTGCAATACATTGTTAAGCCAAAGGGGGCACATGTCGATGTATCTGACCTAATAAAAAAGTCACAAAATCTGACTGCACTGTGAGTATGAAATGAAACATGTATTTTACTTCCACAAGATGAAGTTCATATTACATTGTAATTTTCATGATATTTTAAGTTAACTGGAACAGCCTGAGGCAGGGTATTTGGCCCAGTTTTCCATTGGCCTAAGTTTGCTCTAGCTTAGCAATTTAGCAACCCAAGAATTTGTTACAGATCAATTATACAGGTCATTTTCTTCTAGGAAGCCATTCACTGTGGCAGGATAGAGGCCCACCCTTAACAAAACTTGAAGAGAAGCCAACATGGCTCCCGTCATACCATGAAGCAGTCCAACATTCTGTTTGGTTGCACTATGACTAATACTCTGATAACAGATAAAGACAGTTCATTAACATTTTATTTAATACAGGTTTGATATAGATACGAAATATGAACATGCCAATAAGATAATGTATTGACTTTAAGGGCTACGGCACACAGATTGTCTTTTCTGCCAGTCTATTTGCCAGGAAAAAAGTGCCTGCAACTGCCACTTCCATTCATGCCATCAACTGTGTATAAAAACTTTAAAACAAATACCTTATGGGCTGCAGTTTAATGTGCACTAGCTCCCGTCCTTATTATTGCTTGGCATGTCCCCTGAGACCACAGTGTTTCCCCCGTATGTTTTTTTGTATATGTCTACATATAATAGGGGGGGCACAATGGATGCACTTCTAGACTGTAGGCTTGCTGAAGAAGCTGGGAGATTAACATTAAAGCTGCTCAGGAAATAGTAACACTTCTCTAAAAGCCAGTGTTACAACTGAATGGTTACATATGTCATAGCCATAAACCAGTTTGACTTCTTTGGGTTTTTTTTTTTTTACAATAACTCTTGCGAGGATCAGGTCCTGTTTTGGAGAAACCTGTTACCTAGTTACCTCTTTACTAGGGATGCACCGAATCCAGGATTCGGCCAATCCTTCTGCCCGGCCGAACGAATTTGCATATGCAAATTAGGGGCGGGGAGGGAAATCTTGTGACTTTTTGTCACAAAACCAGGAAGTAAAAAATGGTTTCCCCGCCACACCCTTAATTTGCATATGCAAATTAGGGTTCGGTATTCGGTCGAATCTTTCACGAAGGATTCGGGGTTTGGCCGAATCCAAAATAGTGGATTTGGTGCATCCCTACTCTTTACACCATGCTCCTTATTCTTGCTTTTGTTCAAGATCTCTCAATTAGGTATAGATTCCCCAAATCAACTTCTAGAAGACTCTTTCCTTGTTATTGGGTGGTTCCTGCTTTGTTAGCTCTCAAGTACCTGTTTCAACTCACAGCCAGAGTTCACACCCTGCACATGAGCCCATTTCATAGGACACACTTGCCAGACAGCTTTTTCAATTGACTGAAACCTTACTGTTAGTCTTCTGTATCTTCTTGTCATGTTCCTTTGTTCCAAAAAGAAGAATGCAGTTTTGGTTATGATAGCATATTGGATAAATATAGTAATTGCATAGATCACCATATATGGAATAATGGGGAACCAAATCTGGTTATGGTGAGAAGGGCTGAAAGGAGCCAAAAAGCCCTTAGCTAGCAATTACATGCAAAGTGATGCCTTCTGGAATCAGAAGGTATTTATTTGTCTCATGCCATACACACAGCACTGCTTAGATACCAAAAATTAGAGTTTTGATTCTCCCATAAGGCATCATGGGCGGAGACATGCAAATCACTCCTTTGTGTCCTTTTGGGCAACTATGCATCCAGAACCGCTGGTTTATAGCACAGATACAGCCTAATAGTTCAGAGCCATATATCCAAATTTGCAGACAGCCTGTTTCAATCTTGTTAGATCTCATTAGTGCAATATATTGGAACATGGCTTCTGAGAGGTAGGACTTGGAGAGTAGCAAAATGGGGAACCAAATCTGGTTATGGTGAGAAGGGCTGAAAGGAGCCCATGATGCCTTATGGGAGAATCAAAACTATCATTTTTGGTATCTAGGCAGTGCTGTGTGTATGGCATGAGACAAGTAAATACCTTCTGATTCCAAATATATGGCATTCTACTACTTAGGTGTGCCACTGTAAATATCAGCTAGAAATGGTACAGCAGCAACTTTCACTTAGGTAGAACCCGAAAACTAGTATAGTGCAATATCTGGCTGCAGCTCTTTCTCAAAGTTATGTTACCCAAAGACAGACTGGTTCACTTAATATATTGCCTTTAGTGCCCAGCTGATCCCATTGTGATGTCTGTGCACCTTTTAAATATGCCTCATTACATTCCTAAGGTTAGGCAGTTTCTTTACAGTATTTGCTGAAATTGTAACACACATGTTAACAAGCTTTACAGAATGCTGACCTGCAGACATCTGGCCTGAACTGGTTGATCTGAGATTTTTCTAGGTTTTGTTGGTCAAGAAATTTTGCTAATCAGACTCCTCATTCAACATACAGAATCACGTCATAAGCAGCAGACTGGGAAAGCCTAGCGTTCTCTCCCTGAATCAGTTGTACAGGCTGATACATTAGATAGCTTTAAGAAGGGGTTGGATGGGTTTTTAGCAAGGGGGGAATACAGGGTTATGGAAGATAGCTCATAGTACAAGTTGATCCAGGGATTGGTCTTAATGCCATCTTGGAGTCAGGAAGGAATTTTTTCCCCTCTGAAGCAAATTGGAGAGGCTTCGAATTGGGGCTTTTGCCTTCCTCTGGATCAACTGGCAGTTAGGCAGGTTAAAATGGTTGAACTTGATGGACGAGTCTTTTTTCAACCTAACTCACTATGTTACGACTATTTTGTCAGTAGACAGCTCCATCAGATCTGCTTCTATTCAGGTGAAGGAAGGCTGATGCTCATTTATGTTATATACACTGCCCGCTCTGTGCCACCTGAAGCAAAATTCTCACCTTGCCTAATGGCCGGAGCAGAGTCCAATTCAGTGCGCCGGCGTTAATTGCGGTCTAGGCTCGGCGGCCCAATTCAGGACAGTTTGCGCCCTGGTTCTGGGCTGAGGCCTGGTGGTTGGGCACCCCTGTGCTTAAGGACTCTTACAGACGTTTTGACTGCATCTAGGCATGCAGTTAAGCGGATTGAAATGGAATGATGTGAAGCACATCCCAAAACACCCATCTGTAAGAGCCCTTAAGCAACTATACAGGTATTTTTTGTATGCAGGCATTGCATCAATATGCATTATTGTAAAAAAAAATCCCTTGTGTGTAAATGTGTGTAGATCCAGTTTCCAATTACTTAGTATTCTCAATCTCCACCTAGGCGTTTGCTTCCTGGAACATTACGAAGTTTTTGTTTGGGTTTTATCAAATCATGTTTGTGTAGGTAAGAAGTAAGATAAGTAGATATGTAGTGCCAAGCCTATAAACCTTTCCATAGTGCTAGGCCTGTAGATAGAGGGGATGACGTTTTGCTTTCCATGGGCTTTCTGCAAGATATTCCTATTGCAGTGCAGATGTAAAATATGCATGCAAAGAAATTTGTTAAAGGAACAGTAACACCAAAAAATGAAAGTGTTTTAAAGGAATGACAATATAATGTTTTGTTGTACTGCACTGATAAAACTGGTGTGTTTGCTTCAGAAACTCAATTATAGTTTATATAGACAAGCTGCTGTTTAGCCATGGGGCAGCCATTTAAGCACATTCTCAGATACATTTTCAAGAATCCCATTGTATACTACAGAGCTTATCAGTTATCTGCTGTGTATCCTGTGCCTTTTCTCCTTTTTCAGCTTTGAATGGCTGCCCCGATGGCTACACAGCAGTTTGTTTATATAAATTATAGTAGAGTTTCTGAAGCAAACACACTGGTCGTACCAGTGCAGGACAGCACTATAGCGTTGATCCGACACGACACGACTGTCGGATGCAGACTTCATCCAACATTTCTATCTCTTACCTATTTCTGTCGCAGGCGTTTTGTCGCAGCGCGTCGGATCGTGCCGAAAACGTCCATGTAGTCCTACCCTTGATTTTACTTTTCTCTTTCTAAGAAGGTGCAGGCAATAAAACGGTAACCGGCTCAAATACTAAGTTGAATATACCTTTTAATTTTACTTTTCTCTTTCTAGGAAGGTGTAGGTAAAAATCGCTAACCAGCTCAATTGCTAACTCTATTGTTATTTTGAATGGGTAAAAATACATTAGTTATTTTTTCTTTTTGCTCTCTTATTAATTGCATTTTGTTTACATTTAATGTTATACAGATTTTTTAGACCAAATAAAAAATTATTCTTTAAAAAATAAAGTATTATCGTGATACTGCATACTTGATACGTTACGCTAACAGAACATCACATGATCTCACTTTCTTGTCATGACTACAAAATGTTCTGTGAAACAACACTGGTTGGTATCCCTGTATGTATATATATATTTAATCCTTATTTAGCCCAAACTATAGGCAGAGGTCTGACAAAGTCAGATGAAAAAGTGTTAATATTGTTTAAGAAAAAAGAAACCCCACCAAATAGAGGGTTACTATATCTATACCAAGTAGACTCAAACCATAATTAATTTATGGTTTGAGTCTACTTGGTATAGATATAGTAACCCTCTATTTGGTGGGGTTTCTTTTTTCTTAAACAATATTTACAAAATGTTCTGTATAATTCTTTAAATAAAAAGTTTAAAAAAAAAAAAAAAAAAAATATTACGAGACAAATATGGACAAAATTTCACCAGTTGATTAAAACGTAGTAACATTAAATCAGGTTTCTCTAATTCAGAGGACCGCAACCCTTTTCACCCGTGAGCCACATTCAAATGTAAAAAGAGTTGGGAGCAACACAAGCATGAAAAAAGTTCCTGAAGTGCCAAGTAAGGGCTGTGACTGGTTATTGTGTAGCCCCTATGAGGACTGGCATCCTACGGGAGGCTCTATTTGGCCATAAACCTGTTTTTTATGCAACCAAAACTTTCCTCCAAGCCAAGGAATGAAAAATAAGCACCTACTTTGAGGCCACTGGGAGCAACATCCATGGGGTTTGTAAACATGTTTCTCAAGAGCCAATGGTTGGGGACCACTGCTCTAATTAATATAACTGCACTAGAAAGGCTAACTGCTATAAAGGCTAATTGCTATAAAGGGAACATGAAAATCTATAACCATGTAATCGCTTGTCCTGATAAGTTTAAATGTATTCAGCCGCAGGGAAGCACAGTAAGGAATACAACCCACTCTTCCTGTACTGACCCAGCATGCTGCATTCCACCTGCATTCAGCACTTCAGTCAGTACATGCCCCTTTAAATTAATAGTTTGCGTTCCTTCTGGCACTCCCCTGCAGCTGAACAAATTTAAACTGAATGCAGGGAAGCACAGGGAAAAGCACTCGTCAGTACGAGCCCTTATTGAGTTGAGTGCTTTCTGGTTATATTACCCATTCAGATGTCAGTCATGTGATTAAGGGAGACTTTCTAATCTAAAAATATATGTGTGTGTGGGGGCTCTGGAATATTCATAGCACCTGACAAAGCAAGCATGTGCCTAATCAAAGCAAGGGATTAATCCCAAATTCCATCATATAATGATTCTTACCTCTTTTTTCTGCTTAGGAGAAAAGGAACGAAACCGTAGTTCATATACAGCAAATATCTTCTCTTTTGGGAATTGGTTCCAAGGTAAAATAGTGAAAAACGGTCAGAATTTCAGTGCAACAACCTGTCCTCAAACATTGATCGAAAGTGCTATGCAACTTGTTGGTGATATATAAATGAAGCATTATGATGAGGAGTGTGATAACAATTCAATTGCTTAGTATTCGTAACACATATATTTGCTCCTAGTGTATTACGAGAAGCACACTGAATTCTGTGGGAATTAATGTCTTGTCTGATAGCAACAATAGAAAAGGATAGCCTGGTGGTTGACCAGACAAAGCAATGATTACGGATAAAGGAGTGTCTGCCTGATCATGGTGAGCCATCTTGTGGCCAAGTCTGGACCTTTATAATATTCAGTATATCCTAACGTATCAATGTAATTATGTATTCAATTAAAAGTGTTATTTACTAAAACTATCTATCGACAAATAACAGAGTTTACTACTAAGCAACAATTTTGCACTTTTGCTCAGTAGTTGTGCCTATGTCAATATCCATCCACTTAGATAGTAAGCTCCGCAAATCAGGGTCATTAACTTTCTCTTGTCTATGAGATCATGATAGTGATAGTTCCCTTTATACTGTGCGATTTTGCACACAGACAGTAACCATAGCAACCAATTACAAGCTTTGACTATGGAAAGGCAATGTTTGTTTGCTACAGGTCACTGCCACTTAATGACACGATTCAGTAAACATATCGGAATTGGTACACTAGAAAGACCCATCTTTTCTATGTACAAGAGAGTTGGAAACAGTGTAAGGTAAGTGTAACAGAAGTTCTAATTACAGACCAGACCCGGTACTAGTGGGTTCCGCTCACACACTTTCTGATAATCAATTCCATTGTTGGCGCATATTCCGCGGGGCATTGTGGGAGAGGTCTAGAGCGGTGATTACGAGGCTGTGAGAGACAGAGGCCAATATAACTTGCTGCTTCTGCCGCTGTGCTCGATTCACCAGGTGCTCGATTACACTTCCTGCCTGGTTTCCTCGCTCTGCCTCTCATTGTTGGCCTGTCGCTTGGCAGCTGCCCCGGAAGTTGTCTCCGGGGCCGGTTCAGCTCCGGTGAAGTCTCCGCCGGATACCGCGGTTCCGCGGCTGGCTAAAGGGACTGAGCGTCGGGGTGGAGGGCAGAAGCGCAGGGCTGCTGTGCGTGGATGAGGCTCCCTGTGGAGGAGCCGCAAAAGGTGAGATGTGGCTGGGAGTGAGGGGAGGGTTTACATCAAGATTAACAGTGGTACCCGGCGCACACTTCAGTGGTACAGTCCTTTACAGTAGAGTGATAACAATTGCTGTAAATCCCAGCATCCTTAGTCAGGCAAGCTCTTGGTCATTTCTGTCAGAGACGTGTCTTCCTGCCTGCTGGGACCCTCTGTGGCTGAGATAAGGGCTCACCCAGGAGGGACAAACTACTCGCTGCTGCTCTGCGGGGCCCTTGTGGGACAGGAGGACACCGACCGACTTGAACAACTTGTAGTAGCTAATTCAGCGGCTGCTTCAGATCCTGGAACACTGTGTGTGCGCTCAGCCTCTTTGTCCCCATTTTACTTCATGGGACGTTCACCTTCAAAGCTTAACTTTTAGTGTGATGTAGGTAAAAGTATTCTAAAATCAATTCACAAGTTAAAAAGTCACAAGTTACAAGTTTAAAGGCCACCTAAAAAAGTATTACAAATCCAATTTGATCACGTTAGTCAAGCAAAACAAACTTGAATTACACTATATAAATTATTTGAATCTTGTTTCCTTCAGTCTAGGAATTCATAATTATAGCAAGAAGGCAGGAGCCATTTTGGGGACACTGTTATTAAGACAAGCCTTGTATCATCTCAGAATCTTGTTTGTGCACCAGAATGGGGGACCTGATGTCCACCCCCATGCCCTGGCTACACAATTTAATGATAAAGAGAGAGGGGGAATGTGGATAGTGATATCTAGGAAGTGCTGAATGGAAAGTGAAAGTAATTGCTTGCCCCACCTCTATGCCTAAGGCATAGAGGAGGGGCGGGTAATATTTGATTGACAGCTGAGATTTTCAAATTAGTTCAACAGCCATGAATGCTTTAATAAAAAAAAAGGATTTGGATTTCATGTTTAATTTGAAAAGGACTTTTATTGTGCAGCTTTTGATGTCTGGGTGACAGGTCCCCTTGAAAATATTTCCTTTCTACTTTATTACTTCTGGTTTGGAATTTCAGCTGCTGCCAGTATTGAAGTCAGAATTGAAGGAAACTTAAAGAAGACAATACAAAAATGATTGTGTAAAAGTACAAATGTCACTGTAGTTGAACAGTGGGTCTAATTTTGGTTGCTGGAGTCCAGTGACCACAACAAGGAGGTAGCATTTTCTCTGCTAAACTATTGTAAGTTGGAGGTTTTAGTGAGCAGGGACCTCCTTACCCTTCTTTTGGTGTGTGTTTGTATATATCTGTATATGTGGCTGTGAACACTCACACCCTGGGGCCTTATAAATAACCATTTATAATAAACATGGATGGAAACTATCTGCATTTGTTGGCAGTGACCAGCTTCAGAGCTAGTAAATTGTAAAGGGAATGCCTATTTTTTGTTATTGATATCCTGAAACTATTGGGGATCCATTTGTGATAAAGTTTTAATGATTATAAATGTCATCCCAATATAAAGCACCCTCAAAACCAATGTTGCAGACTCATTCACTGGCACCTTTCAATGCATTAGGAAATCTTTTGGACTGAAAAGCATGGGCGACGTTATTTTCATGCATTTCTAATTGAAAGGGGGTGGCAGTCAGCAGTGCTGGTTTTGGTGCTTCTCCACCAGCAGATAATGTGCCTCATTCATTTTAGCTTAGGAAGAAAGGAAAACTTAAAAGGGATACTACAGTGAAATGTTTTGTTTTTATTTTTATCCCCCCCCCCAGTTTTTTTATGTACAAATCACCATGTGTGCTAGTAATTATGCCTGCATAAAAGTGACCGTATTATGACTTGAATGTTAGCAATGCTATTTTAGCTTGCTAACATCAGGCAGGTTGATAGCAGCCTAATAAATGGCAAGAGTTTGGGACAGAGAACTCAATCTAATTCTAAGCATATGCAATGTAGTTCAGCTCAGAAAACCCCCCCACAAAAAAGCAAATACTTGAGGTTTAGAGGCATTTCATTTCTTTCCCCCCTACAACAAACAAGGCTCCAATCAGAAATCACAGAACTATGTCAAATAAGCAGAATGGAAAACCATGTTTTAAAAAAGCAAAAAAAAAGGGTCATGTTAATCAAGTCAGTTCAGTCCATTCCCCTGGTTCACCCAGGTAATGCTTCATTCCAGGCAAAAATCCTGGCCTCCCCAGAACCCCCTATAATTTTTGGCTAAGCCTTGTCCCCTTTTGGCATGCTGTTCAGGGCTTTCACAGTTTTACAGGATTCTATTATGACTGGGCTTCTAACTGAATTTCCACCTATCTCCTCCAGTATAGTGGCTCTAAAGTCAGACAATTGATTAAAAGATTAATATTTTGTTTTAAGCCTAGAACATTAAAGATAATCAAATGGTTGGAAAGGTGCAGAGACTGACCACTGTGTGACTCAATTACTGCTTTCAATATTTTTTTTTACATAATTTTATAATGCTTTAAAAGAAAGGCACCAAGAGTGTGCTTTTGCTCACATAGGCACAGCTTATCCATAATAAATATCAGGGTGATATAAGAGAAAGCAAGTTCTAGGAGCATTTTATAAACAAATTTGTCAATTAGGCTTTTTTTTTTAATAACCGCTATTTGCTGTCAGGTTAGTCAAAGCCTGTGCATTCTACATTTTTGTTGAAATAATGTTTTTGGCTTTTCTGTATAGATTTTACAATAGGTACGTTTTAGGTAGGTCGCAATGGATGACTGTTTTGTGCCATGCCACTTAAATTTGACACCTGTCAGTCTACTTTTTGTGATTTGCATCACGCATGATTGCTGTTACAAAGGTGTCACGGATTCCCATTCAAAGGAATGGCAACTTGTGACTATGCTGTATAGTGGATATGAAAGAAAGCTAGAAAAGCCTTTAGAAGACTATCCCTCTGGTCCAGTCCAATCCTTTGGGTCCCACTAGGGCAGTGATCCCCAACCAGTAGCTCGTGAGCAACATGTTGCTCTTCAACTCCTTGGATGTTGCTCCCAGTTGCCTCCAAGCAGGTGCTTATTTTTGAATTCCAGGCTTAAAGGCAAGCTTTATTTGCATAAAAACATGTATACTGCCAAACAGAACCACCTGTTGGCTGCAAGTCCACATAGAGGCTACCAATACCCAATCACAGCCCTTAATTGGAAGCCCAGGATATTTTTTTGAATGCTTGTGTTGCTCTCCAACAGTAGTTTATACTTGAGTATGGCTCATGGGTAAAAAAAGGTTGGGGACTGCTGCACTAGGGGTTCAGCATCACAGTTAGGTATCCATGATATTGCGGGTCACAGCTACAGATCTGCCTCAATTTTTTTTAAAAAAATGTTCTTTTAATTATGAATTTCTTATCTGCTATATTGGATTCTAGCATTAAAGAGCTGTCACAACGAGCACAGATTTAAAAAACCTTTCAACACGTTTTTCAGTTCAATTGGTTTCAGAAGACTTTTTCCAATTACTTTTTATTTTCTATGAGTGGCTGCTCTTCTAATATTGATACATTTCTTAACTTTGTCACTGCTGAGTAGAATCCCTGGGTTTCAAAAAAGTCAGCTGTTAGAATTGAAACAATAGTTGCTGTTACTCATAATTATCTGCTGTCGGCTATGCATTGTTTATAATTAAGTTGTTTCTCTTTGGTTTCTCTTTGGTTTGCATGGTCTTTTCCATTCCAAGTTATTCTAAACTGTGTATTCATTAATAATCTACTTCTGAGTAAACTGAGATATGTGCTTGGATTCCATTACAGCTTTCATTCTAGAAGGAACAGTAAATCGGCAAGGAACACAACTTTTCTATTCACGTTCCTGTTATATTTAAAAGAGTATAATGCACTGGCACATCCTTGTTTTTAGACAATATGTATATTTTAAGCAAATGCAGCTTTCAGTTAAAATTAACTTTAAAGTCACGGAAAATTCTTGATAAATGCATACTGGAAGTACGTTTTTTTATTATGTAAAATATTATTTTTGGGTTTACATAGCTTTTAATTATGCAAAAGGTTTTCTGGTGGAACAGATGTCTTGTGTACTTTTTATGTTACAGAAGGCTGCTTTTGTAAGATGATACAGTATATATGCTAATCATATACTCTTGGCTTAATACTGAGCTAAAATGCAGCGTCTTATTATCTTTTTTCTGTGACCTAAAATGTATAAGCTGTACATAAGCAGTCACATGTCTGAGTATATTGTGAAAATATGCTGCAAGTCTGTTATCCAGTCGTGGGGAGCCCTGTGAGTGAACTCCAGCAGTACTGTCCCATTGTACTGTGATTGAGATGTCACTGCTGAGATGAGGCCTCATTGGCTTGGTCCTAGCATAAGCTTAGCCTTTCTTAGTACTGCGGCACTTTAACAGAATTTAGGGGCAAGTCATTAAAATAACAATATCCATTTTATTTATCAAGGGTGAGCTGAGAGTTAAACACAATTTAGTGAAACATGAGAGCTGCTACCCAATCTGATCCACAAATTGCTTTATCTGCAACCTGACGTGCTCTCTGCTGGCCATTATAAAAGTGATATCACCATAAAATAGAAGTGACATTTTCTAGGGGCGGGGGGAGGCAGGCAAGCCTATTTTGCAACCCACAAACCACTATCCTACCTGCTTTAGCAGTTTGCAAAAGAAGAACTTACAAATCCTTTACAAGTTGTGGAATTATCTGCTGAGCTGTAGCAACCTACAGTCTACACTTTGGTAAACACGCTTTATGATCTTTGTCTGTGTCTCGCTTGTGTACCCCCCCACCAAAAAAAGGCTAACCGTCATATTATGGATATCCATTCATTCTGGGCCTGTGATTTTAAAAATATTCTTGTTGGGGAAAAAAATGACTAGTTTCAGAGTTATAATGTTAAAGCTCTCTCAATTTTCAGAAAAGCATCTCAAGGATGGAAATTGAGGACTACAATGGGCGCTCCTACATGTCTGGTATGTATATAACTATATTGATATAAAATCCCTGTTTCTTAAGGCCAGGGTCAGGTGGGGTCAAAATCAGCTTGCTAAAGTCCACAATCCAATTTCAGCCTTTGGCAAGACTTTTCAGCTGAAATCTCCAAAGTGTATTCTCGCTGCAGCTGACACAAGGCTTCCAGACCTAAACAGATAAGTAGATTCCGCCAACGGTCAGAAAGCAGCCTGCGGATTTTGGCTTCGTCTGGCCCTAACCTAAAGGAATAATCTTATTCCTCTCTGAAAACATTCTCGTCTGCTTGTTATTGATGCAGGATTGGTGATTTGGCTGCAGATGCATCCATTATATGGCACGTGCTGTCACCCATGCAGCTTCTATTCACGCTGTATATTTGGTGCCCAGGTGCTGAGGCCATAATATAACAGATTTTTAATTGATACTTACTATTCTCATCTGCTTCTCATTTCATAGTCCATGTCAGACTACTCCTTTAATGGAAACGGCACTTGACAAATGTGTGTGTATAGTAGAGCATAGTGTAGCTTGCAATTCTATTTTTTAATAAATATATATATAACATCATGTAAAGCGAGGCACTCGCATGACTTTAGAATATGGTGAAAAGAGATAGCGTTTGATTGTTCTTCCAATGTTTCGGTCGTCCTTGAGACCTTTGTCAAGGTAACAACAAAGTGAAAAATTCAATAAAAAAATACCCCTTAAATGGTGCCAAAAATGTGTGTAATTTGTTGCTAAGAAGCCATGTGTTCACTGGTGTTCACATAGCTAAACTCTGTAGACATGGTATTGTAAAAGCAGTGACATTTATGGGGAGGGTTATAAGGTTTGAGTTTTTCACTCTGTTGTTACCTTGACAAAGGTCTCAAGGAAGACCAAAACGTTGGAAGAATAAATAAACTATATATTTATAATAATATATAGATAGATAGACAGATAAAAAGTTTCACAACCTCTTCCGATATATCACTGGATGACTAATGTAAAATCAGATTCATGGTTTATTCCCACTGAATGGCCTGGAGTACGGCATAGATGAAAGGCTTAAACTTAGCCAGATCATTATTTTTGAAACATACCCCCTCCTAAGGCTCCAATGAAATGCTCTTATGCTTAAAACACTGCAGGAAGCACCTTTTCTTCTGTGGTCGGTCATAAGCTGGACTCCATATTCTACTCCTCAACTGTGGCAGCTCTTGATCGACCAAAAGGTAAACCTGACTGAACAATGACTTGATTTGCTGCTTGCATGCAGCCATTAGCTAACCCATAATTGCATGAGCTTTCACCCCATGAAGCAAATTGTCTGACTGGCCTGTGTCTAGTGACTATATTGTTGGAAGGTCAGATATCGCAAAATTCAGTGGCCAGATGAACCTGTAACGTAATAAAATCATTTCAGGGTATTGGTACATTATATTTAAAGGTTAAGAAAAGTCTGATTTACTGGGGGTAATCCCTTGCCCCAAGATTGACATTACTTTTAAATACATATAAAACCCCCCTTTTTTTAGTGTTACTGTCCTTTAAAGCAGCATTGGTTTATAGCACGTCCTTGTGCTTGCTAGGAGCAAAGTAAAAAGCATGTTTTAGAGTTATCCGTATTGTACTCACTTACATTTGTTTTCTTTGGCACTGCAGCTGGAGATTCATCTCTAGAAAGGGAGTTTTCAGATGCGCTGATTGGACCCACTGTGAGCACCCCAAATAGCCGGCATTCATCACCAAGCCGCTCACTAAGTGGTAAGTCTGTTTTACTGGCAAAACGTTTTTATGCTTCATGTCATTATTGAAATTACAATTAGGGATGGGCAAATTTTTTTTTGGCGAAACGGGTCAAATTCGCCGTCCCTGATTACAATACATTAAAGAACACACATTTTATAACAGTTTATCTACATAATCCAATATAATAAAATAACAAATCTTATTTAACCTGAAAATAGGATAACCATTTTTGTTAAATCCGAAAGGGAGCTATTCTGTTTTACTGTCTCCAGAATTTGATACTGGAACCAGATTGAATAAAGTGTTTAGTAGCAACCTACTCTGTTTTCTTGAATCTGAAGCATATTAATGCTCTTTTAAATGTTTATGGACCAGCCAAGACATTTATACTACATAAAGCCAACCTAAATGTGCTAGACAATTTAAAATCTCCTGCCTGTTTAGAGAAGCCTATTTTATGCACCCCGAACGACAAAACTATAAAGAAATATTGTCTGTTGTTTCCCGTGACTTTAAATTGTAAACTCTTTTGAGCAGGGCCCTTCTGTCCTATTTTAGTCTGTAACCCTTGTTTGTTAAATTAAATTGTTTAAATGACTGCAATGGCCTACATAACTTTAGGTAATATGAAGATAATCATGCTGTTGAAAAACATTGTACTTTGTGGTTTGTGTTAACTAGTAGTCTGTTAACTTCAGAGTAAAGCCTTCTCAAATCAGAAAGTATTCACATGCCTCATGCTACACACACACACACAGCAATGCCTTAAAACCAAAAATTAAACCAACTCTCATTCAAGGATTCAATGGGTGAAGATATGGATATATGGCTCTGAATTATTAGGCTCTATATGTGCAATTAAACCAATGGTTCTGTATTTATAGTTGGTCATAGGAACATTAAGCAGTGATTTGCATGTTTCTGCCCATGCTTCCTTAATGAAAGTTAAAGCCTCTCATTTTTGGTTTTAAGGCTGTTTATACAGTGCCTTGCAAAAGTCTTCACCTCCCCCCCCCCCTGGCATTTTTCATGTTTTGTTGCCTCACAACCTGGAATTAAAATGGATTGTTTGAGAGTTTGCAAAATTTAATTTACATTTTATTCTTTTATTATTGTTAAGCAAACAAAAAATCGGACAAAATAACAGAAATCTTCGGCGTGCATAGCTTTTCACCCCCCTAAAAACAGTACTTTGTAGAGCCACCTTTTACAGCTGCAAGTCGCTTTGATTGTCTCTATAAGCTTGCCACATCTTGCCACTGGGATTTTTGCCCATTCCTCAAGGCAAAAATGCTCCAGCTCGTTTACGTTGGATGGTTTTCACTTGTGAACACCAATCTTCAAGTCTGACCACAGATTCTCAATTGGATTGAGGTCTGGACTTTAAATAGGGCAATCCAACACATTTAAATGTTTCCCCTTAAACCACTCGAGTGTTGCTTTAGCCGTATGAATCCCCACATCATGATGCTGCCACCACCATGTTTCACTGTGGCGATGGTGTTCTTGAGGTGATGGGATGTGTTGGGCCAGACATAGCATTTTCCTTGGTGGCCAAAAAGTTACATTTTAGTCTCATCTGACCAGAGCACCTACCTTTTGGCAAACTCAAAACATACCTTCTTATTTTTAACTTTAAATAATGTGTTTTTTTTCTGGCCACTCTTCCGTAAAGCCCAGCTCTATGGAGCTCTGCAACTCATTCAGGGTTACCTTTGTTCTCAGTGCTGCCTCTCTGATTAATGTCCTCCTTGCCCGGTCTGTGAGTTTTGGTGGTGCCCTCTCTTGGCAGGTTTGTTGTGGTACCATGTCAGAAAAGGTGTGTTTATACTGACAGATCATGTGACGCTTAGATTGCACACAGGTGGACTTCATTTCACTAATTATGTGACTTTTGAAGGTAATTGGTTGTACCAGGATTTTTTAGGGGTTTCATGGCAAAGTGGGTGAATACATTTGCACATGCCAATTTTTCAGGTTTTTTTTTTTTTTTCTAATTCTTTTTTATATATTTTTTTTCTTATTTCACTTCACCAACTTAGACTATTTTGTGCAGAACCATCACATAAAATACGATTAAGAAACATTTAAATTACAGATTGCAATGTAACAAAATAGGTAAAAAGGGGGGAGGTGAATACTTTTGCAAGGCAGTGTATGTATAGCATGAGACATGTTTTGCAATGTGAGGGGCTCCTTCACATGTTTAGCCCATCTCACCCTAACCGCAAATGGCTTCTCTGCAATTGTAGCTTCATAACTGTGATTGTATGGCTGTCCAGGTGTTACATTACAACTTGCTGGGATAGTTGCAGCCTTCTTGTAGTTCTCCAATCTGGGATAACAAGAGTGGTGTACCTTTTCTGGCCTGGGCAGCTTCCCCCCCCCCCCCCAAAAAAAAAGAATTCTGAGCTCTTTCAGCATGTAATCATGGGGAAACACAAGCAAACATATTCTGACTTTTAACACCATTGGGGTTTAATAAATCATGAAAATTGAGCGGTTTATTTCCACTAAAAAAATCTTTTCTCCCCTAAAAGTCAGTTCAGAAAAAACTGTAACTTTAATAAATAACTCCTTAAGTATTAGCAGCAGCAGACAGAACCAGAGATGCTGAGGTTTAAAAAAAAAAAAAAACATGTTCTGTCAGGTGAACTTCCCTGGTGCAACTTTATTGGACATTGTCAAAGCTGGCTTAACATGTTTCGTGGCTGACCTTGCCAATGTTACCACCTTCAGCAGGAACCTTTATAGTTATACATCCATTCTGTGATTAATAGTTAAATACATAAAATCATTGTATTGAAAACACATAAAGGTGATATAAAGGCAAAAATAAAATCCAATTTTTACTTTCTTTAGTGAAAAAGAAACCGATCCCCAATATACTTCAATTAAAAAAGCTGTACCGTTTTCATGAAAAACCTGATTGTATGCAGTGAAATTCCTCCTTAACTTGACTTGCTCTGACTCCTGCGGATAAAAATCTCTACACGGTCGCTGACCAAATTTTGCACGGCTGGGAAGGAAGGTACAGGGGTTGATTGGCATAGAGATTAGCTGAGGCTAGCCAGGTTATGCAAACAAAACCTAAAATAACCTTGCTAGTTGCTTCACTGCCTGCCTTTCGAACATATAATTTTTCACTGCAGAGCAGTTAGGGATCTATCCACAGCAGGGGTCTATCCGTCCTATCCACAGCAGTCATAAAACCGGTACAGATTTTTCAATTATATTGGTGATAGGTTTATTTTTCATTAAAGAAAGTAAAAATTGGATTGTATTACTTTTTTCCTTTACATCTCCTTTAACTACACATCAATGTGCATCCATCAAATACTACAAAGAAGCATATATAACTTGCAACTCTAATCAAATACAAAATGGATACAGTTATCCATAAATACAAGTATCAAATGCCACCATAGATAAGGAAATAAATGTAGATTGTGGTGGGTGATTGAGCATTCCACATTTATATTGAGCATATTGAGTGCCTCTGATTTCCTGCTAGCTAGAATGAGTGCCATAAAACTAAGGGTTATGGGCAAGGGGTGGAAGAGGAGGAAACTTTGGCGACTTTGCTTATAATGGTTGCTATGTTTGTGGAAACTGACCCTTGCAACCAGGTCATGCTTGGCAGGCTTACTTCTGACCAGGTTTTAAAAATAAAAACAAAACTTATCACAACTCTGTTTATGTTCGATTAATCTGTTAAAGGAAAACTATACCCCTAAAAAATACGTAAGCAACAGATTTATGTCATTAAGCATTAAATAAATACAATCATGAAGTACAGCAGCACATTCATTTTATTTTTCTTATCTTCTTCTGTCAGACCCAGAGTATATTTTATTTGTGTACAGGTCTTTCCTTCTTCAAAAATTGAGCCACTATTTATAATTCTGTTTACAAGAGTTATTGCATATAAGTTAACTAAGAGTAAGTTATTTCATGATACTGCATTACAGCAAACTCTATTAAAGTAGAGATGTACAGTGACGAGGAGTCTGGGCGCCTGCTTTCTCATGAAGACCGCCTGAGCGAAAAGGAAGATGTAATAATTGAGGATGACTCGCTGGTTGAGCCTCTGGGTTACTGCGATGGTTCTGGTCAAGACCCTCACTCTCCAGGTGGCATCCGCCTCCCAAACGGCAAGCTGAAATGTGATATTTGTGGAATGGTATGCATTGGACCTAACGTGTTGATGGTGCACAAAAGAAGTCACACAGGTGAGGCAATAACCGTCAAATAATAACTTGGGTGGAAAAAAAGAGCTTGTTACTTTTATAACTAGTTCTTAGTATTGCCTTTTAAATGTAACTTATTTGAAATGCCTGGGAGCTAGGGCTTTCCGGATAAGGGATTTTTTTTTATTTAAGCATTAAATAAACCCAATTGGACTGTTTTGCCATCAATATGGATTGACTCAGTTTAGCTGCCATCAAGTACAAGGTACTGTGGTTATTATTACAGAGAAAAGGGTAATTGTTTTTAAAATTAGAATTATTCACTTAAAATGAACTCAATGGGAGACGGCCTTCCTGTAATTTGGAGCTTTTTGGATAATTGATCCAATACCTGTACATATACATGTACACACACACAATTCAGTGCCTTTTCTGTACTAGAACCAACGAACAGGACGAATGTAGAGAAGAGTAAAAGGAAGAGATATACATCCTGGTATCCTATTGAAGTTATTTTTACTGGATGGTCTGTATGAAGCACGTATAACCCCTATACATATGTATGGATGAATTAAATTTAGGTGGGGAATGTATGAAAACATATTGACTTACACCTTCCCTTTTGGGCTGCTTCTTTTTCTGCTGGGGCAGATCATTTTAACATTTATATCATGGTGTGTTCTAGGGTACAGCATAGGTGTGAATTCCTTAAAGAAGTCCTGTAGCATTATTGAAAAGCCACCCCCCCATAATCATGTAGGCAATAGTGAATGATATATGGTAAAAAAATAAAAAATTATAATCATTGAAAATGGCTCCTTTAATAGAGCTCCCGATTAGACATGTTCTAATTGTGCCTACAAGAAGCCCAATAGGAGGGGGATAGCCAGTACCAAACCTGCAGTCACACAAGCAAACACAGATTTCAGTTCCCTATCAGGTCCTCCTCCTAGCTCCTGGTTTCTATCCTTCAACGCATAAATGCTAAGTGCAGCCAGTTCCCCTGCACAGCTTGGGAAAGGAAGCAAGAAATGAAACAGATGGGCAGGACTAGTAGGGTTTTTGCAGAAATTTTTAGTAAATCAACCTGAAATATAACTATTTAAAGCACATTTCCTTCTATATTTAAGAGTATAATGCACTGACACAACTTTGTTTTTCACACTGTCTCCTTTAATAACTGTTGGGGTGCAGCACTCAGAGAGGTCTTTTTTTGATTTTTGTTTTAGGTGAGCGTCCTTTTCACTGTAACCAGTGTGGTGCTTCATTCACTCAGAAGGGAAATCTGTTACGGCACATAAAACTGCACTCGGGTGAGAAGCCCTTCAAGTGTCCATTCTGTAACTATGCTTGTCGTCGTCGGGATGCACTAACAGGTCACCTGCGCACACACGCTGGTGAGTCTGAAGGACGTTTCTAACCTTTTCCACATTCTACTACTTACTATATAAAGCAAACTGTATTATGTAGTGTTGCTAAAAGTGAACTAAGATTAAGTATAAGGCGAAAGGGGGCTTTTAAAAAGAGAATTTTTGATTTAAAACAAAAAAATTAGTTACTGTCTACTCTTGTTAGTTTTGTATATTGAAAGTTTAACCATTATAGCAGGATTGCCCATACTTTACTAATGCAGGGTCTACTTTTCGTGTGCGGGGTCTATTTTTAGTGATGTTGTCCCATTATGATCTACATCCATAATATCACTATTGGCTTTCTGTTCCATGGAAAATATCACTTAAAAATTATATTGACTTCTAGGAGAATTTATATTATATTTTTCTTTAAAAAAAAATATTTCTTATTTAACCTTAACAGAATACATATCTGAATGAAAAGAATAGTGTCTTGAGATCTATTGATCACCAACTAAAGGTCTACTGGTAGATCCCCATCTACCTTTTGGGCACCCCTGCACTATAGGATCTCCATTGTATACGGATACGTTCAAATGAGAGCACTGGCTTACTGAAAAGACAGAACTTCACTACATATTACTATTTATAGTTATGGGAGCTACAGTATAGTTTCCCTCAGACAAGGTTTTCTCTATAGACACACACACAACTGAATCTACTTGGCCAAAGCCAAATTTATAGCACCTCCCACTCATTTTATAGGCATAGACAGCAAGTACTACACACACAGCTTATTCCTAAAGCCTCAGTCTTAAGAGGGTAGCCACAAATATTTTAATTCAATATTAAATTAGTGTGTAACTGGCCTTTTTCAATTTATTGCCACTCACATAGTTAATTTGGGCTGATAAAAAAAAACATAAACTTTAAATGCTCCCAAGCACATACCTATATCCTATAATATCTCACCAAATTAGTGGTTTGCTGTAAAGTTTATTCATGGAAAGGCCATGCAGCTCACTGGGAGTTCCAAAATGGTCACTTGCTTGCTTTTGTTTAAAAGAGTGACATTGCAAGTAAAGCACATCAAAATGATCTTCCTTGCTGGTGTGGTGTTTACCTTGTTCTGTGCTGTGAATACTGAACTGTTGCTACAAAAATGGATCTTTTTATATTTTTGATAACATCTGTGGAGCTACATGGTTTCACGGTATGCGGCATACTCCTCTGCAAACTGCTTTTTAGGAGACATATCCATGTTTTATGGGCAGGCTCTGTTTTTCATTTTTTCCAGTCTCCTCCCCCACAGTCGGCAAGCCTTACAAATGCAACTACTGCGGCCGGAGCTACAAGCAGCAGAACACACTGGAAGAACACAAGGAACGCTGTCACAACTATTTGCAGAGCCTCAGCAATGAAGCCCAGCACCTACCTGCACATCCAGGTGAATTGCATGTGTATATAAGTATGTATGTGTATATAGCTAGATAGATTTGGCTATCTATATATGCACACATACATACACATATAGATTTGTCTTGGATGTAAATGGCTGTTTCAGTATTCATGTGTTTACCTTATTTTATATTTTCCATAACTTTCTAAAATGTAACACCTCCAATCAAGAATTGGAGTCAATCCTATGGTTCCTGAAACAGTTTTATGGTTCCTCCTAGTTAGGTGGGATCAAAGGAGATATAATTCCACCCATTGCTCCATTTGTTCTATAAAGTAGGTATGCCAAATTTAATTATAAGACGCAAGAGAATTACCATTAAGGGTAAGGGCACACGGGCAGATTCGGGGAGATTATTCGCCCTGGCGTCAAATCTCCTCTTCTTTGGGGCGACAAAAATCGCCAGTGGGATGGCACTCGATGTGTTTCGCTTTCCGAAGTTGCCTCACGAGAAACTTCGGAAAACGAAGCACCGAGAGTGCCATCCCGCTGGTGATTTTTCATTATAGCCCGCGGGAAGGCAGTTTGGGGAGTTTGTCGCTCCGAAGAAGAGGCAATTTGTTGCGAATAATCTTCCCGAATCTGCCCATGTCCTTACCCTAATTTTCTTTCTTACCAACCCCTCATTAATCATCTTTGTGTTATCTGACATATTGAGATTAATGTGCAGTTTTGATTCAGAAAATACTATAAAAAACATTTTTAAAGTATTTAATGTAAAGTGGTGTGGGCTTGTTTTATTTTTTATTTTGGCTCCGGTTTACCAGCCTCACACTAATCTCATGTTCTTACACTTGGCTGCTTTCAAAGTCCTGCCAAGCCATGTTCCAATATCATTCAACAATGAGAACAAATAAGATAGAAACAGCTGTCTGCAAGTATAAATTTAGGCTTCACACATCTACTCCTGCATTTGTTGGGAGACTCCCTAAATTTATCACTAGAGGTTCCATCCCACTGTCGGTAATTTGTACCCAAGACCTCAATTACCCTTGGATTGCACAGGATTGTCACTTGTCTGAGATCACCACAGTCCGCTAGAGTGAAATTCCACCACACTCCATTCATTTCTATGGGATTTTGAAAGGCGTATTTATTAAAGGATAACCTCTCACTTTCACCCATTTATAAATACTCTTTTAAAAATTCCATAGAAATGAATTGAGAGTGGCGGAATTTCACTAGCAGACTGTGGCGATCTCTAACTTCACTCCTTGATAAATACACCCCAATGTGTGAAGCAGGGAGCACAATGAGGGCATAATGGGAGCAGGTCTGTAATGGGTGTGGGGCCTGGGGGACAACAGGCACGGCCAAAATGCCCCCCAATGACTAGATCTGGGCTGGTAACTCTGTGGCTCTGAATTTTTTTTAGCTCTGATGCGTAGTTGGCCACAAGAACATATAACATGTAAATTACTTAAGTCATTTAACTTGAAATGCATAGGAGAATAGCTAACTCTTTTAGGGTGGTGGCACACGTGAAGATTAGGGTTAGGCATTTCAGGGAGATTTGTCGTCCGAAGAATAGAAGATTTGTCGATGGGCTAATCTCCCCCCAATATTCACGTGTGCCACCACCCTTAAAGGGTAAGTGTAGCCATCCCATTAGGTTAAGGGATTCTATCAGAATCCCTCAAAAGAAGCAAATATATAAAATATAAATATATATGCAAATTCTTTAGATAAGTCTCCTATTGCAAAGTATGTGTGCAGTAGTAGCCAATCAGAAGTAAGTATGCTTGTTGCTGGAAGTGTATTCTCTCTTCTCAATGGTCAGCTGTGCTGAGCTAACAGGATGGCTGACTGTCTAAGTTTCTTGAACAGGCTAGATTGGGCTGGCTGAGGCTGCCTGTTGTAAAGATCCTTTATCTTTACAATAGTACAAAACAAAATGCATATGTTTTTTAGGTATTCTAACATAATGCATAAGCTGAATTGGATGATATATAACTTTTATGTGACCTACATCTTGATGAAGAACTTTACAATATGTGTTCAGCAATGTACTAGACACATTTACTTGTAAATATGAGTTTACATAATAGTTGTTATTGTGTGAAGTCTGTAGCTAGTTGAATTCTGTGTTCCATTATTTGGAGGTTGCATCTTCCTAGGGTTTATGGAATAGTAAATTGTGCTTCTGTTTTATTTTGTTTGTTTGTAGCCTTTCTTGATGTGTTGAGGGAATTCAGCACCTTCCTTTCAGCAAGATTATTATTATTGAACTAAATGCACTCACTGTTTCCTGTATGTCTGCAGCAGGTTGGTCTAACAATCTGAGGAGTCTGGCAAATGGCAGGGCTGCTGTAAGATGCCACAGACAGTCACTATTTAGTGGGCTGGTGGGCAAGTCCTCTGTGTACTTGAAATCTCAGGACCTATTTTTAATCCCAGTGTCATCTGTTATAAGGCAGATGAAGATGACTGCTAGTATGTTGCTCCTATCTTCTTCACATATCCAGCTTGCTTGATATTGGACCATGTCTCAAATTGTGAATGCTATGTTGTGCCTCATTTCACTACATAGCATTGACAACTCAATCTCTTCTCTCCTTTCCTTCCAGGTGAGGAGATTCGAGACCTGGAGCTGGGACCAGATGCCATGATGCACCCCTCCTCTGACCCGCCGTCTTTTATGGACAGGCTGGCATGCAACCTCACAAAACGCAAGCGCTCCACTCCTCAAAAATTTATGGGTAAGAGCACATGCGCATGTGTGCTGGAGGGGGCACTGGTATTGGTACACATCAGACTCCATAGTACATAGACTGAGCAGATCTTAAATAACTTGTCTATTGTAATTGTAAACATTTTAGCACCTGTTATTTGACGTAGAATATACCAGTATTCCATTATTGCTGTGCCAAAATAGTTTCTTTGCTTTTAGGGGAGAAGCAGATGCGACATGGCCTTGCTGATCTCCCATATGAAATGAACTCCAGCTTTGAGAAGGATGTGGAGATCGTGTCCCACCACCCTTTGGACCCTGCTTATAGCAATTCTTTGGCATTTGTGGGAGGCCCTATGCGCTTACCACCAACAAACTGCATTTCTGAAATTACTCCTGTCATTAGCTCCGTGTATACTCAACTACAGCCCATGCAGGGGCGGCTAGACATGCCAGGAAACAGAGAAGCAGCAGAGGGCCATGAGGACATCCCAGATGGAACACAAATACATTACAGAGGACGCAGTGAACATGGGGCTTCCCCTTCTAATGGCTGCCAGGACTCAACTACAGACACCGAAAGTAACCATGAAGAGAGGGGATCCCAGGCTACCAGCAGCCGGCAGAGCCCGGCTTACGCCAAAGAAGAGCAGAGACCATCTGATGGAGGGTTGGTTTTACCTTCACGATCTATGCCTGGCACTGCCAAAGAATCCCTGAGGGTGCTGGGAGAGGATGGGGAGCAAGTGAAGGTATTTAAATGCGAACACTGCCGGGTACTTTTCCTAGACCATGTCATGTTTACTATCCACATGGGTTGCCATGGTTTCAGAGACCCTTTTGAGTGCAATATCTGTGGTTACCACTGTCAGGACCGGTACGAGTTTTCATCTCATATCGTGAGAGGCGAGCACAAGGTTTAATGATGGAGCTGGAGTAAATGAAATTGTGCAAAAAGAGCACATTGATGTCTGTTGGAAGATGAGGTTTTCTTTACGGGCCTTGAAAACAGCAGCCCCATTTCCAATTTTTATTTTGTCTCTTCAAGAAGGGACAAATTCTAAGCACTTTCAATTGTTTTAAATCTCTTACTCATATTTAGCACTAACATTATCTACAGAAACGTTCTACCATAGAGAACCACAACATTTCTAAATAACTACAAATATAATTCATGCTACGATTCGTATCTCCGTACAAAGCATTAAAGGGAAAGCATAACCAAAAATGAATCAGGCTTAAATGATACCAATTATGTCACATCCTGTGACACTATATATGTATTATTTTTCTTAGTTTTTCCTTTTTTTTTTTATTCCCTTCCCTATTATGTCCCATTAGTGCAAATGAGAGCACATATATGACACACAGGTGCCTGCTTTGCATTCACATTAGTAAACAGTGCTACAAAACTAATTGTCACATATTTTTTTTAAGCTTAACTTATTTTTGGGAACACTTTCCCTTTAATTTAAAGGCACATGAACGGAGCTGGAAAAAAAAACACTGTCAGAAGTTCTGCTTTATTTATTTTTAATCAAAAGGTGGCAAGGCACTCTTGCAGTGCTTGTCAAGTAACACTTGCAGGAACACACAAGCTTGGCTTAAGCCTTACTTTGATTGGTTCATTCAATTAAAGTGCCTTGTTGTCTTTAAGGGGTACACATGTGGTTGCTGAAGAGCATAGTATTTACGAGCAGATTCTTTAGTCAAACTTCCTGATGCTCAGCGGAGGAGGAGCTAACATTATAATATATAACCGTCTTACTTTAATGCAAAGTATCTCAGAGTCTGTTATCCCCTAATAATGCACGCATCCCACCAGATGTCTCCAGCATGGTCCAGTGAAGAAGGAGGGCAGAGCATATTTAAATCAATTTGGAAAAATGTTGCCCTTGTATTGTGTACTCTGGGAAAGGAATGAAAAACTATACAAAATAAAACCTCTTTCCTCCTCAGCACAGATCAGTGGTGCTGTAAACCTCCTCTATACCCTGTACTTTTTCTCTTTTGCACTGACTCAAAACAAAAATAAAAGAGGAAAAGCTAAAGACTGCTTGCCCTAAAAGGGGTTTTAAAAAGAAAAAAACCTTCCTTTTTTTTATCTGGCAATTATTTGAGTTTCCCTTTAGCTGCCTGATTGATGTTCAGTTTGCTGCAGCGTTACACTACCTCTTGCAGTAAATGAAACATGACTTCTAGGGATTGTCCTTTTAATTTGCCCTCTTACCCCCATGCTGACCTATGTACTGGTATTTTTATTTTTGTTTGGTTGCATGTCGGAACGCACACTGCCTGATCTATATTGGGTACCAACCATTTCCATTTCAAGGCTTTGGAGTGAAATCTGTCCAGAGCATGATAATCACTGTAATGCCAGCTATGCATTAAATGTTGCTGTACACTTATGCTTTGCGCTTCTCCTAGATAACAAAAGTCTTATCGTGAGTTGACAAATCAGATTTATGATCCATTTTTGCTACGTTGGATTTTGAATTCATTGTTTTTATTTCGTCAACTTGCGCTGCTGCAATATTCCGAAGCATTTCACAACCCTTAACATGTGCATGTTACGTTGGATTTTTCCATTTTACTTTAAATCATTATAAAGTATAGATGCTCAATTTTTGTTGAATTTCTAAATTGATGCCTCAAATCGCGTAAGCATTCTTATTTTCCTGTATTGCACTGAGAGCGGCAAGTAAATTATACCCTGTGCTTCACAGAATTCATGCTTCTTAGTTTTCTCACTTTGAAAAATGTGGGGAAATATTTATTTTCCCAATTCTGCAAAAATAAGATTCATGGCAGCATCACTGTGCTTTCTTCTGATTGTTTTCGAGCTTGATCTATCTGGCTTCACAGCTCTTTAAATATTGAATAGCATTAGCTGCCTCCCAAATTTTATCTTCACTTCTATAATCTAATACCTTAAGTGATTAATTAACCTTACTTCTTTAAAATTTGGCTTTAAAAGTAGTTCCCACGAAAGTCTTCAGGGCTTTTAAAAATGCAAAAATTACTTTTAAACAAAGTGTCCTATTAATAGAGAAGCCATGAAATGACCACAAGTAGACCCATTGTATTACATGCACTGTGGGTGAATTGCTTCTAAACTATCGCTTCTGCTTCCTAACAAGATACGTTTTATACATTCTGTCTGCAGCATTTTCTCTAGTGGTTATGTATTTTAAAAATGTCAATTTAAACATATCCATTGTCCAAGTCCCAGCCATCAGACACTTCCATTACATACAAAGTTCTTTTTGTCAGGATGCACAAAATGAATCATTCTCCCTGCTGCTTTAAACCAAAGGTGGTTGAATTGTTATTTTTATTTCAATCAAAAGAACATTTTTATTTCAATCAAAAGAACACAAAACACCTCCAACAATCCTGTTCTTTACAGGCACTTGGTTTTGTATGGCTATGTATAAAAAGTATTGGCATCTCTAAAAGATGAACATATATGGTGGCTGAATGAGAAAGCAGTTATAAGTGTTCTCCTTCACCCTGATTGCTCATCTGTAAAAATAAAATACAGATGTAGATGATGCACTAATATATTTTATTTCCTCAGCAAAAGTTTAAATGAGGGGACACTAACATTTAAAGGGTCTCTGCAAGGTTGCAGCTCTGACTGAAAGGCAACGCCACAATTTATTCTTTTCATGCACTGCTTCTTCATTTCTAAGCAACGTAATTGTAAGTATATGGGGTTTTTACACAAGGTTATACTGTGAAATTGTTGTGATATGTTTAATGGTTTCTGAAAATGCGTCTGCATTTTGAAAGTGATATATGGTATGGAATGCTTCTCTATGCGTGTAGGTGTAACCAGTGCACATGAAGGGGTAGACTGTGGTATTTCTTTTCCACATCAGTATTCCGTAGATCTTAATGGAATATTAAATACACCTCCAATATAATTGCTTTCTTGTTCAGATCATATATTTTCAGATAACCTTTCATCCCAGAAGCTGGAATATTTTCCACTTTCTATGGCTATATATTGTTTTACTTTCTAGGTAGAATCCACCAAATCAAAGTTTTATGTGCTACCAACATTTTGAATATAGACCTCCATACTCTGCACAGAAATGAAAAGGGCCAGCTGAAAGTAAAAAGTATTTCATTTAGTTTTCTATAGTAATGTAATCAAAGATAAGAATGGCAGTCATAAAGCTTGATACCTAGTGAGGAATGAAGTGGGTCTCCCTACATGTACAGTTATCTGACAAAATGCAGCGGTGCATGAACTGCTCATGCATGTCCGTTAGGAAGCAATTGGCAGCAGGTAGCAAGAAACAAATCCTTTGTCCCATTACCTTTATGGCCAGGGTCACACTAGCAAATGCCACCAAGTAAGTTACATCTGGGCTCCAGCCAAAGCTATTTTTATATCAATCGATTTCCTTGGAGTAATCATCATCATCATCATTTATTTATATAGCGCTGTCAAGATACGCAGTAATGAAAGCTTTTTACAGTTTGGTTTTAATTTTTTCTACAGTTTCTTTCAATAAAAAGGCTTTAGAAAGTGAGACAAATATCTTGTTGTTGGAGTTTACAGTCCCCTTAGTTTTAGTTTACAAATATTTAGTTTTAGTTGGCCCTGCATCCCATTAGGCCTCAGTACTTTGAGTACTTCTAAATCACTAGAACAAAGCATAATGATGTACCTGTAATTGCACACTGAGGATATGCTGGCTTAAAAGTTATTCGGTGGGGGTTACCCTTTAAACAGTAACTATAATAACAACAATGGATTGTAATGTAAATATCATCCTATGGATAAATTATACTTTATAAATATAGTCCATTATAAATGTGCATAAATGCCTGGTTCTTAATCAATTTTCTTCTTACGAAATCCCTATCAGCAATCTCTCTCTGTAAGAGTTACTGATTCAATAAAATTTATTATATTTGAAAAAAAATTTTTTATTCCATTGAGATGTAGCTTATTTTTCATTGCAGTTCTAGGATAATGTATTTCTCCTATTGAGCAACAGGCTTCATTGGAAACTATTGTGATGCCCATTGCTGGTCCAGTCCTGGTGTATGGATGGTAACTGATAATGAAAGGTCATTGTTTCCCCACAGCTTCACTGCACAAACACCGCTTGCAGAAAAGCTGTGATGTTTTTGTGGTATTTGAACACTTCAAGAAAGTAGCCGGCCTGGTCAAAGCCTATATAATAAACTAAGGGCATAGTTATTGTATGTGCCGAACTATCTCTGTCTGTTGTTGGAATAGATAAACTTGTAGGAGCTGCCATAATTTCCTGCCTTATTAAAAGCAATTCCCTCAGAACACAGTGGAACATGCAACTGATTTATTGCCAGTATGTTTGATATCTGTGCTGGTAGTCACTGTCAAGGCAAGCAGTATGGTACATCTAACTCATTAAAGGAGAACGAAAGCTAAAACATAAATGAAGCTGTAGTACAAGTCTGTTAGACGAATCACTAAAGCTGGCCATAGACTCAAAGATCCGCTCGTTTGGCGACATCGCCAAACGAGCAGATCTTTCCCCCGATATGCCACTAACGGCATGGCTATATTGGGGGTTATTCGAACCTTCGGCCGTATGGCCGAACGATCGAATTACGATACGCCAAGGGGCTCCGACGGGTCGGTCGGTTAAAAATCAAACCTTCCCGATTGATATTGTGGCCAGATATCAATCGGGGAGACCCGTCGGAAGCCCCCATACACGGGCAGATAAGTTGTCAAATTGGTCCAAATACCGATATCGGCGGCATCTTTATCTGCCCGTGTATGGCCACCATTACAGAACGGAGTTAATGCTGTGTCCCTGGTGTCTAGTAGTAGGAACGGTGTTCTGATGAGAATGCAGCCTAGGACTACAGTGACGTCACTGATTTTTCAGCCAGCTGTGTCCCTGCAGCCCGAGGCAGCCTTGAGTGGCGTTGGGCCAAATGATATCCTATTGCGCATGTTTCAAGAGGTGCAGCTTTCCGCACATGCACATGCAAATTCAGCGCATGAAAATCTGGAGCGGTCTGACTGCTAGTACTGAGTCGCAACGTCATTTATGACACGCCCTTGGGGCCAGGAGGAGTGTTTTTCGCGCATTCACAATATGACAGAAGAACAAAAAGAATATGTGCAAAGAAGGAGTGTGAAGAGTAGTAAATAAACTATGTACTTTTATATTAACACCTCTAATAAACACAGTGTAGTGGCGAAAGCTGAGGATTTGTTTCATAGGCGACTATAAATTGCGGTGGGGAATTGCTCTAGTGAATGCTTAAGGGCAAGGCCAGAAAAAAAGCTTGGTCAGGCGTAAATACGCCACTGAAACCACACGCGACCATCAACGTGTTTTTCAGCACATAGGTTTTTTTTCCCAACATGCACTTCTCATTGTTCTCGTTCCCCATAATTCCGCTGGCTAGAAATAGAAGAGCTATTTACATGCAAAATGGAGCAGGAATGATCGCCAAAACGCAAAGTAAATACGTCACCGGCCTAATACGCAGTAAAACCGTACATGCGTCATTTATCTTGTGAGAATTTTGAACGCCATATTTAAAATACGCTGCATACTTACATAAAGTGTAGTTTCAAACATACAGATCCCATAGAGTCTATTGATTTGGTAGTTTCTTGACATATTTGCGTTTCGCCACTACTGGCGTCCTGTGACGGATTTCCGCTTGCAAGCGCCCTGTGAGATTTGCCATAGTCTGTTTTCCATTCGTTTCCGTGGTAGTGCAGTTTATGCGTATTTACGTCCGACAGAGCTTTTTTAAAAAATGCAAAGTAAAAACGACACGATGGCCTTGCCCTAAGTGTAAAGCCAAAGTTATGATTATGGTCAAATATTTAAAATTGTCGTCATTGTATTCCATTAGGTTTGTTTCCCATTCTTTATCAGTTCCCAGTAGAATTTCGATTTTGGTTATATTTGGGGGAAAAAGGGGGAGTAACAACCATTTCACTGTGTCTGTAAACCAGCATACTCTCCTTGTTTTTATAAAAATGGAGAGAAAATACCAAAGCTGAAACACAAAACAACGTTAATACCAAGAACCTTTTAAATCATTCATTCACTTCTAAAAAAAAAAAAAAGTCCCTAATATTTTATAAAGCAAAGCTGTGGATATTTATGTTGCAGTAGATGAGGTTAGTGATACAATAGAAGAGTAAAAGCCCAAACACTTGACAGTCACAACAATATAATTGCAAGATGTTTTACTTGAATAATGGTGATGCTTTTGTAGTTCTGTTTCTGGAAAATGTTATTTTGAGCCCTCTTGTGGCATAAGGTCTCCTGTGCCCTTTTTATGGTCAGTAGCCCTATGACTTATAACATAATGCCCCACGTGCTCCAGTGGCACACTCCTCCTGCTATATATTACCATCGTGCTGGTCTAGAGTGCAGACTACTAGTGGCCATTTGCATTAGGTAAACTTTGTGTATGCTAAATCCAGGCCATGAATTAGAAGGGCCAAGCCAAAAGAACCTAGAAAGGTAAATATGAACAGACCTGGGGGATCTCGTTTGGACATAGGGCTGCTGACCGTGGGCAATGGAATAGCAGTCCTAGGCAATAAGACGAAGAAATTGAAATAACTTTAATATCTGATGGGCTCTAGTTGATGTTTAAGAGCTCTTAAGTGCTTCATTTTTTTTATACAATTCCAGTTGAACTGCCTGCAGTATAATTTGAGACTACTTACCCCATACAGAAAATCGGCATTCTTATCATGGGCTTCTGCAGGAGCCGGAATGCAAGTTTTAGCTGTGATTAGTAACACGCTTAGAAATCATACCAGTGGCACTATTATTATATGAGCAGCTATACCCAGTTAAAGAAACCGTTCAGTGTAACAGTAAAATTAAGTAAATATGATGTGTGAAATAAATGTTTTCAATATAGTTGAATTCTATAAAGGCTGGAGTGAACGAGCTCACAATCAAAACAAAACTAACAGTTCTGTCCCACATGCCCCCTTCAAGGCACTGACTATTTAACAGGTTAGCGAGATCCAAAGTAGAAGTTGTGTTCTGGATATTACATTAGAAATCTGGTCACTCCAGCCTTTATAGATTCAATTTATGGCTTACTGACGATTGAAAATATCTTTTAATTTGCACAGCCCAACAATTTACCCATTTTTAATGATACCGTTTATTTAATACTATACTATTGAAATAGGATCAATGCCTAAAAGGAATATAACTTTTAAATATATTAAGGAAAGAATGCAGAACAGTATTTGACTCCTCTCATGCTTCACACAAACTAAAATCTAATTATTCCGCTATTTATATACATACTGTATTTTTGTATAATGCAAACACTGACTATTCCCTGAAAACATCATGAATGCAATTTCCAAATGATTACTAATTTTCGATCCTTACTACCCCCTACTGTAGGGATCGGCTACCATTTCATTCAAGAATAAAATTATCCATTTGTCTTGTATGATTTCCATGAGATTGCAAGATTATTCTTCTTTATCCATAATTAGGATTATTTGCTATAGTTTACTGGGTTTTGTTGTTGTTGGTTTTTTGTTTTTGCTGTTACTGTGAAGGTAACTGGGTTCACTTTTGTCCGGAGAACTCCTAAAAGTTGTAATGGGGTTACAGAGCCAAGATGCCAACCTTCTGAGGCTCTGGTTTCTGCATGAAAAATACCTTGACTAAAAGTAAGCGGAACAGATCAACCTGTTCTGTCTGTTAACCCCACCTTTTTCACCCAAAAATCCATGTTAATTCTGCCTTTGGCCTTTGGCTTGTGGGATGATGGATTGCATCACTGAAGAATATAGAGCTCAGTGGGGGTCATTTATCAACAAAAACCTATATTTTGTGTGTGTTTGGGGGGGGGTTGCTTGCCTAAGGCACACTGGGGCTCATTTATCAACACCGGGCAAATTTGCACGTGTGCAGTAACCCATGGCGACCAATCAAATTGCTGCATTCATTGTTCTACTTGCAACTGGCTTCAAAAAGCTAATCACTGATTGGTTGCTATAGGTAACTGCCCATGTAAAAACTTGCCCAGTGTTGATAAATGAGGCCCAGTGTGCCTTAGGCAAGCAACCCCCCTCCCCCCCAACACACACACACACACACAAATAAAGGTTTTGCATTTTGGGATCTTAACTCCTTAGGATCTTGATTTTCTAAAAAGAATACAATGTTAGGCAATGCACAAGCCATCTGTAAATCAAACAGAATACAAGCAATCTGACAACTTTGTTGTTCCTTGTGTTGTCCCCTTGAACAAGAACCACTCATAAGGAATGCTGCACTTTGGGAGACTGATTCTACAGGGTGATCTGTTCATGCAGTGCCTGGCTCTCTGCATGTTTCTCATGGTGAAAAAAAAATGGTGTTTCCTGTTTTACAACCTTACTTTTTTTTTTTTTGTGAGGGTTTTATCCTGTGAACTGTGCCAGAATTATTTTATAAATATATATGAACCATAGACTTCTACAAACTTGTAAAATATATAGCAAGTTGTAGGCAATGTACAAGGGCTTCTAACAAGACAAAAACACACTAATGTACAATTTCTTATTCCCACAATGTTGAATAAAGCTCCAGACGCTGATAAAAGAACCTTCCAGTTATACGTTTGTTTTTAACACTCCATAATAAAGAAAATGTGCAATATATCCAGTTATCCCTGTGATTCCAGATATTTCCCAGTCACTGGGTTCTCTTTGATTTTAACGTCATACCTTTTGTTTGTGAGGTTAGGGTTGCTTTTAAAACTTGCTGCAAAGCGTTTTTTGTATCTGTAACATAGTGTAAGTAAACATTTGTGTAATGGAGATAATGTATGTTTTGTATTGTTCTGATCTGTTCTAAATAAAAATAATTTAAAAAAGTAATTTATTATGCCTTGTTTGTTTTAATGAGCATTTGCTGTTAGCTGTGTCACAAAGATATTTAATAGCATTGTTGTATAATAGTATGGTTAAAGACATTATTCCAATACAAATACTATCCTATTATCTGTGAACAAACTGCCCTTGCACCGAGTATTTCACACTGAACTTGGATGAACACAGGGTATTGGGGAGATATTACCTCAAAGGAATATTAAACAGAGTAAGTTTAAAAATATTTTGTATGCCTTTCTTCATAAATGAAAACAGGGACCTCGTGGAAAAAAAAAGCCTCCTTCAACAGGTCCTATTTTGATTGATATTTAATTATGATATGGGGAGGCTTTTTTCATCAAAAATTTTCAAATTGAATAAACTCAATGTTTCCAAACGTAAAAGTTTGCGTATTAAATATTTTGAATGTAAACATTTTGTTGAATAAAATCGTGAAAAAAAAAAAAACAATACAGAAAATGTATATTCTACTCATCATTTTCAATGGGTCTACAAACCATTTTTTTTAAAAAATTAGACCTTTTTTTTTTTAGTCTTGTTTGTCCCTTACAAATGTGACTTTGTACTAGGATTCACAGATCAGGTATTTTGTTTGTGAATTGCACTGTTGGATCAATTTTTCACTTATTGATATAGGTCTCTAACCTGCAATTGGTCATAAACTCTGCTACTAGGATGCTCCTGCTCTATCCAAAGAGAATACATGTTCCATCCCAGGTAAAGCATGGCTACCAGTTAAAGGAGAAGGAAAGCTACGGAGGCAGTTTATTGCCAATAGATTAGCTGCAAAAGTGCAAGCTAGAATGCTATATTTATTCTGTAGAAAGTTTTACCATACCTGAGTAAAAAGCTCTAGAAGCTCTCTCTCTGCTTAGGATAGCAGCTGCGGTATTAGCTTGGTGTGACATCACTTCCTGCCTGAGTCTCTCCCTGGGCTCAGATTACAGCAGAGAAGGGAGGAAAGAGGAGCAAACTGAACAAGCTCACACCCAGCGCAAGGACGTTTAAAGGAGAAGGAAACCCCCAGGGCGCTAAACCCCTCCCCCCCTCCCCTGTGCTGCCCCCCCTCCCTCCTCCCCCCTGGCCTACCTGTCCCCCTGGGCAAATGCCCCTAACTTTTTACTCACCCCTCTGCGCAGGTCCTGTCCACGGAGTACGCAGTCGCCATCTTCTCCCACGCGCGTCTTCTTCCTGCTCTGATCGGCGTTTTCTGGCGCATGCGCAGTAGGAACAGGTACCGGTACGGCTCTACTGCGCATGCGCCGAATGTCACGAAGTGAAATCGGAAAACTTCGTGACATTCGGCGCATGCGCAGTAGAGCCGTACCTGTTCCTACTGCGCATGCGCCAGAAAACGCCGATCAGAGCAGGAAGAAGACGCGCGTGGGAGAAGATGGCGACTGCGTACTCCGTGGACAGGACCTGCGCAGAGGGGTGAGTAAAAAGTTAGGGGCATTTGCCCAGGGGGACAGGTAGGCCAGGGGGGAGGAGGGAGGGGGGGCAGCACAGGGGAGGGGGGGAGGGGTTTAGCGCCCTGGGGGTTTCCTTCTCCTTTAAGCTGAAGGCAGGAAGTCTGATACAGACATTTAAGGCTCTTCACTCCTCTGGTCCTCGCTACACTTCTATCTTGCTGCTCCCTACCTCAGGAATACTATACCTTAAAGGGGAACAATTGCAAAAATGAAAATTGAAAATAAGCTTCAGCATACTGAAATAAGAAACTTTCTAAATATATTCAATTAGAAATTCTGCATCATTTCTAAAATAATCAAGTTTATCTTCACTACTCTCTCAGCATCTGCTTCTCTTCATTCTGTCTTCATGCAGCATTTGGGTGTCAGATAGTCATTGAAAGTTAGAACCAATATATCTTATAGGGGGCTCCTTTTGCTTAGATGTATTGGAGCTCACTATTAAAACCACCAGAAATCCTGTCTCTCTACATGCAGAATTTGTGCAAATGGCAGTTATCGTGTTAGATTTTGGTTGTACTGGAATTGGTTGTTTGAGTGAGCTCTAATTCATCTGCTAGGAAAGGAAGCCCCCCTATAAGATATATTGGATCTAACTGTCAATGACTATCTGACACCCAACTGCTGCATGAAGACAGAATGAAGAGAAACAGATGCTGAGAGAGGGATAGTGAAAGTAAACTTGATTATTTCAGAAATGATGCCGAATATTTAATTGTATTTAGAAAGTTTCTTATTTCAGTATGAGGAAGCTTATATTAAATTTATATTTTTGTGATAGTTCCCCTTTAATTCCATCTCTCTTACCACATGGCTATTATTTTGGAGAACTTGTAGATAGGGGAAGATTTATCAAAGTGTGAATTTGGAACTCCCCACAATAAAACGTTCTGTTCATTCCTATGGGATTTATAAAAGCCTCTTTATCAAATAGTGAAGTCCATTGATGAACAGAACATGGGTGAGTTTCATATACTGGATACAGCTGGGAATGGCCTCAGAGAGCTTTATAAATAACGTTGTACATACTTATAACATTATTTAGGCTGCAGTGTTTTACAGTTTGAGACTTCTGAGTAGGTCACATACAATGTAGGCAGTGTACTTTCTTATGCATAGACTGTGTGTCATGAATTCAGAGCCTACAAATAGCACATACACTGCATAAACACGCTGCCTGTTATATGTATAAGTTGACGCAGCACGCTGCCGCCGCTCACATGTAAATTGTTCTTTACACAGAACTTTCTTTCCAAAACTAAAAACGCACGACAGAAACAATGATGGTACAGCAGGTTACCATACCGACCACTATACTAGCGACTAATGTGCGCATGTTCGCTCAGATCACGTGGGTATAATAAACTGCAGAGGCTAACAATTTATCCTTCCGCGGTGACGCAAGCAAAAAAAGTTCCAACGCCGCTGAGCACGCCTACTATGAACGCAAGCGAGGCATTAGTATAACGCACAGCCAACAGAGTGGCTTGTCTTAGTGTCATCAGTGTTACGTCATCTCCGTCGCGCAGGGATTGGCTTTATAAGGGCAGCGCGGCGTCTTCCGGTCCTCTTTTCAGCCCTTGATTCCAAAATGGTGAGAGATCGTCGCCGGGAGTGGCAGCTTTAGACCAAATAATTTATTTGCAAAATCCGCCCGTGTAGTATGGTTAGTTTTCTGGGCTCTGTGCTTCCCCTGACACGTGCTGGCAGCGTGATCGAGTGTGCGGCGCATGATAGGGAATAGCACGCGGTCGCTGACTTGTTCCTCTCGGAACTCGGGACGGAGGCCTCATTCACCAGCGCGAATCGGTCGAGCTATACGCTCAGTACAGTGTCCCAGTAGCGGTATGAAAGTATCAATTGCGACCGCTTCCTGACTTTATGTCCCTTATGTATTCATTAATGAGGCCCTGGCCTGTCACCTTTCCATTAAACCGGCTGCCCGTGACCACTGCACTAAACACACCCCTATATCTCACGATGTATTCACTGCCGTCTTCTACTTCCTTTATGTCGTACACTGTTTCTTGCAGCAGTAGAAATCCTGGCGCTGCTGCTTTACGTTAGTCGCAGCGTTTAGCGTCTCGGCGGCGTTTAGTCTGCTCCAGTGGAGAACATTAGTGGACACAATGCCTGTAGCTACTTCTAATGGAAACTGCAACATTTTGGGTGGATGTATCCCATTTTGTATGTATCCCAGGGTTTGTTACATCCATCACTGTCACAAATGTTCTTCCTTTTACTACTACTACTAACCCACAGCAACTTGTTTTTGTTGGAGGTCTCTTAAAACAAAGGTCACTAGAAGTCTGCGAATAGAATATTGTATAGTCCTTTGAGCTGAGTGTTAAAGGGATGGTTCAACTTTCAGTTAAGCAACTTTTCAATTGTCTTCATTAATTTGTTTGTTTAATAATTTGCTTTATTCTTCATCTTCCCAGCTTTCAACAAATCAAATACTCTGTAAGGCTACAGATATGTTACTACTTTTAATTACACATCTTTCTATTCAAGCCTCTCATATTCATATTCCAGTCTCTTAATCAAATCCATGCATGGTTGCTTGGGGACTTTGGACCCTAGCAACTAGATTGCTTAAATTGCAAACTGGAGAGCTGCTGAATAAAAAGCTAAATAACTCAAAATCCACAAATAATAATAAACGAAAACCAATTGCATCAGAATATCTGTTCATCATACTAAGTTACTGCAAAGGTGAACAACCCCCTTTAAGCCAGGACACCAATATCTGCTGGGCACTATTCTGGCCATTGCTTTTGTACAGTGCTTATGTTGTAGGTTAGTGAGTCCAAGTGCCACATGTTTTGTTGTAATCACTTGGGTTTTATGATTCTTCCTCCTGGTTTATTTTAACACAATGTCTTCCCTATACAGACCAAGAAGCGAAGGAATAACGGACGTGCCAAGAAGGGCCGCGGCCATGTCCAGCCCATCCGTTGCACAAACTGTGCTCGCTGCGTCCCAAAGGACAAGGCCATCAAGAAATTTGTCATCAGGAACATTGTGGAAGCTGCAGCTGTCAGGGATATCTCTGAAGCCAGTGTCTTTGATTGTAAGTTTACACTTCATTATCAGGATGTAGTGAGGAATTAAGCCAGTGTCGGCCAAGCTGTTTAGTCTGCAGGTGGCTTCCATTCACCTTGATGGGGGTGTTTAAAGGCCTTTACCTAAATGCTTTGAGGGGGCAGAAACAGCTGTAAAATTCTCTTCCATGTTAACTTTTCCGTTATAATTGGGTTTAACCTTTTGCAGGCTTAGTTTATCTGTATATAATTGTGTTTTGCTTTTACTACTTCAGACATTAGGGATTCTTAATTTGTACACGAGTATGTACATGTTCTTGTGAGCATTCTGTAATCACATGCAGTATATTAAGTTGAGCAACTGCAGCATCTGAAAGTCTTCAGAATAATATACTCGGCCAGCGTCTAATCTCCCCGAAATGCCTTCCCGCCGGCAAGAATACGAATCGCCGGCGGGATGGCATAAGAATTGCTTCAGATTTCCAAAATCGCTCGAAGTTTCCTCGTGAAGCAACTTCAGGTGACTTCGGAAATGTATGCCATCCCACCGGCAAATCGTATTCTTGCCCGCTGGAAGGCATTTGGGGAGATTAGTCACCCAAAGAAGAGATTTGTCACTCAGTGACTAATGTCCCCCGAATCTTCACGTGTGCCACCACCCTAAGTGCGACTTCACTGAGTGCATTAAGTAAATGTTCAGTTGAAGCCTAGAAAGAGTTCCCCTTTCTTAACCATGGAGTTATTATAAATGATCAGCCCTGTGTTGTGAGGTATTATCTGATGCTGCCCCTCTACTACATTTCTTGTATCACTCATCTTAGATGATTTTCCTCACTCTTCAGTCTGTGCCAAATGCTTGAGCCAATTGATGCAAGTTCTGCTAATGGCACCTGATGAAATGACTCGCTATGAATGTTGTTTATTTTCTGAAAGGCACAGCCAACATACAATAAAGCTGCAGGTGAAAGCATTTTGGGCTTAAGTTGTCCTTTAAAGAAACACCTAAAATAAGGATAATTTGTCGTATGAAATACAGGTAATGGGACCAGTTATCCAGAATTCTCAAGACCTGGGGTTTTCGAGATAATTGATCTTTTCGTAATTTGGATCTTCATACCTTAAATCTAATAGAAAATCATGTAAACATTAAATAAACACAACAAGCTGGTTTTGCTTCCAATAAGAATTGTATATTAGTTTGTAATAATATAACAGTACCTTGTAATTGATCCAGAGACCAAGTAAATTTGCATAAACTTCAGTCTATGGGAGATGGCCTTTATGTAATTTGGATAACAGGTTTCCGGATAACTGATGTCATACATGTAAACATAGTTTGAGGGCTGTACAACGTGGTTTCATGTTGGTTTCTCTGGATTCTTGGCTATGGTTTCTGAAAAGGTTATGTGGAAATCTTCAGCTTGGTGCAGTTTTTGATTTCATGAAACATTCGTTTTCTGCAGTTGTGCAAAACTGAATTAACAAAAACCCTTCTTTTTCAGCATATGCACTTCCCAAGCTCTATGTGAAACTTCATTACTGCGTCAGCTGTGCAATCCACAGCAAGGTGGTCAGAAACCGCTCCCGCGAAGCTCGTAAGGACCGGACACCACCTCCCAGGTTCAGGCCTGCGGTAAGTTTTCCTACCTGAAAGCTCTGAAGCTTAACTGGGCTTAGTCTTTTCCCTGCTGGCCTTGGATATTGCTTTACCCTGTGTTTCCAGACATGTGGTGATGCATAATATTTAGGGTGCTGGCAATTAGGTACTTGACAGCCCATTACATACAAAGAGTATCTCTGTATGCCACATTTTCTGTAGATAGACTACAGCTTGGAAGCTCAGTTCAAAAACAGGATTTGTGATCACCAAAGCCCTCCACTATACAAATTTACTGCTACTTTTAGCTAAGTAGCACACTTAAAAGCAAGTTCACGTTTATATTAACACCTAGGTATGTTAAGAGAATGGATCTCTGCAGAGCAGCTTTTCCATGGCTTTTAAATTAGTAGCAGTCTTATTCTATCTAACAGCCTGCAACTGAAAATGCTGCCTGGTTTTTGGTCTCTGACCCCTGCAATTGAAACCAGCTGTGAGGCCTTCATTTTAGTATTTTTAACTGAATCTTTAATTTCTGGCCCTATCTAATTGACCTTCGGATCTGACTTCCAGGCTGGTTTCTAAGATATTTAAAGGGGTACACTCAAATACTTTAGTATGATTAAGGAAAATAAAGTATGTAATAGTTTCAAAGTCATGTGTAAATGTAATTACATTTGAAATCAGTGGTTTTTCTTTGTTCCTTGGTTCCCTTTAAGCCCTAGCAACCACATGAGATGCAACAGTCTGAATGTTGCAGAAATAGACTTTCAAAATACTGAAAATGGCAAATCCCTAGAATACTTTTCTATATCATACTAAGGTTATGAACCACTCCTTTAAAATATACATGAAATACAATTAAGTGAGTGCTCATCTACATAAAACAACATGCCTGGATGTAAAGTGCCTAAAGGTACCAGGAAAGTTTGAAATACTGCTATGTGGTATCTGTGTATTGTGCTTCTTCTTTTTCTAAGTGAATGGTGTGTCGGGTTCTATATTTCCATTTGTAGTTTTTCCTTATGGATATTTTGTTTTACCCAATTTTCTGTAAGTTATTTTGAGTAAATTGCATATATAGTTGGCCCATTCAAGTATTCAATTGTATGTGGCTCTGCATTTGCAGTAGCTGACTTGATTTATTTTTTTGCAGGTTTTGAAGTTCACTGTCAGTATGTCATTTTAACTCCTGCAAAATAGATTTTGAGCTTTGACATTCTAGGATTATATTCAGTGTGGACTGGGAAACTGCACGTTAAACCCTCTGGTGTATCACTGCCCCCTTAGGCAAAATAAAATAAGCTATTTTAGAAAGGGTCCAGTATTCATGGTGTACTGTCCCTATAGTCGATCCTGCTGTACATATTTGTGTATATATATATCTGTCTGGGTGTGGCCCTACAAAGGATACTTGTGGCCCCTGCTCTGCTTAAAGGCTCCATAGACTTTAACTCTGTGATGTCATAAACTTTAAACTAAACCAGCCCTTATACATTCTATATGAGAACCAACTGACCCACTACATGGAAGTTGGACAGCACGAGTCTGAGTGAATGTTTGCTATTTGCACCCTGGTGTTGCTTTTGAAGTGCATCTATTCTGTATTTTTTGTGTATGGAAATCTTGGCTCACTTTGCTTGTTTTATAAAGCAGCATTTCCGATGTAGCTATAAACCTAACTTCTTTTTTTCTTTTCCCTCCCAGGGTGTACCTCAGAGAGCACCTCCCAAGCCAATGTAAGAGACTGTGGCTAAGATGTACCTTACCAAATAAACTGTTTAAAAACAATAGTCTGTCTCCATGTTTTTAAAATGGTAAAAATTCTTATTTTGCAAAGTATCTGTTTTGAACATCCCAACCCTTGTGTGTACGTGCTTTACTGCTAGTTGTGTGTTCTGTCACAGAAATCATAGGTTAGCAATGAGATTTGCTTCATCAATAAAAACCAAGATTGAGCACAATCAGGTTGATCCAATTGTTTGGAACCAGGACAAAAAATTGCACAATATGCCAAGCTATGGAGACCCACCGTCAGGAAGGAACTTGCCTTTGTGATCCTCGCCACAGGATTTTCACCTGTTAAGTAGATATCTGATACTGTTAGGAGGAGCCAAGTTGGAGGTTTTAATGGCTTGTGTATAGACACAAAGAATATAGTCGCTAAAAGAGTATAGTCCCCATCTTGCAAAGTGTCTGTGACACTCGCTTAAGTAACATAAACGTTTGTTGTTGTGCCTTCGCTGACCAACTTGTCAGTCGGCCTTCATTATTTTAAATGCTTTTGCATTGTTAGCCCTCCAATTCTGGCCTAGAACTGAAAATGTGGTTTGCTGGGGGTCTGCAACATCCGTGACCAACAGTCAGTGAAGTTTTAGTTTTGTTCTTATAAATGAGTAAAGGAAGCCATAGATGTAGAGATCCGTTCGTTTGCAAATGTCTCTATCGTGCTGATCCGAATGTGGGCCTATGGCCCAATGATTGTATCATAATGCATCTGATGGGGTCGGATCTCTGGACCGCATACTCACAGATGCGTGATAGAAAGGAGGTAATTGCAGGAAGTCCACGGCAGCAAGCTGAGTCTGCAAGTGTATCTTTATTGGGGTAGTGAACAGCACACAATGCGGTTGTGATCCGACAGGATTTTTTAACCTGCCAATCGAGAAGGGAAAGCCCGTTGCATGACCCCACACATGGGCCAATAAGCTGCCGACTCGGCCTGTCAGCAGCTTTTATCAGCCCATGTATGGGGGCCTTAAGAATACTTTTATCTGCAAGCCCCAGGTCCCAAGCATTCTGGGTAACTGATCTTCCCATAATTTGCATCTTCATATCTTGTCTACTAGAAAATCATGTAAACATTAAACACAATAGGCTGGCTTTGCTTCCAATAAGGATTATTTACATCTTGGTTTGGATCATGTACAAGGTACAGATTTATTCTTAGAGAAAAAGGAAATTTAATTTGGATAAAATGGAGTCTATGGGAGACTGCATTTTCGTAATTTGGATCTTTCTGGATAACGGGTTTCCAGATAATTGATTCCTTACATGAACTTTACTTAAGTGGTAGAGTATGGGTGTGAGCTCAACCGTGATTCCCAGCATGGTCTTGATCATTTGTACCTTGGGGGAAATACCGCATTGGCACATACCAGCAATTAGAAGACTGGTGTACAATGCCTATAGTTACTATCAAGTTAATGGGTAAGTATTGTGTATAGTTTGTGGGTCCACTTTGGCCAGATGGCTATTCTTTTGCCCTTTATATATTACATTACACTGCTCTTAAAATACATGGCCCTGCATTTTCCATATTCTAGGGATTACACTAGTAACTGGATAAGCTTTCACATGTAACATAGCCCTCGTCTCTTTCTAGGGGTTTTTTTTTGGTTATTGATGATTTTTAGAGGGTCTGACAATTATGATCTACATTATGCAGTTCAAGAAAATATTTTGTTACAGATTAAAATAAAATAGCATATGGTCCATACACTGTACATACTCAGTTTGCCACTAGAGGGCTCTAAAGCATCGAGGGTCAACGGTAGAAAAACAAAAGTGGCCAGTAGAAGGGGAAATCTGCACTGTTACAAATAGTATTTGTATTCTACTACTCTGAAAATCAGTGAGATATCAATGAGGGTCTAACTTGCTATGTACTTTTTTAATATTTACAGCATGTACATTAAATTGCTGCCTGATAGATGGTGCCTTCTTACATGCATCTCACAACATTGATCTACATTTTATATACTGTAGTTTGTATATAACGGCCAATATCCCATGTATATTGGAATAGTTGGTTGGGTTGCATAGGTTGTTGGTTTGAATAAGTAAAAAGTTGGGTCATGATTCTGCAGGTGATTGTCTTTTTTTCAGCCAGCTGCTGGTTAAACAATGAATGCAAGCATTTGATTGGTTAGCTTGCCACAGGTTACTGTCTAGGGCAAATCTGCCCAGTGTTTATAAATGAGCTAGAGACTAGCTATACCTTAATAGACAAAATATACTCTATGACCTCCAGATATCTTCAGGAATATTACAGTAGTTTTCTCATGAGTAACTTGTATGTCTGTTGCAGTGGTCCCCAACCAGTAGCGCAGGAGCAACATGTTGCTCACCAACCCCTTGGATGATGCTCCCAGTGGCCTCAAAACAGGTGCTTATTTTTGAATTTCTAGCTTGGAGGAAAGTTTTGGTTGCTTAAAAAACAAGGTTTTCTGCCAAACAAAGGTTGGGGACCCCTGGTCTACAGCATTTTCACCCATGTAGATAATTAACCAAAAAATTGTATGTTTGTTTAAAACAGTTGACATTCCCCTTACTCTGTGCTCTTATACCATTTTCCAGTACACATATTATAACAAAATAATGTGTTACACAGGGTTTAAGGAATATTTGGGGACAGGCATCATAATAAAACTATGGAGGGCTGTATATGGCTCCACAACTCTCGTGTTACAGTCCTGTCACAGAGGTTTGACACTGCTTATGTCATCCAAAACACATTCCTTCCAACCACAACAGCAATTTATACATAAGGTGCAGCTCATTATCATATCTAGTGGTTATATTCATAATGTATTGTTCTCTGGATTTAAAGATAGCATGCCATAGTACAGACAAGCAATGCACTCAGGACACCGTCATGGTTTTAAAATGCAATATATACCTTAATTATAAAAATGTTTTTTATGCTTTGGCGTACGACTGCCATCACACCATCTCCTAGCACCCGGTGACCTTATGCATAAATGATTCATTGCTTAGTTGGCAAATTAGTCTTTAGCTATCATAAAATATGTTTCAGTGCTGGTACCTGTCTCGCTTGCCAACTATGCCTAAGGGTAAGGTCACACTGGGATATTCGGGAAGATTTAGTTGCCCGGCGACTAATCACCTCTTCTTCGGGGAGACTAATTTCCCTGAACTGCTTCCCACTGTCTTCCGCCTGCTAGAATTAAAAATCGCCTGCGGCATGGCACTCGCGGTGCTTCGTTTTCCGAAGTTGCCTCACGAGGAAACTTCAGAAAACAAAGCAGCACGAATGCCATGCCTCAGGCAATTCTTCATTCTAGCAGGCGGAAGACAGTGGGAAGCAGTTTGGGGAGATTAGTCGCCCCAAAGAAGAGGCGATTAGTCGCTGGGCGACTAAATCTCCCCGTATCTCCCAGTGTGACCTTACCCTAAGGGAAATAAAGGCTACAAAGGCAAATTAGTTCTATTTGTCTGCCAGATTGTATTTCCATAAAAAGGTGCACATACATGGGGATGTTCAAGAGAACTAACCAGAGATTTATTCTCTAATGGACAAAATGTAGATCCTGTGATCCTGTGTAAAAGACTTTTAACACCCCTTGTAGTTCATATTTCTAACTTCTTTATTCTGTCTCTTTGAAGTTCCGCTTACATTGTTCAAGTCCATGTCTGTGTTTTTCAAAAAGTTGTCTGTCGGGCACTGTATTACTCTGATGTTCACCCAACTGCAACCTGGCCTCTCCTACATTCACAAATGTGCCATCAGTAGTGGTCCATGCCATGCTATGGAGTTTGATATTATTAACTACTAGTAATACTGAGGTCCCAATTGGAACCCTGCCCATACTCTATAATACTATTGTTAGTGCAAAATGCTTCTTTTCATTGAATTATGTCACAGCAGAATATATGTATACATTTAAAGCAAAATATGTATTTCTGCAGTAAAGTTTATTGCTATAGTACATGAGTGCCCATACTTTACTAATGTGAGGTCTACTTTTAGTGATGTTGTCCCATTATGATCTACATCCATAAAAGCATTGTTTGCATTCTGTTCCACTGAAAATATTACTTAAATATTGTTTTATGAGAAAGTGTATATTGCTATATTTAACAAACAGCTATTACTTCTGTAACCTTAATAAATATCCGAATGAAAAGCATGAAATAGAAGGGTGAAATGTATTGGTGTAAGTAGAATGAAAAGTACTGGTGATATTACTGCAAATTTGATGCCATGTTGTTCCCATATTTAGTCCCTGCCTTTTGCCTCACGGTGACTAAAAGCTTATTCACACTTTCAGTGTCCAGCTGTCAAAAAACTATTAATGATGTTGATGGACAGGCATTAGTCAGTGCTGTGCAATAAAAACACAGTTGCAATTTTATGCTCAGAACAACCAACAAAAAGAATGTAATGCAGAAAATATTTGCTCTAGTGCCAGACAGTTCCACATGTCTGACTGATCTACCAATGCTTAATTGTATGGTGATGAAATCATTTATGGTGAACTATAGAACTAGAAAGGAATCATGCACTAAATAATATAATGAATATATATATATATATATATATATATATATATATACAGTATATATATATATATATATATCCTTATATCATCATATATCATCCTTGAAAAAGGTCCCAATGGGGACCAAAACTTCAGAAGCAGATACTATGTAACAATAAAAATTACTTTTTTCACTAAAGCGAGTGCTGGTTTGGAAACTATTGGTGTATGCAAAATTACCGTGCACCCCTCTCTTTATCTAAATCGCCTTGGAGTGCGGATACTAATTGGAAAATTATATATATATATATATATAGATAGATTTGTAGCATCTGGAGGACAGCAGATTGCTAATACCTGCTTTATAATCATGTGAATTTTACAGTTTCCCCTCTTAGCCACCAGAGCCTGGAACAGGTACATCGTCCTTCTAATACCAGCACTGAATAGACCTGAAATGAGTCAGTCTTTGGCTTTTAGAATAAGAATTGCTAAGGTCAGTGTCTTTTCTCATAAAAAAAAAAAAAAACAATAAAATGTCTGACTAACCCAACCAGTGTACAGTGTCCACGAATAAACTCTTCGCTACTCTGTGTTTCATGTGTTGACTTTAAAGGAATTGTTCAGTGTAAAAATAAAAACTGTGTAAATAGATAGGCTGTGCAAAATAAAAAATGTTTCTAATATAGTTAGTTAGCCAAAAATGTAATATATAAAGGCTGGAGTGATTTGATGTATAACTTGTCAGTCAGAACACTACTTTCAGCTCTCTTGGTTTACACTGACTGGTTACCCTGGTTACCAGGCAGTAACCAATCAGAGACTTGAGGGGGGGCCACATGGGTCATTTCTGTTGCTTTTGAATCTGAACTGAATGCTGAGGGTCAATTACAAACTCACTGAACAGAAATGTACCATGTGGCCCCCCTTCAAGTCGCTGACTAACTCAGAGTTATAGAGCTGAAAAGCAGGAAGTTGGATTCTGACTGTTTTATTAGAAATCTGTTCACTCCAGCCTTTATATATTACATTATTGGCTAACTAACTATATTAGAAACATTTTTTATTTTGCACAGCCTATCTATTTACACAGTTTTTATTTTCACACTGAACTATTCCTTTAAGAAGTTGTAGGGACATTTCCATCCAGTAGAATCAATAGGAATGAAGCATGTATACTTATGCATAGTACTGGGCAATGGGATCATACCTCCAACTGCCCCGTTTTTCGCGGGACAGTCCCGATTTTGACAGCTCAGACCGCAGTCCCGGGATCTCCTCTACTGAACAGCCAGAAAAAGATACAACGTTTCTAACTTAATTGGCTTTTGGCAGAGAGTCCAGAATAGATACTTAGATACTTTTGTAACCGTTTAAGATAAGAAAGTCTATTGGGAGAACTTAAAGGGCAATTCACTTTCATTAGCAAAACTGTAATAACACATAAAAACCACAGAAATTTATTCAAACTTTCATAACCTGCCAAATTTTGCAAAATGAACATTGTAATTAGGGGGTGTGGTCACAAAACAGGGGTGGCCAAAATGTTTTTGGCTGCAGCAAATCTTTTTGTCCTTCCAAAAATGTTGGGAGGTATGGGATATGGTTGTCCTTTATGCATAGGT